>NC_091212.1:2973239-3326195 GCF_040958095.1 Procambarus clarkii | reverse complement strand
AAAAAGAATGATACGCTGGTCACAAGCCTCGATAAGAAGATCATTACTTTGAATGATTCCATCAAAAGTAATAAGCAAACTCCCTGCACTTCATTTGATATGACGATACAAAATTGTAGCAAAACCGCACCGAATATTTGCAGCCCAAAAAGAGCTAGAAAAGATGACGGTAACAATCCCGAGGATTCATGCAAAAAGCCAAGATTGATCAAACCCAACGACCAAAACTCCAGACGAACAGTTATCTTAATTTAGGGAAATTATTTGAAATTTAAAAGCTAAACTCCCTATATACAATTTTAAATGTAAAAATTGTATGTCTGATGGAATATGATTTTTTAATAAAGATTTAAAAGAATTGTTTGTATAATGTGCCTTCGAATTTTTTAATGTAGAGAGATAGAAATTTGTGATCGGTATTTACCTCTGTCGCTCTAAATCTTTGCTGCTCATGCAATATATTTCCATTACATCGATTTTTGTTTGAGTTCATGTATTTAACTGGAAATTTTTACTTCTTGTCATACTAATACAGCCTTTTATATGTTTCGCTAAAGGTCTGCTCTGAATAAGGAAAGCAAAGAATACTAACATAAGGTGAAAAACTAGTGGTGACATATTAGAGGTGTACAAGTTGACGAATGGGAATAACAAAAGGGGGATAATAATAGGGTATTAAAGGAATCAAAACAAAATAGAACTCGAAAAAAGGTTATAAATTGGACATGTTTAGATTTAGGAAAGACCTTGATAAATACTGGTTCGGTTGTTGATTTGTTGAGCAAATTACTGCATAACACATAAGAACATAAGAACGAAGGTAACTGCAGAAGGCCTATTGGCCCATACGAGGCACCTCCTATTTATAACAACCCAATCCCTCTCATATACATGTCCAACCCATGCTTGAAACAGTCGAGGAACCCCACCTCCACTGCGTTTCATGGTAATTGGTTCCACAAATCAACAACCCTGTTACCGAACCAGTATTTACCCAAGTCTTTCCTAAATCTAAACTTATCCAATTGTTTCGCATTCTTCGTGTGTTGATACTTTTAATACTCCATTAATATCCCCTGTATTATATCCATTCATCCACTTGTAAACCTTAATCATGTCACCCCTAACTCTTCGCCTTTCCCGTGAATGCAGTTTAAGCTTTGTTAATCTTTATTCATATGAAAGATTTCTAATTTGGGGAATTAACTTTGTCATCCTAAGCTTGACACGTTCAAGAGAATTTATATCCATTCTATGGTACGGAGACCAAAACACCTGCATAATCTAAATGGGGCCTAACTAGAGCAAGATATACCTGAAGAACCACACCAGATGTCCTTTTACTAACGCTTCGATTAATAAATCACAGTGTCCTATTTGCCTTATTACGAACATTCGTGCATTGATCCTTAGGTTTTAAACTGTTACTAATCAAATCTCTCAGATTCAAATCAAATCGCAATCTCATCACCATCTAGCTTGTATCTTATTAATATAAGAACAAAGGTAACTGCAGAAGGCCTATTGGCCCATACGAGACAGCTTCTATTTATAACCACGCCTTTCCAGTTAATGCAATTTAAGCTTTGTTAATCTTTCTTCATATGAAAGATTTCTAATTTAGGGTTTTAACTTAGTCATCCTACACTGGACACGTTCAAGTGAATTTATATCCATTCTATAGGACAGCGACCAAAACTGAACTGAATAATCTAAATTGGGCCTAACCAGAGCAAGATACAGCTGAAGAACCACATCAGGTCGCTTGTTACTAACGCTTCGATAATAAATCCCAGTGTCCAAGTTGCCTTATTACGAACATTCATGCATTGATCCTATTGTTTTAAATTCTTACTAATCATAACTACCAGATCCCTTTCGCAATCCCACTTCGCAATCTCAACACCATCTAGCTCGTATCTTGTAACTCTATCATCATTACCTAGCCTCAGAACTTTGCATTTATCAGCATTAAACTGTACCTGACAATCTCTCTCTCTCTCTCTCTCTCTCTCTCTCTCTCTCTCTCTCTCTCTCTCTCTCTCTCTCTCTCTCTCTCTCTCTCTCTCTCTCTCTCTCTCTTACACTAATAAAATCACTGTTGTTGTTGTTTCGGATTTAGCTATTCAGAACGAAGTGTCCATGTAGCATGGACTTTGGTGAGCCCGTAAATATATTTAATATCACTATTGTTATTCCTATATGTACTCAGGCTCAGGTCAATCACCTCACTTACACAACTCTTGGGTATATATAAAAGGAACCCGCTCCTTGAATAATTCAGTCTAGTTCTTAGCACAGACCAGAAAATACGTTTGTGGACGCATAATTTACGTGTTTTTCAATATTTTGCCAAAACATATCTTGGAGAAACTTTACTCATTAGTCTGTGAATTCTAACCGATATTAAGAAAAATAATAGATTTTCCTGTAACGCAACAGGTCCAATATACAGAGCCATGGCAGAAATTATATACGAATGTTGTATTCGCAAACCAACTAGGCCAAAAGAGTATGTGCTCTGATAAAGGAAGACTCTAGGCTCGCAAGCAAATTTCCAACAGAAGGAGGAAAAGGTCGTAATCGACAATAGGCAAAAACAAGCGATAAACAAAATCAGTCTACTGATGTACCAATGAAAAAAGAAATGATACGCTGGTCACAAGCCTCGATAAGAAGATCATTACTTTGAATGATTCCATCAAAAGTAATAAGCAAACTCCCTGCACTTCATTTGATATGACGATACAAAATTGTGAGCAAAACCGCACCGAATATTTGCAGCCCAAAAAGCGAGCTAGAAAAGATGACGGTAACAATCCCGAGGATTCATGCAAAAAAGCCAGATTGATCAAACCCAACGACCAAAACTCCAGACGAACAGTTATCTTAATTTAGGGAAATTATTATGAAATTTAAAAGCTAAACTCCCTATATACAGTTTTAAATGTAAAAATTGTATGTCTGATGGAATATGATTTTTTAATAAAGATTTAAAAGATTGTTTGTATAATGTGCCTTCGAATTTTTTAATGTAGAGAGATAGAAATTTTGTGATCAGTATTTACCTCTGTCGCTCTAAATCTTTGCTGCTCATGCAATATATTTCCATTACATCGATTTTTGTTTTGAGTTCATGTATTTAACTGAAATTTTACTTCTTGTCATACTAATACAGCCTTTTATATGTTTCGCTAAAGGTCTGCTCTGAATAAGGAAAGCAAAGAATACTAACATAAGGTGAAAAACTAGTGGTGACATATTAGAGGTGTACAAGTTGACGAATGGGAATAACAACGGGGGATAATAATAGGGTATTAAAGGAATCAAAACAAAATAGAACTCGAAAAAAGGTTATAAATTGGACATGTTTAGATTTAGGAAAGACCTTGATAAATACTGGTTCGGTTGTTGATTTGTTGAGCAAATTACTGCATAACACATAAGAACATAAGAACGAATGTAACTGCAGAAGGCCTATTGGCCCATACGAGGCACCTCCTATTTATAACAACCCAATCCCACTCATATACATGTCCAACCCATGCTTGAAACAGTCGAGGAACCCCACCTCCACTGCGTTTCATGGTAATTGGTTCCACAAATCAACAACCCTGTTACCGAACCAGTATTACCCAAGTCTTTCCTAAATCTAAACTTATCCAATTATTTCGCATTCTGTCGTGTGTTGATACTTTTAATACTCCATTAATATCCCCTGTATTATATCCATTCATCCACTTGTAAACCTTAATCATGTCACCCACTAACTCTTCGCCTTTCCCGTGAATGCAGTTTAAGCTTTGTTAATCTTTATTCATATGAAAGATTTCTAATTTGGGGAATTAACTTTGTCATCCTAAGCTTGACACGTTCAAGAGAATTTATATCCATTCTATGGTACGGAGACCAAAACAGACCTGCATAATCTAAATGGGGCCTAACTAGAGCAAGATATACCTGAAGAACCACACCAGATGTCCTTTTACTAACGCTTCGAGTAATAAATCACAGTGTCCTATTTGCCTTATTACGAACATTCGTGCATTGATCCTTAGGTTTTAAACTGTTACTAATCAATCTCTCAGATTGCAAATCAAATCGGCAATCTCATCACCATCTAGCTTGTATCTTATTAATATAAGAACAAAGGTAACTGCAGAAGGCCTATTGGCCCATACGAGACAGCTTCTATTTATAACCACGCCTTTCCAGTTAATGCAATTTAAACTTTGTTAATCTTTCTTCATATGAAAGATTTCTAATTTAGGGTTTTAACTTAGTCATCCTACACTGGACACGTTCAAGTGAATTTATATCCATTCTATAGGACAGCGACCAAAACTGAACTGAATAATCTAAATTGGGCCTAACCAGAGCAAGATACAGCTGAAGAACCACATCAGGTCGCTGTTACTAACGCTTCGATAAATAAATCCCAGTGTCCAATTTGCCTTATTACGAACATTCATGCATTGATCCTATTGTTTTAAATTCTTACTAATCATAACTCCCAGATCCCTTTCGCAATCCCACTTCGCAATCTCAACACCATCTAGCTCGTATCTTGTAACTATATCATTACCTAGCCTCAGAACTTTGCATTTATCAGCATTAAACTGTACCTGACAATCTCTCTCTCTCTCTCTCTCTCTCTCTCTCTCTCTCTCTCTCTCTCTCTCTCTCTCTCTCTTTTACACTAATAAAATCACTGTTGTTGTTGTTTCGGATTTAGCTACTCAGAACGAAGTGTCCATGTAGCATGGACTTTGGTGAGCCAGTAAATATATTTAATATCACTATTGTTATTCCTATATGTACTCAGGCTCAGGTCAATCACCTCACTTACACAACTCTTGGGGTATATATAAAAGGAACCCGCTCCTTGAATAATTCAGTCTAGTTCTTAGCACAGACCAGAAAATACGTTTGTGGACGCATAATTTACGTGTTTTTCAATATTTTGCCAAAACATATCTTGGAGAAACTTTACTCATTAGTCTGTGAATTCTAACCGATATTAAGAAAAATCATAGATTTTCCTGTAACGCAACAGGTCCAATATACAGAGCCATGGCAGAAATTATATACGAATGTTGTATTCGCAAACCAACTAGGCCAAAAAGAGTATGTGCTCCGATAAAGAAGACTCTAGGCTCGCAAGCAAATTTCCAACAGAAGGAGGAAAAGGTCGTAATCGACAATAAGGCAAAAACAAGCGATAAACAAAATCAGTCTACAGATGTACCAATGAAAAAAGAAATGATACGCTGGTCACAAGCCTCGATAAGAAGATCATTACTTTGAATGATTCCATCAAAAGTAATAAGCAAACTCCCTGCACTTCATTTGATATGACGATACAAAATTGTGAGCAAAACCGCACCGAATATTTGCAGCCCAAAAAGCGAGCTAGAAAAGATGACGGTAACAATCCCGAGGATTCATGCAAAAAGCCAAGATTGATCAAACCCAACGACCAAAACTACAGACGAACAGTTATCTTAATTTAGGGAAATTATTATGAAATTTAAAAGCTAAACTCCCTATATACAGTTTTAAATGTAAAAATTGTATGTCTGATGGAATATGATTTTTAATAAAGATTTAAAAGAATTGTTTGTATAATGTGCCTTCGAATTTTTAATGTAGAGAGATAGAAATTTGTGATCAGTATTTACCTCTGTCGCTCTAAATCTTTGCTGCTCATGCAATATATTTCTATTACATCGATTTTTGTTTTGAGTTCATGTATTTAACTGGAAATTTTTACTTCTTGTCATACTAATACAGCCTTTTATATGTTTCGCTAAAGGTCTGCTCTGAATAAGGAAAGCAAAGAATACTAACATAAGGTGAAAAACTAGTGGTGACATATTAGAGGTGTACAAGTTGACGAATGGGAATAACAAACGGGGGATAATAATAGGGTATTAAAGGAATCAAAACAAAATAGAACTCGAAAAAAGGTTATAAATTGGACATGTTTAGATTTAGGAAAGACCTTGATAAATACTGGTTTGGTTGTGGATTTGTTGAGCAAATTACTGCATAACACATAAGAACATAAGAACGAAGGTAACTGCAGAAGGCCTATTGGCCCATACGAGGCACCTCCTATTTATAACAACCCAATCCCACTCATATACATGTCCAACCCATCCTTGAAACAGTCGAGGAACCCCACCTCCACAGCGTTTCATGGTAATTGGTTCCACAAATCAACAACCCTGTTACCGAACCAGTATTTACCCAAGTCTTTCCTAAATCTAAACTTAGCCAATTATTTCGCATTCTGTCGTGTGTTGATACTTTTAATACTCCATTAATATCCCCTGTATTATATCCATTCATCCACTTGTAAACCTTAATCATGTCACCCACTAACTTCGCCTTTCCCGTGAATGCAGTTTAAGCTTTGTTAATCTTTATTCATATGAAAGATTTCTAATTTGGGGAATTAACTTTGTCATCCTAAGCTTGACACGTTCAAGAGAATTTATATCCATTCTATGGAACGGAGACCAAAACAGACCTGCATAATCTAAATGGGGCCTAACTAGAGCAAGATATACCTGAAGAACCACACCAGATGTCCTTTTACTAACGCTTCGAGTAATAAATCACAGTGTCCTATTTGCCTTATTACGAACATTCGTGCATTGATCCTTAGGTTTTAAACTGTTACTAATCAAATCTCTCAGATTTGCAAATCAAATCGGCAATCTCATCACCATCTAGCTTGTATCTTATTAATATAAGAACAAAGGTAACTGCAGAAGGCCTATTGGCCCATACGAGACAGCTTCTATTTATAACCACGCCTTTCCAGTTAATGCAATTTAAACTTTGTTAATCTTTCTTCATATGAAAGATTTCTAATTTAGGGTTTTAACTTAGTCATCCTACACTGGACACGTTCAAGTGAATTTATATCCATTCTATAGGACAGCGACCAAAACTGAACTGAATAATCTAAATTGGGCCTAACCAGAGCAAGATACAGCTGAAGAACCACATCAGGTCGCTTGTTACTAACGCTTCGATAAATAAATCCCAGTGTCCAATTTGCCTTATTACGAACATTCATGCATTGATCCTATTGTTTTAAATTCTTACTAATCATAACTCCCAGATCCCTTTCGCAATCCCACTTCGCAATCTCAACACCATCTAGCTCGTATCTTGTAACTATATCATTACCTAGCCTCAGAACTTTGCATTTATCAGCATTAAACTGTACCTGACAATCTCTCTCTCTCTCTCTCTCTCTCTCTCTCTCTCTCTCTCTCTCTCTCTCTCTCTCTCTCTCTCTCTCTCTCTCTCTCTCTCTCTCTCTCTCTCTTTTTTACACTAATAAAATCACTGTTGTTGTTGTTTCGGATTTAGCTACTCAGAACGAAGTGTCCATGTAGCATGGACTTTGGTGAGCCAGTAAATATATTTAATATCACTATTGTTATTCCTATATGTACTCAGGCTCAGGTCAATCACCTCACTTACACAACTCTTGGGGTATATATAAAAGGAACCCGCTCCTTGAATAATTCAGTCTAGTTCTTAGCACAGACCAGAAAATACGTTTGTGGACGCATAATTTACGTGTTTTTCAATATTTTGCCAAAACATATCTTGGAGAAACTTTACTCATTAGTCTGTGAATTCTAACCGATATTAAGAAAAATCATAGATTTTCCTGTAACGCAACAGGTCCAATATACAGAGCCATGGCAGAAATTATATACGAATGTTGTATTCGCAAACCAACTAGGCCAAAAAGAGTATGTGCTCCGATAAAGAAGACTCTAGGCTCGCAAGCAAATTTCCAACAGAAGGAGGAAAAGGTCGTAATCGACAATAAGGCAAAAACAAGCGATAAACAAAATCAGTCTACAGATGTACCAATGAAAAAAAGAAATGATACGCTGGTCACAAGCCTCGATAAGAAGATCATTACTTTGAATGATTCCATCAAAAGTAATAAGCAAACTCCCTGCACTTCATTTGATATGACGATACAAAATTGTGAGCAAAACCGCACCGAATATTTGCAGCCCAAAAAGCGAGCTAGAAAAGATGACGGTAACAATCCCGAGGATTCATGCAAAAAGCCAAGATTGATCAAACCCAACGACCAAAACTACAGACGAACAGTTATCTTAATTTAGGGAAATTATTATGAAATTTAAAAGCTAATCTCCCTATATACAGTTTTAAATGTAAAAATTGTATGTCTGATGGAATATGATTTTTTAATAAAGATTTAAAAGAATTGTTTGTATAATGTGCCTTCGAATTTTTTAATGTAGAGAGATAGAAATTTGTGATCAGTATTTACCTCTGTCGCTCTAAATCTTTGCTGCTCATGCAATATATTTCTATTACATCGATTTTTGTTTTGAGTTCATGTATTTAACTGGAAATTTTTACTTCTTGTCATACTAATACAGCCTTTTATATGTTTCGCTAAAGGTCTGCTCTGAATAAGGAAAGCAAAGAATACTAACATAAGGTGAAAAACTAGTGGTGACATATTAGAGGTGTACAAGTTGACGAATGGGAATAACAAACGGGGGATAATAATAGGGTATTAAAGGAATCAAAACAAAATAGAACTCGAAAAAAGGTTATAAATTGGACATGTTTAGATTTAGGAAAGACCTTGATAAATACTGGTTTGGTTGTTGATTTGTTGAGCAAATTACTGCATAACACATAAGAACATAAGAACGAAGGTAACTGCAGAAGGCCTATTGGCCCATACGAGGCACCTCCTATTTATAACAACCCAATCCCACTCATATACATGTCCAACCCATCCTTGAAACAGTCGAGGAACCCCACCTCCACAGCGTTTCATGGTAATTGGTTCCACAAATCAACAACCCTGTTACCGAACCAGTATTTACCCAAGTCTTTCCTAAATCTAAACTTATCCAATTATTTCGCATTCTGTCGTGTGTTGATACTTTTAATACTCCATTAATATCCCCTGTATTATATCCATTCATCCACTTGTAAACCTTAATCATGTCACCCACTAACTTCGCCTTTCCCGTGAATGCAGTTTAAGCTTTGTTAATCTTTATTCATATGAAAGATTTCTAATTTGGGGAATTAACTTTGTCATCCTAAGCTTGACACGTTCAAGAGAATTTATATCCATTCTATGGAACGGAGACCAAAACAGACCTGCATAATCTAAATGGGGCCTAACTAGAGCAAGATATACCTGAAGAACCACACCAGATGTCCTTTTACTAACGCTTCGAGTAATAAATCACAGTGTCCTATTTGCCTTATTACGAACATTCGTGCATTGATCCTTAGGTTTTAAACTGTTACTAATCAAATCTCTCAGATTTGCAAATCAAATCGGCAATCTCATCACCATCTAGCTTGTATCTTATTAATATAAGAACAAAGGTAACTGCAGAAGGCCTATTGGCCCATACGAGACAGCTTCTATTTATAACCACGCCTTTCCAGTTAATGCAATTTAAACTTTGTTAATCTTTCTTCATATGAAAGATTTCTAATTTAGGGTTTTAACTTAGTCATCCTACACTGGACACGTTCAAGTGAATTTATATCCATTCTATAGGACAGCGACCAAAACTGAACTGAATAATCTAAATTGGGCCTAACCAGAGCAAGATACAGCTGAAGAACCACATCAGGTCGCTTGTTACTAACGCTTCGATAAATAAATCCCAGTGTCCAATTTGCCTTATTACGAACATTCATGCATTGATCCTATTGTTTTAAATTCTTACTAATCATAACTCCCAGATCCCTTTCGCAATCCCACTTCGCAATCTCAACACCATCTAGCTCGTATCTTGTAACTATATCATTACCTAGCCTCAGAACTTTGCATTTATCAGCATTAAACTGTACCTGACAATCTCTCTCTCTCTCTCTCTCTCTCTCTCTCTCTCTCTCTCTCTCTCTCTCTCTCTCTCTCTCTCTCTCTCTCTCTCTCTTTTTACACTAATAAAATCACTGTTGTTGTTGTTTCGGATTTAGCTACTCAGAACGAAGTGTCCATGTAGCATGGACTTTGGTGAGCCAGTAAATATATTTAATATCACTATTGTTATTCCTATATGTACTCAGGCTCAGGTCAATCACCTCACTTACACAACTCTTGGGGTATATATAAAAGGAACCCGCTCCTTGAATAATTCAGTCTAGTTCTTAGCACAGACCAGAAAATACGTTTGTGGACGCATAATTTACGTGTTTTTCAATATTTTGCCAAAACATATCTTGGAGAAACTTTACTCATTAGTCTGTGAATTCTAACCGATATTAAGAAAAATCATAGATTTTCCTGTAACGCAACAGGTCCAATATACAGAGCCATGGCAGAAATTATATACGAATGTTGTATTCGCAAACCAACTAGGCCAAAAAGAGTATGTGCTCCGATAAAGAAGACTCTAGGCTCGCAAGCAAATTTCCAACAGAAGGAGGAAAAGGTCGTAATCGACAATAAGGCAAAAACAAGCGATAAACAAAATCAGTCTACAGATGTACCAATGAAAAAAAGAAATGATACGCTGGTCACAAGCCTCGATAAGAAGATCATTACTTTGAATGATTCCATCAAAAGTAATAAGCAAACTCCCTGCACTTCATTTGATATGACGATACAAAATTGTGAGCAAAACCGCACCGAATATTTGCAGCCCAAAAAGCGAGCTAGAAAAGATGACGGTAACAATCCCGAGGATTCATGCAAAAAGCCAAGATTGATCAAACCCAACGACCAAAACTACAGACGAACAGTTATCTTAATTTAGGGAAATTATTATGAAATTTAAAAGCTAAACTCCCTATATACAGTTTTAAATGTAAAAATTGTATGTCTGATGGAATATGATTTTTTAATAAAGATTTAAAGGAATTGTTTGTATAATGTGCCTTCGAATTTTTTAATGTAGAGAGATAGAAATTTGTGATCAGTATTTACCTCTGTCGCTCTAAATCTTTGCTGCTCATGCAATATATTTCTATTACATCGATTTTTGTTTTGAGTTCATGTATTTAACTGGAAATTTTTACTTCTTGTCATACTAATACAGCCTTTTATATGTTTCGCTAAAGGTCTGCTCTGAATAAGGAAAGCAAAGAATACTAACATAAGGTGAAAAACTAGTGGTGACATATTAGAGGTGTACAAGTTGACGAATGGGAATAACAAACGGGGGATAATAATAGGGTATTAAAGGAATCAAAACAAAATAGAACTCGAAAAAAGGTTATAAATTGGACATGTTTAGATTTAGGAAAGACCTTGATAAATACTGGTTTGGTTGTTGATTTGTTGAGCAAATTACTGCATAACACATAAGAACATAAGAACGAAGGTAACTGCAGAAGGCCTATTGGCCCATACGAGGCACCTCCTATTTATAACAACCCAATCCCACTCATATACATGTCCAACCCATCCTTGAAACAGTCGAGGAACCCCACCTCCACAGCGTTTCATGGTAATTGGTTCCACAAATCAACAACCCTGTTACCGAACCAGTATTTACCCAAGTCTTTCCTAAATCTAAACTTATCCAATTATTTCGCATTCTGTCGTGTGTTGATACTTTTAATACTCCATTAATATCCCCTGTATTATATCCATTCATCCACTTGTAAACCTTAATCATGTCACCCACTAACTTCGCCTTTCCCGTGAATGCAGTTTAAGCTTTGTTAATCTTTATTCATATGAAAGATTTCTAATTTGGGGAATTAACTTTGTCATCCTAAGCTTGACACGTTCAAGAGAATTTATATCCATTCTATGGAACGGAGACCAAAACAGACCTGCATAATCTAAATGGGGCCTAACTAGAGCAAGATATACCTGAAGAACCACACCAGATGTCCTTTTACTAACGCTTCGAGTAATAAATCAGTGTCCTATTTGCCTTATTACGAACATTCGTGCATTGATCCTTAGGTTTTAAACTGTTACTAATCAAATCTCTCAGATTTGCAAATCAAATCGGCAATCTCATCACCATCTAGCTTGTATCTTATTAATATAAGAACAAAGGTAACTGCAGAAGGCCTATTGGCCCATACGAGACAGCTTCTATTTATAACCACGCCTTTCCAGTTAATGCAATTTAAACTTTGTTAATCTTTCTTCATATGAAAGATTTCTAATTTAGGGTTTTAACTTAGTCATCCTACACTGGACACGTTCAAGTGAATTTATATCCATTCTATAGGACAGCGACCAAAACTGAACTGAATAATCTAAATTGGGCCTAACCAGAGCAAGATACAGCTGAAGAACCACATCAGGTCGCTTGTTACTAACGCTTCGATAAATAAATCCCAGTGTCCAATTTGCCTTATTACGAACATTCATGCATTGATCCTATTGTTTTAAATTCTTACTAATCATAACTACCAGATCCCTTTCGCAATCCCACTTCGCAATCTCAACACCATCTAGCTCGTATCTTGTAACTATATCATTACCTAGCCTCAGAACTTTGCATTTATCAGCATTAAACTGTACCTGACAATCTCTCTCTCTCTCTCTCTCTCTCTCTCTCTCTCTCTCTCTCTCTCTCTCTCTCTCTCTCTCTCTCTCTCTCTCTCTCTCTCTCTCTCTCTCTCTCTCTCTCTCTCTCTCTCTCTCTCTTTTTTACACTAATAAAATCACTGTTGTTGTTGTTTCGGATTTAGCTACTCAGAACGAAGTGTCCATGTAGCATGGACTTTGGTGAGCCAGTAAATATATTTAATATCACTATTGTTATTCCTATATGTACTCAGGCTCAGGTCAATCACCTCACTTACACAACTCTTGGGGTATATATAAAAGGAACCCGCTCCTTGAATAATTCAGTCTAGTTCTTAGCACAGACCAGAAAATACGTTTGTGGACGCATAATTTACGTGTTTTTCAATATTTTGCCAAAACATATCTTGGAGAAACTTTACTCATTAGTCTGTGAATTCTAACCGATATTAAGAAAAATCATAGATTTTCCTGTAACGCAACAGGTCCAATATACAGAGCCATGGCAGAAATTATATACGAATGTTGTATTCGCAAACCAACTAGGCCAAAAAGAGTATGTGCTCCGATAAAGAAGACTCTAGGCTCGCAAGCAAATTTCCAACAGAAGGAGGAAAAGGTCGTAATCGACAATAAGGCAAAAACAAGCGATAAACAAAATCAGTCTACAGATGTACCAATGAAAAAAGAAATGATACGCTGGTCACAAGCCTCGATAAGAAGATCATTACTTTGAATGATTCCATCAAAAGTAATAAGCAAACTCCCTGCACTTCATTTGATATGACGATACAAAATTGTGAGCAAAACCGCACCGAATATTTGCAGCCCAAAAAGCGAGCTAGAAAAGATGACGGTAACAATCCCGAGGATTCATGCAAAAAGCCAAGATTGATCAAACCCAACGACCAAAACTACAGACGAACAGTTATCTTAATTTAGGGAAATTATTATGAAATTTAAAAGCTAAACTCCCTATATACAGTTTTAAATGTAAAAATTGTATGTCTGATGGAATATGATTTTTTAATAAAGATTTAAAAGAATTGTTTGTATAATGTGCCTTCGAATTTTTTAATGTAGAGAGATAGAAATTTGTGATCAGTATTTACCTCTGTCGCTCTAAATCTTTGCTGCTCATGCAATATATTTCTATTACATCGATTTTTGTTTTGAGTTCATGTATTTAACTGGAAATTTTTACTTCTTGTCATACTAATACAGCCTTTTATATGTTTCGCTAAAGGTCTGCTCTGAATAAGGAAAGCAAAGAATACTAACATAAGGTGAAAAACTAGTGGTGACATATTAGAGGTGTACAAGTTGACGAATGGGAATAACAAACGGGGGATAATAATAGGGTATTAAAGGAATCAAAACAAAATAGAACTCGAAAAAAGGTTATAAATTGGACATGTTTAGATTTAGGAAAGACCTTGATAAATACTGGTTTGGTTGTTGATTTGTTGAGCAAATTACTGCATAACACATAAGAACATAAGAACGAAGGTAACTGCAGAAGGCCTATTGGCCCATACGAGGCACCTCCTATTTATAACAACCCAATCCCACTCATATACATGTCCAACCCATCCTTGAAACAGTCGAGGAACCCCACCTCCACAGCGTTTCATGGTAATTGGTTCCACAAATCAACAACCCTGTTACCGAACCAGTATTTACCCAAGTCTTTCCTAAATCTAAACTTATCCAATTATTTCGCATTCTGTCGTGTGTTGATACTTTTAATACTCCATTAATATCCCCTGTATTATATCCATTCATCCACTTGTAAACCTTAATCATGTCACCCACTAACTTCGCCTTTCCCGTGAATGCAGTTTAAGCTTTGTTAATCTTTATTCATATGAAAGATTTCTAATTTAGGGAATTAACTTTGTCATCCTAAGCTTGACACGTTCAAGAGAATTTATATCCATTCTATGGAACGGAGACCAAAACAGACCTGCATAATCTAAATGGGGCCTAACTAGAGCAAGATATACCTGAAGAACCACACCAGATGTCCTTTTACTAACGCTTCGAGTAATAAATCACAGTGTCCTATTTGCCTTATTACGAACATTCGTGCATTGATCCTTAGGTTTTAAACTGTTACTAATCAAATCTCTCAGATTTGCAAATCAAATCGGCAATCTCATCACCATCTAGCTTGTATCTTATTAATATAAGAACAAAGGTAACTGCAGAAGGCCTATTGGCCCATACGAGACAGCTTCTATTTATAACCACGCCTTTCCAGTTAATGCAATTTAAACTTTGTTAATCTTTCTTCATATGAAAGATTTCTAATTTAGGGTTTTAACTTAGTCATCCTACACTGGACACGTTCAAGTGAATTTATATCCATTCTATAGGACAGCGACCAAAACTGAACTGAATAATCTAAATTGGGCCTAACCAGAGCAAGATACAGCTGAAGAACCACATCAGGTCGCTTGTTACTAACGCTTCGATAAATAAATCCCAGTGTCCAATTTGCCTTATTACGAACATTCATGCATTGATCCTATTGTTTTAAATTCTTACTAATCATAACTCCCAGATCCCTTTCGCAATCCCACTTCGCAATCTCAACACCATCTAGCTCGTATCTTGTAACTATATCATTACCTAGCCTCAGAACTTTGCATTTATCAGCATTAAACTGTACCTGACAATCTCTCTCTCTCTCTCTCTCTCTCTCTCTCTCTCTCTCTCTCTCTCTCTCTCTCTCTCTCTCTCTCTCTCTCTCTCTCTCTCTCTCTCTCTCTCTCTTTTTTACACTAATAAAATCACTGTTGTTGTTGTTTCGGATTTAGCTACTCAGATTTAGCAAAGAATGAGGTGATTTGGTAAAATGCTATGCCCAAGATAACTATCCGAGTGCCGGCGGTGGGGTGGTTCAAATAGCCTCGGCTATCACCTCATTATGTCCGGTCGTGATGGTCAAGTGGATTAAGGCGTCTTGTACATACCAGTTGCGTTGCTTCTGGGAGTATGGGTTCGAGTCACTTCTGGGGTGTGAGTTTTCAGTTGCATATGTCCTGGGGACCATTCAGGCTTGTTCGCATTTGTGTTCCTCACGTGTGCCCCAAAGAATGAGGTGATTTGGTAAAATGCTATGCCCAAGATAACTATCCGAGTGCCGGCGGTGGGGTGGTTCAAATAGCCTCGGCTATCACCACATTATGTCCGGTCGTGATGGTCAAGTGGATTAAGGCGTCTTGTACATACCAGTTGCGTTGCTTCTGGGAGTATGGGTTCGAGTCACTTCTGGGGTGTGAGTTTTCAGTTGCATATGTCCTGGGGACCATTCAGGCTTGTTCGCATTTGTGTTCCTCACGTGTGCCCCAAAGAATGAGGTGATTTGGTAAAATGCTATGCCCAAGATAACTATCCGAGTGCCGGTGGTGGGGTGGTTCAAATAGCCTCGGCTATCACCTCATTATGTCCGGTCGTGATGGTCAAGTGGATTAAGGCGTCTTGTACATACCAGTTGCGTTGCTTCTGGGAGTATGGGTTCGAGTCACTTCTGGGGTGTGAGTTTTCAGTTGCATATGTCCTGGGGACCATTCAGGCTTGTTCGCATTTGTGTTCCTCACGTGTGCCCCAAAGAATGAGGTGATTTGGTAAAATGCTATGCCCAAGATAACTATCCGAGTGCCGGCGGTGGGGTGGTTCAAATAGCCTCGGCTATCACCTCATTATGTCCGGTCGTGATGGTCAAGTGGATTAAGGCGTCTTGTACATACCAGTTGTGTTGCTTCTGGGAGTATGGGTTCGAGTCACTTCTGGGGTGTGAGTTTTCAGTTGCATATGTCCTGGGGACCATTCAGGCTTGTTCGCATTTGTGTTCCTCACGTGTGCCCCAAAGAATGAGGTGATTTGGTAAAATGCTATGCCCAAGATAACTATCCGAGTGCCGGCGGTGGTTCAAATAGCCTCGGCTATCACCTCATTATGTCCGGTCGTGATGGTCAAGTGGATTAAGGCGTCTTGTACATACCAGTTGCGTTGCTTCTGGGAGTATGGGTTCGAGTCACTTCTGGGGTGTGAGTTTTCAGTTGCATATGTCCTGGGGACCATTCAGGCTTGTTCGCATTTGTGTTCCTCACGTGTGCCCCAAAGAATGAGGTGATTTGGTAAAATGCTATGCCCAAGATAACTATCCGAGTGCCGGCGGTGGGGTGGTTCAAATAGCCTCGGCTATCACCTCATTATGTCCGGTCGTGATGGTCAAGTGGATTAAGGCGTCTTGTACATACTAGTTGCGTTGCTTCTGGGAGTATGGGTTCGAGTCACTTCTGGGGTGTGAGTTTTCAGTTGCATATGTCCTGGGGACCATTCAGGCTTGTTCGCATTTGTGTTCCTCACGTGTGCCCCAAAGAATGAGGTGATTTGGTAAAATGCTATGCCCAAGATAACTATCCGAGTGCCGGCGGTGGGGTGGTTCAAATAGCCTCGGCTATCACCTCATTATGTCCGGTCGTGATGGTCAAGTGGATTAAGGCGTCTTGTACATACCAGTTGCGTTGCTTCTGGGAGTATGGGTTCGAGTCACTTCTGTGGTGTGAGTTTTCAGTTGCATATGTCCTGGGGACCATTCAGGCTTGTTCGCATTTGTGTTCCTCACGTGTGCCCCAAAGAATGAGGTGATTTGGTAAAATGCTATGCCCAAGATAACTATCCGAGTGCCGGCGGTGGGGTGGTTCAAATAGCCTCGGCTATCACCTCATTATGTCCGGTCGTGATGGTCAAGTGGATTAAGGCGTCTTGTACATACCAGTTGCGTTGCTTCTGGGAGTATGGGTTCGAGTCACTTCTGGGGTGTGAGTTTTCAGTTGCATATGTCCTGGGGACCATTCAGGCTTGTTCGCATTTGTGTTCCTCACGTGTGCCCCAAAGAATGAGGTGATTTGGTAAAATGCTATGCCCAAGATAACTATCCGAGTGCCGGCGGTGGGGTGGTTCAAATAGCCTCGGCTATCACCTCATTATGTCCGGTCGTGATGGTCAAGTGGATTAAGGCGTCTTGTACATACCAGTTGCGTTGCTTCTGGGAGTATGGGTTCGAGTCACTTCTGGGGTGTGAGTTTTCAGTTGCATATGTCCTGGGGACCATTCAGGCTTGTTCGCATTTGTGTTCCTCACGTGTGCCCCAAAGAATGAGGTGATTTGGTAAAATGCTATGCCCAAGATAACTATCCGAGTGCCGGCGGTGGGGTGGTTCAAATAGCCTCGGCTATCACCTCATTATGTCCGGTCGTGATGGTCAAGTGGATTAAGGCGTCTTGTACATACCAGTTGCGTTGCTTCTGGGAGTATGGGTTCGAGTCACTTCTGGGGTGTGAGTTTTCAGTTGCATATGTCCTGGGGACCATTCAGGCTTGTTCGCATTTGTGTTCCTCACGTGTGCCCCAAAGAATGAGGTGATTTGGTAAAATGCTATGCCCAAGATAACTATCCGAGTGCCGGCGGTGGGGTGGTTCAAATAGCCTCGGCTATCACCTCATTATGTCCGGTCGTGATGGTCAAGTGGATTAAGGCGTCTTGTACATACCAGTTGCGTTGCTTCTGGGAGTATGAGTTCGAGTCACTTCTGGGGTGTGAGTTTTCAGTTGCATATGTCCTGGGGACCATTCAGGCTTGTTCGCATTTGTGTTCCTCACGTGTGCCCCAAAGAATGAGGTGATTTGGTAAAATGCTATGCCCAAGATAACTATCCGAGTGCCGGCGGTGGGGTGGTTCAAATAGCCTCGGCTATCACCTCATTATGTCCGGTCGTGATGGTCAAGTGGATTAAGGCGTCTTGTACATACCAGTTGCGTTGCTTCTGGGAGTATGGGTTCGAGTCACTTCTGGGGTGTGAGTTTTCAGTTGCATATGTCCTGGGGACCATTCAGGCTTGTTCGCATTTGTGTTCCTCACGTGTGCCCCAAAGAATGAGGTGATTTGGTAAAATGCTATGCCCAAGATAACTATCCGAGTGCCGGCGGTGGGGTGGTTCAAATAGCCTCGGCTATCACCTCATTATGTCCGGTCGTGATGGTCAAGTGGATTAAGGCGTCTTGTACATACCAGTTGCGTTGCTTCTGGGAGTATGGGTTCGAGTCACTTCTGTGGTGTGAGTTTTCAGTTGCATATGTCCTGGGGACCATTCAGGCTTGTTCGCATTTGTGTTCCTCACGTGTGCCCCAAAGAATGAGGTGATTTGGTAAAATGCTATGCCCAAGATAACTATCCGAGTGCCGGCGGTGGGGTGGTTCAAATAGCCTCGGCTATCACCTCATTATGTCCGGTCGTGATGGTCAAGTGGATTAAGGCGTCTTGTACATACCAGTTGCGTTGCTTCTGGGAGTATGGGTTCGAGTCACTTCTGGGGTGTGAGTTTTCAGTTGCATATGTCCTGGGGACCATTCAGGCTTGTTCGCATTTGTGTTCCTCACGTGTGCCCCAAAGAATGAGGTGATTTGGTAAAATGCTATGCCCAAGATAACTATCCGAGTGCCGGCGGTGGGGTGGTTCAAATAGCCTCGGCTATCACCTCATTATGTCCGGTCGTGATGGTCAAGTGGATTAAGGCGTCTTGTACATACCAGTTGCGTTGCTTCTGGGAGTATGGGTTCGAGTCACTTCTGGGGTGTGAGTTTTCAGTTGCATATGTCCTGGGGACCATTCAGGCTTGTTCGCATTTGTGTTCCTCACGTGTGCCCCAAAGAATGAGGTGATTTGGTAAAATGCTATGCCCAACATAACTATCCGAGTGCCGGCGGTGGGGTGGTTCAAATAGCCTCGGCTATCACCTCATTATGTCCGGTCGTGATGGTCAAGTGGATTAAGGCGTCTTGTACATACCAGTTGCGTTGCTTCTGGGAGTATGGGTTCGAGTCACTTCTGGGGTGTGAGTTTTCAGTTGCATATGTCCTGGGGACCATTCAGGCTTGTTCGCATTTGTGTTCCTCACGTGTGCCCCAAAGAATGAGGTGATTTGGTAAAATGCTATGCCCAAGATAACTATCCGAGTGCCGGCGGTGGGGTGGTTCAAATAGCCTCGGCTATCACCTCATTATGTCCGGTCGTGATGGTCAAGTGGATTAAGGCGTCTTGTACATACCAGTTGCGTTGCTTCTGGGAGTATGGGTTCGAGTCACTTCTGGGGTGTGAGTTTTCAGTTGCATATGTCCTGGGGACCATTCAGGCTTGTTCGCATTTGTGTTTCTCACGTGTGCCCCAAAGAATGAGGTGATTTGGTAAAATGCTATGCCCAAGATAACTATCCGAATGCCGGCGGTGGGGTGGTTCAAATAGCCTCGGCTATCACCTCATTATGTCCGGTCGTGATGGTCAAGTGGATTAAGGCGTCTTGTACATACCAGTTGCGTTGCTTCTGGGAGTATGGGTTCGAGTCACTTCTGGGGTGTGAGTTTTCAGTTGCATATGTCCTGGGGACCATTCAGGCTTGTTCGCATTTGTGTTCCTCACGTGTGCCCCAAAGAATGAGGTGATTTGGTAAAATGCTATGCCCAAGATAACTATCCGAGTGCCGGCGGTGGGGTGGTTCAAATAGCCTCGGCTATCACCTCATTATGTCCGGTCGTGATGGTCAAGTGGATTAAGGCGTCTTGTACATACCAGTTGCGTTGCTTCTGGGAGTATGGGTTCGAGTCACTTCTGGGGTGTGAGTTTTCAGTTGCATATGTCCTGGGGACCATTCAGGCTTGTTCGCATTTGTGTTCCTCACGTGTGCCCCAAAGAATGAGGTGATTTGGTAAAATGATATGCCCAAGATAACTATCCGAGTGCCGGCGGTGGGGTGGTTCAAATAGCCTCGGCTATCACCTCATTATGTCCGGTCGTGATGGTCAAGTGGATTAAGGCGTCTTGTACATACCAGTTGCGTTGCTTCTGGGAGTATGGGTTCGAGTCACTTCTGGGGTGTGAGTTTTCAGTTGCATATGTCCTGGGGACCATTCAGGCTTGTTCGCATTTGTGTTCCTCACGTGTGCCCCAAAGAATGAGGTGATTTGGTAAAATGCTATGCCCAAGATAACTATCCGAGTGCCGGCGGTGGGGTGGGTCAAATAGCCTCGGCTATCACCTCATTATGTCCGGTCGTGATGGTCAAGTGGATTAAGGCGTCTTGTACATACCAGTTGCGTTGCTTCTGGGAATATGGGTTCGAGTCACTTCTGGGGTGTGAGTTTTCAGTTGCATATGTCCTGGGGACCATTCAGGCTTGTTCGCACATATATATATATACAGATATATATATATATGTCGTACCTAGTAGCCAGAACTCACTTCTCAGCCTACTATTCAAGGCCCGATTTGCCTAATAAGCCAAGTTTTCCTGAATTAATATATTTACTATAATTTTTTTCTTATGAAATGATAAAGCAACCCTTTTCTCTATGTATGAGGTCATCTTTTTTTATTGGAGTTAAAATTAACGTAGATATATGACCGAACCTAACCAACCCTACCTAACCTAACCTAACCTATATTTATAGGTAAGGTTAGGTTAGGTAGCCAAAAAAAGCTAGGTTAGGTTAGGTTAGGTAGGTTAGGTAGACGAAAAAAACATTAATTCATGAAAACTTGGCTTATTAGGCAAATCGGGCCTTGAATAGTAGGCTGAGAAGTGCGTTCTGGCTATTAGGTACGACATATATATATATATATATATATATATATATACATATATATATATACATATTTTATTAAATATGACCGAAAAAGTAAGATTAATAATTCTAACACGAATTTTCTCAATCTTTCGTACATTATGCTTCACTGTTGGAGGTAAATCAAAAATCACTTCTCCAAAATTCATTTTTATTTCTAGTCTGACGCGACACGGGCGCGTTTCGTAAAACTTATTACATTTTCAAAGACTTCACAAATACACAACTGATTAGAACTTGCGTTTCCCTGATTTTATATCTACATTTGAGTGAGGTGGGAAGGGTGATGTGGCATTACATTTGAGTAAGGTGGGAAGGATGATGTGGCATTAGAGGATATTAATAGGGTATTAAAAGTATCAACACAAGACAGAACACGAAACAATGGATATTGAATAGAAGTGTTTGTAGAAAGCCTATTGGTCCATATTTCTTGATGCTTCTATATTGGAGCGGAGTCTTGAGGTGGGTAGAATATAGTTGTGCAATAATTGGCTGTTGATTGCTGGTGTTGACTTCTTGATGTGTAGTGCCTCGCAAACGTCGAGCCGCCTGCTATCGCTGTATCTATCGATGATTTCTGTGTTGTTTACTAGGATTTCTCTGGCGATGGTTTGGTTATATATACATATATATATATATATATATATATATATATATATATATATATATATATTTATATATATATAGACATATGTCGTACCTAGTAGCCAGAACGCACTTCTCAGCCTACTATGCAAGGCCCAATTTGCCTAATAAGCCAAGTTTTCCTGAATTAATATATTTTCTCTAATTTTTTTCTTATGAAATGATAAAGCTTCCCATTTCATTATGTATGAGGTCAATTTTATTTTATTGGAGTTAAAATTAACGTAGATATATGGCCGAACCTAACCAACCCTACCTAACCTAACGTAACCAATCTTTATAGGTTAGGTTAGGTTAGGTAGCCAAAAAAGTTAGGTTAAGTTAGGTTAGGTAGGTTAGGTTGTCGAAAAACAATTAATTCATGAAAACTTGGCTTACTAGGCAAATCGGGCCTTGCATAATAGGCTGAGAAGTGCGTTCTGGCTACTAGGTACGACATATATATATATATATATATAGTAGTAGCCAGAACGCACTTCTCAGCCTACTATGCAAGGCCCGATTTGCCTAATAAGCCAAGTTTTCATGAATTAATTGTTTTTCGACTACCTAACCTACCTAACCTAACCTAACCTAACTTTTTCGGCTACCTAACCAAACCTAACCTATAAAGATAGGTTAGGTTAGGTTAGGTAGGGTTGGTTAGGTTCGGTCATATATCTACGTTAATTTTAACTCCAATAAAAAAAAATTGACCTCATACATAATGAAATGGGTTGATTTATCATTTCATAAGAAAAAAATTTGAGAAAATATATTAATTCAGGAAAACTTGGCTTATTAGGCAAATCGGGCCTTGAATAGTAGGCCAAAAAGTGAGTTCTGGCTACTAGGTACGACATATATATATATATATATATATATATATATATATATATATATATATATATATATATATATATATATATATATTGTGACGATAATCTCCTTCAAGAGATTGAGCCTGCTCTTCCCTCCACAATTACGTCGTTGAAATTATATAAAACTACTATGGAAGAAATGTCCAACAACGACAACAACACCAGCAAGGTTTGCCAGCGAGCAAAACGTATGCAGCCAGAGACACCTGTTCAGACTCAAACCGCCAAACTACCTGTTGATCGCTACCGGCTCCGCTGATTGGTCGCCGGTCTGGCTGCACCTGCACTCCACCCCCCCATACTACTTGATGTCTAGGGTCGCCACGACCTCAGACCTCAGAATATTCTGTGCTTCCGCGGTTACCACTCCTCCCGGCTAGACGTTAGCGTATACTGAGAGAGGTGGTAGCTTAAAGCCAATATTCCAGCACCTTCCCTTTATTTTTGTATTTGCACTTCTTGTTATTTTGTCTTAACGTAACTTTTCATTGTGTCATTTAATTATTCTTATTATTTTGATTGATTGATTTTATTATAAGAATTTGTTTGTCCATTTTTTCATGTTTTGATTTATTTAACGTAATTAAAATTTCATTGTTAAAGTTTACTTGTGTTTTGTGTGTCTTCTCCTTACCTTACCACAGACGAAGTTCCAGTTTTTTCTATTTTTTTTTTATAACTATGTGACGAGGCCATACCCCCTAGCCTTAACAGCCGAACACCAACGCGTTACCGTCACAATATATATATATATATATATATATATATATATATATATATATATTGTGACGATAATCTCCTTCAAGAGATTGAGCCTGCTCTTCCCTCCACAATTACGTCGTTGTGGTTATATAAAACGACTATGGAAGACATGTCCAACAGAAACAACAACACCAGCAAGGCTTGCCAGGGTGAGCAAACGTATGCAGCCAGCCACCTGTTCGGACTCAAACCACCAAACTACATGTTGATCGCTACCGGCTCCGCTGATTGGTCGCCGGTCTGGCTGCACCTGCACTCGCCCCCCCATACTACTTGATGTCTGGGGTCGCCCCAACCTCCTACCTCAGAATGTTCAGTGCTCTCGTTGTCACCACTCCTCCCAGCTAGACGCTAGCGTGTACTGAGAGAAGTGGTGGCTTAAAGCCAATATTCCAGCACCTCCCATTTACTTGTATATTGCACTTCTTGTTATTTTGTCTTAACGTAACTTTTCATTGTGTCATCTAATTATTCTTATTATTTTGATTGATTTTATTATAAGAATTTGTTTGTGCATTTTATTCATGTTTTGATTTAATTAACGTAATTAAAATTTCATTGTTAAAGTTTACTTGTGTTTTGTGTGTCTTCTCCTTACCTTACCACAGACGAAGTTCCAGTTTTTTCTATTTTTTTTTATAACTATGTGACGAGGCCATACCCCTAGCCTTAAACAGCCGAACACCAACGCGTTACCGTCACAAGTTATATGGGGGCCTGTCCTAGGAGCTTCACTCAGGTACTGGTGCCAAGTGGTAATTTATGGTAAGCGTATTTAACTTTGTTAACGTAGCTTTACTATTTTTCATTCAATTTCATTTTTTATAAGGTGCGGTGTATTGTGCATTACGAGAGTAACATATAGTGAAGGTGAGACAACTTTGGATTACGTGGTGACTGTAGGCCGCAGTCATACTCTTAATTGGTCATCTCTCCCTCCTTGTTATTACTCGTATTTACCATCTATGTCCCTTGAATATTTCTCATTCTGACAGATCATCATATTGGTACCCTGGTACTGTGGTCTGCCCCGGGTCAAGAGTACCCAATCTTCTGCAATCTGACTGTAGGAGGACAAAGAGGGCCATAGTTCCTCTAGCTCGAACTTTAGTTGCTGAATTGGGACCTCAGCAGCAGTTCTCGTCACCAGTTGACACCTCGCACCCCTACACGTCAGTCAGAGATGATGATACATACAACGGTAGGGAATTAGCTTATTTTTTCAGAGCACAAAAGTTCGCTAATTCTGTAAGTATCATATTAAATTCAGTAGGAAAAACTTGCTTTATGTCCTATAGAGACTTGGCAAGGTATGCCTACATCCTTGGACTACCAATTTTACTTTTGAAGCATTTAACTGTTTCATTTGTTTTCGAAACTTTGTTTCATTTGTTAGTAGGATTTTCTTGCCCTTATTCTCTTACATGAGTACCGGGTACAAGATTTCCTGCGCCCTTGATTTAATTTAATCATTTAATATCTTTCACTTAACGTTAATTGTTAAAGATCACACAGGATAGGTACCAGTTGCCACGTTGTCCTGTTTCTGACATTTCACTATTGAATATTCGTGTACCTTTATTTGCTAATTTCACCATGTTTCGTCTCCAAACTTTCCGTGCAAATCCAGCAGGTGAAATAGGGACTTTAAGTCGTGCCAAGAGGACTGAATTACAAACTCTTGCACATGAGTATCAACTAGAAGTTCCCTACCAAGCCAACAAAAATGACCTACACAACCTGTTGCTGGATTACTATTTAGAGCAAGGTAAGATAGACTCTGAAACTCATGAAACTTACTATATTGCAGAGAAAACTGACTTGGCAACGATGAAACTTAAACTAGAGCTGGCCAAGATTGAACGTGAGCAGCAAAGAGAAGCAGCTGCCATACGGAGGGAAGAACAAGAACGCGAGGCTGCTTTGAGGAGAGAAGAACACGAACGTGGACTCGCCCTCCACGAACGTGAGGTCGCCTTGCTCCATGAACGTGAGAGAGTACAGCTTGAAACAAAACAACGCGAGTTGGAAATACAACGCGAACATGACAAGCAACAAGCGACTCTGGCTCTAGAGTGTCGTCAACGCGAAATCGCCTTGGAAACTTCACACTTCACTCAACGCCAGCAAGCTACTGCCAATCTTCCCGTCAGTTTTAATATATCACATGCAAGTAAGTTAATGCCATCCTTTGTAGAAGCAGAAGTTGATGTGTTTTTCACCACCTTTGAAACCCTTGCTAATCAACTCAGTTGGCCTGTCGACCAATGGGCCACACTTCTCAGAGTCCATCTTACAGGTAGAGCTGCAGTCACACTCAGTACTTTGGCGTCTGAGAATGACTACTACACTCTGAAACAAGCAGTGTTGGACGCCTACCTACTTTCCACAGAAAGTTATAGAAGGAAATTCCGTGACCACCTGAAGGCAAGTACCACTACCTTCCTTGAGTTTGCTAACACGAAACGGAGGTATTTCATGAAATGGCTGGAAGCAGCACATGTCTC
The DNA here is from genome assembly GCF_040958095.1 of Procambarus clarkii. Taxonomy (NCBI): domain Eukaryota; kingdom Metazoa; phylum Arthropoda; class Malacostraca; order Decapoda; family Cambaridae; genus Procambarus; species Procambarus clarkii. The sequence continues at coordinate 3,300,187 of NC_091212.1, read as the reverse complement.
TACTTTTACAGAACTCGTCAACCTGATGCTTGTTGAAGAATTCTTGAGACGTGTGCCACCTCCTGTCCGCCTCTACTTAGCAGATAAAGAAGAAACCGACTACCTGAAGTGTGCTAAGTCGGCTGACACTTACAGCCTCATCCACCGGCTGACACCCGAACCATCCTCCAGTAAGAAGTCGTGGTACAGTTACGAGAAGGTGAGCCCCGATCAAGCTGGTTCACAACTGTACTGCAAGTATTGTAGACTCTATGGACATACCATAGACAAGTGTGGTAAGTCTCAATACAAGGGAACCACTGACCAACAACGACCCAAACCAACTCCTCCTAAGTCCGGTAAGCCTGTGATGAATGTTGGTGTTGATGTTAATGATCTTTCTCTTTTCAGTAACCACCTGTATACTGGAACTGTCTCTGCCAACGGTTCAAATCCGGAGGGACGTTTCAAATTGAAGATCTTGAGGGACACAGCGGCTCTACAATCGATCATCTTGAAGTCGGCTGTGCCCAACATTGTCTACACCGGGGAAACAGTCTTCATCACTGACCTCACTGCTACCACTCCATACCCTCTCGCCAGAGTCCACCTGGATTGTCCCTACGTGAACGGAGAAGTCCAAGTCGCCGTCAGGGAAAAGCCTTTTCCCATGCCTGGAGTGCAACTTCTCCTAGGCAACGACTTGGCAGAAGACCTGCAACCGACCAACCTGATCGTCATGGACAAACCCCAGGTGTGTAACTCTGTGCCAATAAACCCTATTCTTGAGTATGTTCCAGCAGAGGTTCAAGAGAGTGATGAAGTTTCTCCTCCGGTTCTCGTGACCACCCGTGCACAAGCCGCACGTCCACAGCCAGCTGACTCTACTGCTACCGCTGTCCCTCAAGACCCTCAGAAACTCCCCCCGCATCTGACCAAGTTGGAGTTCCGTAAGTTGCAGAGGGAAGATCTTACTTTAACACCATTGTTTTTCCAGGCTGAGACTCAACCCGACAGTATTCCTGGGTTCTTCCTAGAGAACGACTTGCTCTACCGCAGATATAGACCCAGTAAACTGAAGGAGGAGTACGATTGGGCCAACATCGAACAACTTGTGATTCCCACCAGCCTGCGGCCCACTATTCTACACCTGGCCCACGGAGCATTCTCCCACTACGGCTTCAACAAGACTTACCATGGGATTCGTCAAGACTACTACTGGCCAGGTATGGTAAATAACGTCAAACAGTACGTAAAACAGTGTCATACATGTCAGATGGCAGGCAAACCGAACGTCTCCATTCCCAGAGCACCACTGATTCCCATACAGGTGCCTGCGGAACCTTTCCACAGACTCATAATAGACTGTGTTGGTCCTTTACCTCGGACCAGTTCAGGTAACGCCTACATCCTAACCATCCTGTGTCCTACCACCAGATTTCCCATAGCAGTTCCAGTGAAGAACATCACGGCTGCTACGGTTATAAAACATCTACTGAAGATCTTCACTCAATACGGATTTCCCAGGGAGATTCAAAGTGACTGTGGCACCAACTTCACCAGTGATCTCTTCAAAAGGACACTGGAGGAGTTCAACATCAAACAGGTATTGTCCAGCCCCTATCATCCTGCTTCACAGGGTTCTCTTGAACGTAGTCATCAGACCATCAAAGCACTCTTGAAAAAGTTTTGTAGTGAAACCTCAAAGGATTGGGATAAGCAGATTGACCTAATAATGTGTATTTTCAGAAGTCTCCCCAATGAGTCCCTAGGAGTATCTCCTTATGAGATGCTCTACGGCCGTAAGTGCCGTACTCCCCTTAAGGCTTTCAAAGACTCTCTCAGAGATGCCACCTTCAGTGAGCATCAGAATGTGCCCCAGTTTCTTCAAAACCTTCAACACATTCTAGAGAGAGTCCACCGCTTTGCCCATGATAATCTATTGAAAGCCCAGGTGAGAATGAAGACTCATTACGACCAGACCAGCAAAGTAAGAAAATTCAAGCCGGGAGACTTCGTCCTTGCCTATTTCCCTATCCCAGGTTCACCTTTACAAAACAGATTTTCAGGACCCTACTGCGTCAAAGAGTGCAGAGGCAACAACACTTACGTCATAGAGACTCCAGATAGGCGGCGGAAGACCCAGCTGTGCCACGTCAACCTCCTGAAGCAATATAATGGTACTCCTCCCACTGTCTTGACTAACTATTCCACATTCACAGAACCCTACATCCACAGTGAGACCTTCCCAGCTTCTCCTCCCGAAAGCACTGACAAGGAGTCAGCGCTTTCTAATTTTGAAATCCTTAATGATCTTCCCAAATGCTTTCAGGATAATAATCGTGCTCCTTTGCCCTCTTCTAATTCCACTCTCACCTCGTCAGATAAGCCCTTCATCCTCCATGTCGACGCCAATGGTACCGACGTTGGTGGTGTCGTGATGCAGCAACGAGGCGAGAAGAATACACCTGTCAGCGACTACTGCTACAAGGATCTACGGAACAATTGGCAAGGAGCTACTCTTCCTCATCCTGAAGCTTCAGCACTTCACTCCACACCTGAAAAGTGCTCGGTCCACCATCAACACGGACCACACCACCCTACACCTCCTGCAGCACGCCCACTTCTCATCTCAACGTCTTCTACTATGGGCTTGCTACCTGCAGAAATTCAACCTGGAGACACGCTATACCAAGAGTCTGACAACATCTTAGCCCATGATCTCTCCAGAGTTTATGAAGTAGAAGCGACTCCATCCATTACTCCACCACATAACGACGTACTTCTTCCAGAACCGCAGGCTTCGGGGGAGAGTTGTGACGATAATCTCCTTCAAGAGATTGAGCCTGCTCTTCCCTCCACAATTACGTCGTTGTGGTTATATAAAACGACTATGGAAGACATGTCCAACAGAAACAACAACACCAGCAAGGCTTGCCAGGGTGAGCAAACGTATGCAGCCAGCCACCTGTTCGGACTCAAACCACCAAACTACATGTTGATCGCTACCGGCTCCGCTGATTGGTCGCCGGTCTGGCTGCACCTGCACTCGCCCCCCCATACTACTTGATGTCTGGGGTCGCCCCAACCTCCTACCTCAGAATGTTCAGTGCTCTCGTTGTCACCACTCCTCCCAGCTAGACGCTAGCGTGTACTGAGAGAAGTGGTGGCTTAAAGCCAATATTCCAGCACCTCCCATTTACTTGTATATTGCACTTCTTGTTATTTTGTCTTAACGTAACTTTTCATTGTGTCATCTAATTATTCTTATTATTTTGATTGATTTTATTATAAGAATTTGTTTGTGCATTTTATTCATGTTTTGATTTAATTAACGTAATTAAAATTTCATTGTTAAAGTTTACTTGTGTTTTGTGTGTCTTCTCCTTACCTTACCACAGACGAAGTTCCAGTTTTTTCTATTTTTTTTTATAACTATGTGACGAGGCCATACCCCTAGCCTTAAACAGCCGAACACCAACGCGTTACCGTCACAAGTTATATATATATATGGCACAACTCTCCTAAACACGAGAGTTAAGTATACAATTTTAGAACACTTTCCCACCAGGAGACTCGAACCCTAGCCAGCACAGAAGCCTTCCAGCAACTGGCATAACAGGTACGCCTTAACCCTCTCCACCACCCGCTCAGACCCTTAAAAGAGATGGTAATTTCGGAGTATTTAAATACCCCAAAGATCAACACCTCCCAAGAGCACCAGAGCAAGTGAGGGGTCATTTAGACGTTAATTTCATCAAGTCCCTGTTAATATGGGAAGACACAGTGTCTCTGCTTAAGGCACAACTCTCCTAAACACGAGAGTTAAGTATACAACTTTAGAACACTTTCCCACCAGGAGACTCGAACCCTAGCCAGCACAGAAGCCTTCCAGCAACTGGCATAACAGGTACGCCTTAACCCTCTCCACCACCCGCTCAGACCCTTAAAAGAGATGGTAATTTCGGAGTATTTAAATACCCCAAAGATCAACACCAAGTTCATGTCGACTAAGCCTGAAGCCTGGAGACAGCCTGAAGTCTCCAAAGGAATTTGTGGACTTACTGCGGGGCACACGGGCCACAGGGATTAGAGCCTCGTTGGACGTAGAATCGCTGTTTACCAACGTACCTGTGGACGAGACAATCGGAATGATAGCCGACAGAGTGTATCGTGATCCAACCTGTACTCCTCTTGACATGCCAGAAAGTATTCTGAGGAAACTACTCCAAGCTTGTACTAAAGAGGCACCCTTCTTGAGCCCGGATGGGCACATGTATAAGCAAGTAGATGGGGTCGCCATGGGTTCTCCCCTAGGTGTCCTGTTTGCAAACTTCTACATGGGTACCATCGAGCAAAAAGTCTTAGTCGACATGAACTTGAAACCGGCCATATACTGCAGGTATGTTGACGACATTTTTACACAGGTACCTGATGTCAGACATCTGCAGGAGCTGAAGGAGGCATTTGAGCAGAGTTCCGTGCTGCGTTTCACTTACGAGACGGAAAAGGATGGGAAGCTGCCTTTTCTAGATGTAACAGTCATGGAAAAGGGCGGAGGTTTCCACACTGCAGTCTACACTAAGGAAACAAACATAGGAATGTGCCTAAATGCCAACAGCGACTGCCCTGACAGGTACAAGAGGAGTGTTGTTAACGCATACGTCGACCGTGCTCTCAGCCACAGCTCAGAATGGAAGCAAGTCGACGAAGAACTCTGTAGGGTAAGGCAGGTCCTAGTCAATAACGGCTTCTCCAATGGTTTCATCGAAGACATCATAAGAAGGAAAGTGAAAAGCCATGCAACCTCTGAAGAGACAACTAACACAACACCTATACCCCCTATTAGACTATTTTACAGGAACTTCTTTTCCACAGCTCATAAAACGGAGGAAAGGGTCCTGAAAGATATTGTTAATAGAAACGTTATCCCTACAGACAAAAATCAGAGGATACAACTGACGATTTACTATAAAACCAGAAAAACGGCCAGCCTACTCATGAGAAACTCTCCAGACACAAAACAGAACGCTTTAAAAGAGACTAACGTCGTCTATGCCTTCAAATGCCCACTTGGGGACTGTAAGCTCCAAAAAACCCAGTATATAGGCAAGACAACAACATCTCTTTCTAGGCGTTTAACGATGCATAAGCAACAGGGCTCCATTAAGGAACATATAATCTCTTCCCATAACCAAACCATCGCCAGAGAAATCCTAGTAAACAACACAGAAATCATCGATAGATACAGCGATAGCAGGCGGCTTGACGTTTGCGAGGCACTACACATCAAGAAGTCAACACAAGCAATCAACAGCCAATTATTGCACAACTATATTCTACCCACCTCAAGACTCCGCTCCAATATAGAAGCATCAAGAAATATGGACCAATAGGCTTTCTACAAACACTTCTATTCAATACCCATTGTTTCTGTTCTGTCTTGTGTTGATACTTTTAATACCCTATTAATATCCCCCCTTGTTCTGTCTTGTGTTAATGCCACATCACCCTTCCCACCTCACTCAAATGTAGATATAAAATCAGAGAATACGTAAGTTCTAATCAGTTGTGTATTTGTGAAGTCTTTGAAAATGTAATAAGTTTTACGAAACGCGCCCGTGTCGCGTCAGACTAGAAATAAAAATGAATTTTGGAGAAGTGATTTTTGATTTACCTCCAACAGTGAAGCGAAATGTACGAAAGATTGAGAAAATTCGTGTTAGAATTATTAATCTTACTTTTTCGGTCATATTTAATAATATATGTCTACAGGAAAGACTGCTACCAAAATATACTAATATATATATATATATATATATATATATATATATATATATATATATATATATATATATATATATATATATATATATATATATATATATATATATATATATCCATTCATCTATACATCTTTCAAACTACTCCACCAGCTACCAATCCATCCATTTATCCATCTACTCCTATCAATCCATCTAGCAATATATCCATCTATCAGTCCTTCTATCTCGGTCTATCTATCAATCTCGACCTATTAATCAATCTATCTGCCAAACTATTTATCAATCTATCTGTTCAATTTTATATCTATCCATCTAATAAAGAATCTTTCCATTTATCCTTCCATCAACACATTTCGCCACCCATATAATCACCTATTTGTCCATCTATCAATCTTTTAGTCTATCCACACGTCCATTAATCCATCTACACACTCGTCTGTCTATTTATCTATTCCCTTATCTATCTATCAATCTGTCCCGTTATCCATCCGTCTATCCATTTAACTATCTATTTATATAGATAAACATCTATCAATTCATCTACACATTTATCCATTCATCTACACATAAAATCGTAAATTTTCCATCTATCCATTCACACTTTGAATGTCCATCTCTCTTTCCATCAATCCCTCTTTCCATAAATGTAATTTGTGTCCATCCATCAGTGTAACCATCTATCAATTTATCTATCCATCTAGTTTTGTTTTCATCTATTCACCTAACATTCTAACAATCTATATCTCTGTCTGTCAATGCATCTATTTCTTTTTATCTATATACCTTTCTATCCACTTATCCATATTGCTTGCAATCCAACTGGCTTTCTACCAATCTATTTATGCCCCCACTCATCTTTCTATTCATCTCTCCATCCAATTATCTTTCCAACGATCTATTTGTCAATCCAACCATCTGCCTATTCATCCATTTATCTATCTACTCATCTGTCTACCCCTATATTCATCCATCTATCTATCCACCTACTCATCAGTGTATCCATCTATCAATCCATCTATCCATCTCTCTATCAATCTATCCATCTACCTATCCACCTATCTATCAATCCATCTATCTGCTGTCCGTCTCTGTCTACCTCTCAGTCTCTATCTTTAGCTGTGTCTGTCAGTCTCTTTTTTTCTGGGTCCCTATCTCTGTCTTTCTCTCTTTATGTCTGTCAGTCTGTCTGCCTGTATTTCTAGCTGTCTGTCTCTCACTCTCTCTGATAAACAAAATAATTGTCTATGTGTGGTGGTCAGCAGTGCGAGGAGTTCAGTGGTGTGAACTACAAAAAGAATAGTTACCCCTTACTCTGATAAAGAACGGAGGAGAGGAGAAACCTTTGATGCACTGGACAAATTATTGACAACAAGAAAATCTGTTAATTTTCCTAAATTCAGTGAAAAATGGCTCATATTACCTAAATGCTTTTCTATAAAGTTTTCTATAAACTTTTTTTTCTATAAAAAAAGTTTTTTTAAACTTTTTTTTCTATAAACTAAACTTTTTTCTATAAACAACTTTTTTCTATAAAGTTGTCGGACAGTATAGCTGTCCGACACGGCCAAAAATCGTCGTGGGTCTGAATGTGGCACTGACACACTGTTCCTTTTTAAGTCTTAAGACCTCAATTAGCCTATGTTCATCACGTTCCCCAGACCATCCCCTCTGGCAAATTGCGTGAGGCTAGCCCCTAACCGTGTGGCCTCCAAATTTTAACAGACGAAGGTTCTCTCCTATAGCATGTAATAGAGGGATAACCCGGCGTTGCCCGGGTCTGTTTGTGCGTGTCTCTCATCTGTCAATCTCTATATCCCGCTATTTATCTCTATTTGTCTATCAATTCATCTATCAATCCATCCATCTGTCTAGCTATCCATTTTTCTCTACATCTATATGTTGGTCAATCTATTGACCAACATAACATATTGACCATCTGCAACAATCTTACCAACTTTAAATCTTCTATATACTTAAAAATCAACCCATTCATTTATCGATCATCTCCCCATCTTGCCATACATAAAATCATTTGGTTATCGATATATGATTACGTCTATCTAACTGTCCATCAATCTATCCATCCTGCCATCTTTTCATCTATCCACGTATCTATTCAGTCTATCGCGTTGACGTCTTTATCTATCCATTTATCTATATGTCTATCCACCAATCCCTCATTAAATCTTTTTGTCCATCAATTCATATATATCTAAATCTATTTTTAATTCCACCCTTTGTGCAGCCATTTATCATTTAATCTATATATATATATATATATATATATATATATATATATATATATATATATATATATATATATATATATATATATATATATATATATATATAATATATCTAGCTTTTTACATATCTATCCATCTAGCTTTTTATCCACCTATCTATTAATCTATTTATCAATATACTTATATATCTAGTCATCTATCTAAATATGCACCTAACCATCTTCCTACCCATCCAACTGCTTTACATCTATCTGTTCATCTATCTTTCCGTCTATCCATCCATCTACCTATCAATGCATTTATCCCTTCATCCATCTACTTATCTGTCTATCCATTTATCTATCAATGCATTTATTCATCCTCCTATCCGTCTATCCAGCCACCTATATCCGTCCATCTCTCTACTGTCTATTGTGGGGAGATGGTTCACCAGCTCACTTACAATAGTGCTCTTATGCCTGTGGGAGCCAGTACACTTGTTAAGTGCACTTGTTAAGTGGGCGGACTTAAGTTTGGTAACCAGCAACCGAAACATCTAGTGTTTGGGCTCATGTGAGAGCCCCAGTCATCACCAGTCCATAAATGTTACCCTGGCCGGGGTGGCATGTCTGTGGACAGTGCTAGAGCTGATAGCATCATCTCATTGTATGGCATGGAGTCAGACAACTTTGCGCGCGAACGGCTAGGCCGCAGGCGTGGGTGAAGCATGTGGGCTCCCGCGCTCGCTAGCCACTTGAGTCGTTGTCATGGAAACCAGCCGCCATCTTAGTAAACATCTTGAGCCGCTATGTTGGTCGGCCATCTTGGAGTTGCCCTAGGGGCTATGCTACACCGTCGCTGATTGGATGAGAGAGGTAGGCCGCTGTATGCCTTCCTCTCATTGGTTATTTCGAGAAGGACGCGGGGAGAGCTGGTGTAGCCTCATTCTGAACTCAGCCGCCACCTTGTCAAGACGCTCTCTGTACTCAATTCGGCCAAATTGAAGTATAGGGCGTCGTGGTGGCTGGACTACTCAACTGCTGATGCTTCCTGCTTCACCTACGACAACGGTCGTCACAGAATCCGGCCGAAGTCGTCGCTTGGAGGGGTTTAAGACATTGTTATTCAGGGGTTAGAGGTACAGTGATCTGGGATCGGGGAAAATGTGCATACGAGCAGCAACAGACTCGTAGATCCCATACCAGTGTTGATTAGACTTGCTAGTGCTCTGTAGCAGTCGATGGGAACGGGGAAATTCGTGTCAGTGTCAAGGCAAATTTCCCATGTTCGAGTGAGACGCTATCGTTGTGGCATCACCTGAGTATGAACGCTTCACTTCACCGGGGAGTCGAGGGTGCGAACTCAGCCGTGTTGAGTGGGAGGGGTTCGAGTGTGCGCCAATTTTTTCGAATTAAATACCACGCCGCTTACGCTGCCCGGAGCGAGCCAGCCACCGGAAGCGGGGTGCCTGATGTATGGGAAGGTGTGTAGCCGGCAGTGTGAATGAGTAAGTACCTATGTGTGTATTTCTGGTGATTAGTAGTCTCTAAAGCATGAATTCGAGGTCAAGTGTTCCGTCACATTGTCACACAGCACCTGTTCAGGTGGAGTGAATTGTGGGCGAGGAGATTAATCACCTGTGTTGTCATCTTGTCAGTCCAGAGGGACTTAAGTCTGGTGTACACAGACGTACAGTGTGTGTGTGTGTGTGTGGGTACACACGGGAACAGAATATACACAGATTAGCCAAGGACTGAGAGGATGTCCATGTAATAATTCTTTTATTTCATTGTGGTAATCATTTTTGATCGTCCGTGAGACGGAGTGATATCATTTCCATGTGTGGTCTTGCAGGTGTGGAATTCCAACACTGAGCGCTCAGGTATGTGTAATGCCAGTGATTCCTGGCAATGATTAGTGTGGAGTGTACCACAGTGTGGATTTAATTTCTTGTATTGTTCCCAGGGCCATGACAAGTGTGATTTATATTTATATATATATATATATATATGTATTAACGTAATTTTGGTGAGTTTTGGTGAGTGACGAGGCCGTCTAGAGAGACCGCCCCCGCTCTGTCAAATAACGTAACTCTCGAGTGTTTATCGACATGCGTGATCGATAAATCACTCACCCATGTGATTTAAGGAGTGTGAGATTCTCCTTAGTGTTCCCAATAACGTTTGATAGCTGTAGGCTACATGTGTCAGCAGTAATTATATATATATATATATATATATATATATATATATATATATATATATATATATATATATATATATATATATATATATATATATATATATATATATATATATATATAATCGTAGTGTCACGGTGCCCAGTGTTATTGTGTTATTTACTGTGTGGTGATTGCAATGTATTGACCTGTGTTCTAGGGGGTTATTGAGAGCACTGGGGTCATTTGCAACAGTAAGCAAGTGTGTGCAGTATCCTAATATTTGGAAATTAGAGTACTTGCCGTGTGTGTTATTGCAAAGGGGGTTGTTATTTGATGGTGATTGTTGCTAGTGTTGAGCAATCACCGGATGTGATTGCAGTTCAGTAAAGTTATTGTGGGGCAGTGTTCTAGAGGGTTCCTGTCCTGTATGTTATTTTACTAGGTTCTGCAGTATTGTCATTGCAACCGGATTGTAACGTAAATCACTGTGATTTGTTAGTGTGATTTGTCATTGTCGTGGGGGAACTCGGCTGTAGACGAGTACTTGGGTACACATATATTCTCCTGGTTATCTGGTAGGACATCGAAGTCCAGTATTCAGTGAGGTGATTGCGAGGCAATTAATATAACGTAACCAAGGGAACGCCCATTGCTTCAAGAGAATTTGTTCTTTGACAATTTGAGTAACGTAGAATACGTTTGGGTTAATTTACTTTGCTGCAAGCAGCTACGGTAGTCTCGAGGAGCCTAGCCATCAGCCAGATAAGAATTAGAGTATTGTCTGTCGTAATTAACGGTCAGTGGGCCGGGTAATTGACGTGTTTCAGGAAGTCAAAGTAATTAACCTCGATCCTTGTTTGATCGACTCACACGAAGGCTACATTGTTCCATTTACGTAACGTCGTTATCTGCCCGGAAGTACCGGCACTTGATTGACTCGTGGGAGGAGTAGCGTCATTTTAGAATAACGTAAACGTGGGGCTAATTACTGTTATTAGTCGCCTGAATTGGTCTGAGTATGGAAGGCTCAGACGGAATTCATACCTTAATGTAAATTGCTGAGCCAGTGTGAAAGGTTGCATATTTTAATTGTTTAATTATTGATCTTGAGGATAGTAATTAATTACTCTAAAGGTAATCACGAGTGATTACAGTTCTCTTAGCACTTTGGACATTGTAAATCAGAGTTTACCATCGCTAAGTGATTAGTAACCGATTAACATAAATTAACGTAACTAGTAGAGAGATTAATCAGCTGTCTGGAAGTACAGGGATTAATGGGATTTTCTCACTGAATGCTCGACGGGTAGAGTGTTGTGTAATTTCCGCGTTACTAGTGACAGTTGTAAGAGTTATTAATTTAACGTAAATGTTACCTTGTTATTAACGTAAATGTTATTGTGTTATTAACGTAAACCAATTGTTATTGATTGTTGATCGTCCGTGGGACGGAGTGTTAACGTAAGGATTAATTTGAGGAAGTGTGCTGGAGTTGCCAGTGAACCCATTAGTTATTGTTGTCATTGGAAGACTACTGATTTGATTGCATTGCAACCGCTGTTGCAGGAGTAGACTGCACTGAGGCGTAGAACAGTTAGGAGGTTACTGGAGACGTATTTCAGAACCTACAGTGTCGTTTGTTGTAATTGTGATTATAGATCTGTTAGTTCTTGTTTCTTGTTGATTCCTCTGTGGTCACGCTTATATTCGAGTTAGTTCATTATGCAGTCCGAGGGGCTGGTGTCTAGTTGTCATTGATAGTGTCACAGGAAGGATTTCGAGTAACGTCATTGACATTTCTTTTTGTTTTGTTGTAGTAGTTAGTACTTTATTGAATAAACTAAGTTGTTATGGTTAACACTGTCTTTTCGTTACACCCCCACACATTATTATTGTTATGCAAATGTTCTTCACACTCGACTAAAATTGAGACTAATTTTCTGAGCTTTGGATCAAATATACGGCACCACACAACAATAAATTATTGTTGTGAGAGCCCGTGACCTACTCGTTAGATTCGCTTCGGCGCTTGGCGAAGGTCGGCGGCCTAAGTGGGGGGGATTTCAATTTTCATTGGGGTCTCGGCGTTTGCTCGCGCCTAGTCAATTGTTCATACATGGTCCCAAAGTGAGGAATGAGCTGTTTACTACACTGGTGTGTTAGCTAAGCAAGTCCTTCCTCAGGCGACCTAGTTGAATATCACGACAGGAATAAAGGTTAAAGAATAAAGAAAGTTCTTAGAAATTTTCCGAGCTAAAATTCCTTATACCAATTTCAATTTATTCCAAAACTTCTCACAAGTTAACTCAAAACTCTCACATCTATGTCTCTGCTTCTGACTTTGTTTCTGCCCCTCTCTTTCTCTTTCTCTGCCATAGACAGAGGACAGGCAGAGAGAGAGTCTGTTTCTGCCTGTCTATCTCTAGCTGTGTGTCTGAGTTTCTGTTTGTCTCTGTCTTTCTCTCTCTGTATCTGTCTTTATCTGTTTTTATCTTTCTTTCTCTGTCTGTCTGTCTCTTTCTCCTATAAAAAATATAATTGTCTTTGTGTGGGTGGTCAGCAGTAAGAGGCGCTGTTGTGTGAAATACTAAAAAACTAATAGTTCCCCCTTAGTCTGTTAGGAAGCCGTTGCTCGAAACCTTTGATATTGTGTAAAGATCGTCTGTTTTATGGGAGTACGGGCAAATTATTGACAGCAAAAAGTTTCATTTAAATTTCCCGAGATCAGTGAATATTACTGCATATAACCATATGAAAATAATTATATGAAAATTTTGTTTTGAAAATATTTAGCTGCATAATTAGCTGACAGTGCCAAAAATCATCTTGGAGGTGTGAATGGGGCACTGGCACATTATTCCCTTTTACATTTTGGTGACACCGACCAGCCTATGTTCATCCCATTCCTCAGATCATTCCCTCCTTCAATTTGTGTAAGGCTAGCCCCATCTGTGTGATCTCTGACTTTCAACAGACTAGCAGACATTATCTCTAATGGTACTGATTATAAAATATAAATATTAAATTTTGTCACATGATACGTGCAGTGTGCTATGTTGCATTGCTATATAATGTTGGAATGCATATGTGTAACTTTTACCATCATTATGTTTAGCGTTGACGTCTGCTCCAGCGTCGAGGAGGACCTTCACAGTGTTGTCGTGACCACAGTCGGCTGCCCCGTGAAGGGCTGTCCAGCCTGTCAACAGATATCACAATTGATATTATGCATAAACCATCACGATCCCAATACTTTCTGTAAATTATTGAAATAAGCTGTTCTAGTTTTTTTATATACTAATTACGTGTTCCGACTCTAAATATTTTGTAAAACTGTTTTCACACTAAATTTAAAAGAGGAAGATCGTGATAATTTTTTAAGAATAGACCATTAAAATATCCGACATGCAACCAATTCTTATTTGATAATTTTTTACTTGTGACATGAGCGACAGTGGTGCTATTGTCAGGCCCGAAACACTGAGTGTATTAGTGGCTTGAGGCATAATATATACTTGTCCTACCTAGAGATCCAACATTCTTCTCGTATACCATTTTGTATGTATGGGATTTCCCCTAATAACTATTATTATTAGTATTTTAAATATTAACATTATTATTATTATTATTATTATTATTATTATTATTATTATTATTATTATTATTATTATTATTATTATATACATAACAAGAGCATTATGCAGGATGCAGCAATAGCTGACCAACCAACAATAGCTGACTTTACAAGGGTGAACCGATACCTCCAGTCTTGCCATCGTCAGTTAACCAATATAACCTTTATAAGCATCGTACACCATAAACCTTGGCAATAAAATGTTGGCAATACTTGCTCGAGGAAAGAGAAACATTGTTGCCATCACTTTACAACCAATATAACCATAAATGGTAACTGATGATATTTGAGAATGGCTGATGGAGGCACGAGGAACATCGTTATCGTCATCAGTTAACAATGACCTTCACAGATACTCTGAACACCACCATTCGTTATCTTACCATGCACGCTTAAGGCATGAACAACACGAGGTTAAGCCTGATAAATATTATTATAATTTATGGTATCTTGCTTCACTAGTTGGCATCTAACCATACTGACTTGAGAAAAGAGCAACAATGTGTTATCATTGTCAGATTAACAAGATGATCACTGCGGATATCCTGCATCAACCAGATTGATATATGATCACACAAGTCTCTTTCAACTTGTGGGGCTCCAGACCCCCTTGTCTCCACCGGTCCCCCTCCGCAGAAAGTAATAAAAAGAAACACAAAAGCAATACCCCCAACTGACACCTCTGTGATGCCAATGGCACCATAATAAGTCACCTAACCACGTTTAATGTTTTGTAGGATGTGGCCATGTTGAATTAACATCAACAAGAACTTGTTGGCATATACCACATCTACTGCATAACCCGTAAGGAAGTCCTCTCTCAGTTATATTCTCTCAGGTGACCCACTACCCACTCTCAGTTTATTATTTCACAACTCGATTTTATCTTAAAATTAATGTAACTAGCCAGAAATCTGAATTTTCTCTCAAGAATTATCAGATCCGCAGAGGCAAGGAGTTAATCATCTTAGTCTAAAAGTAACATCTAATTAATAAAAATATAATAAAACGAAATGTGGATGGTACCTCAGTGTTACCCTTCGACTCTCTACCTGAATCTTATCACCAGAATAGTGCTAAATGAACTAATTTATATAAACATCTTCCCTGCATTAGAGCAGCTCTCATTGAAAATATCCATTACCAATATGTCTTCAGAGTTAACTCTGGGATGCAGCTTCCACTCCCTAAATATAGTGATCAGGGATGGATAAGTTAATAAGTACAAGTACGTATATATTCAGTAGCTACAAGAACAAAATGTATGGTTAATACATACATAATAACAATGTTCTCGGTATTTCTACAGTCTTGGAAGGTGGTTATCCTTAAAGACATTCAATATAAGAGTTCACAAGATTACAACAGTACACCGAAATATAATACTAATAATGATGACCATCAACACGTCACTGGGCCTCTACCTCATCTTCCGACTATCCTCAACCAACACTTCTGGCACTTTGCCTAACAGTCACAATGGACTTAACTGGGTGTCCGACTGCAGCCTGATATTGATGCCTAAAAGAATACACCAAAGACTCTCACCTTCAATCATTGCATGGGACATACACGCTCTCACATGCACTACATGTCATAAATAAATGAGTCACGACAGTCCAGTTGGATTTTATCCACCACTGAAATGGATATGGATCCCTGGTGGTCCTTAATTAAGGTGTGTCGTATATTTCCTTGCTCATTGTCTTGCTCTTTTGCCTTTCAGTAGGTGTACAGAGTTCTGCAGTCATCCCAAACCTGAATAATACTTTCCTAACAAGAAATGTAAACACAAAAACATATATGAATTAGTGTTGCCTGGAAACCCTCCTCAGATATTCTAGTTGGTGGTATCTGCCACCTCCCCACTGAGCTCATGAATCAACCTTTCCACAGACCAAGACCATTCCATCCAGTGGTAGACCCCAAAGACGCATTCGTCAATTTTAACATGCTGTTCATTCAAAATAGGAAATTTCTCAAATATAAATTATTATTCTTATGTGTATCATACTGGGCAAATTTAGGTATTAGTTAGGTTAAGATAGGTTTTTAGGTTCTGTTGGCGATTATTTGTATTTGTAGTATGTGGGTGAAGCATTTACTGCATTTTACTTCGAACAAAATTAATTGTTGATGAGGACGGACTGCATATATTACTGCCGCTCACTGGGAGAGACCAGTTATAGCCCCACTCCTGTGCCAGGTGAGTACGCAACCCGTCCTCGACTCAAGTCCATTACATTCAGCGGTCGACCCCACAGACGCATTCATAAATTTTTACATGCTGTTCATTCAAAACGGGAATTTTCTCAGGTATAAATTAATATTATAATATATTGGCATATTGTGTATATATAGGCATAGATTAGGTTAGGTCAGGTGTTTAGGTTCTGTTGGCGATTATTTGTATTTGTAGTACGTGGGTGAAGCATTTATAGCGTTGTGATTCGAACAAAATTCGTCAGTGAAATACTTGTTCCGGATATGTTCGAACGTCAGCAGTTGTGAGTCGTGTGTAAACCGCTTTTCATTCATAAACAGGGGGTTTGGCGGGTGCATGGAATCACTTTTGGATCTTTGTTTGGAGGACGGGCTGGAGTACGACAGGCTCACCATAACCCACAACCCCTCCTCGACTCATGTCCATTACATCCAGCGATCGACCCCACAGACGCATTCATTAATTTTTACATGCTGTTCATTCAAAACGGGAATCTTCTCAAATATAAATTAACATTATACTGTATTAGCATATTGTGCATATATAGGTTAGGTTAGGTTAGGTGTTTAGGTTCTGTTGGCAATTATTTGTATGTGTACTACGTGGGTGAAGCATTTACAGCGTTGTGATTCGAACATAATTCGTCAGTGAAGCACTTGTTCCGGAAGTGTTCGAACGTCAGCAGTTGTGAGTCGTGTGTAACAGCCCGTCCTCCAAACAAAGATCCAAAAGTGATTCCATGCACCCGCCAAACCCCCTGTTTATGAATGAAAAGAGGTTTACACACGACTCACAACTGCTGACGTTCGAACATATCCGGAACAAGTATTTCACTGACGAATTTTGTTCGAATCACAACGCTATAAATGCTTCACCCACGTACTACAAATACAAATAATCGCCAACAGAACCTAAACACCTAACCTAACCTAACCTATGCCTGTATATGCACAATATGCTAATATATTATAATATTAATTTATACTTGAGAAAATTCCCGTTTTGAATGAACAGCATGTTAAAATTTATGAATGCGTCTGTGGGGTCGACCGCTGGATGTAATGGACTTGAGTCGAGGACGGGTTGTGTGTAAACCATTTTTCATTCATAAACTGGGGGTTTGGCTGGTGCATGGAATCACTTTTGGGTCTTTGTTTGGAGGATGGGCTGTAGCCCGTGGAACTTTTTGGAACTTTTTGTTTTGAGTAGCTGAATGTAAAACAACTTGGGAGAGATGCAGTTTCAAGCGAGCAGGTGAGCCTTACAGAGTGAGAGGAGCATGTTTCATTGGTACTGAGGGCCATTGTGAGTATACCAGTTGAACTGCTAAGTCTTTAGCTCTCACGTATGGTCCATGTCAACAGTTACCATGCTTTACAAGATAATGGTGCAGTTCCAAGGACCCAGACCATTACCTGGACGGAGATATTTCATATTCTTGGTAGTATCACTGGTGTTGCACCGATTGACATAAAAGAAAATGGCGATAGAGCCCTGCCCCTATTCTCTAGTGCTAATGCTCTTCAGAGGCACTCTCTTCCACCTCGACGATACTTGGTAGTGATGGCTGTTTTTGGTCGGCGCATAAGCATCTGGATTACCGACCAACCTATAGTCGACATCATCGATAGCATCAGCACACAAAACTGCACTGACTGGGGTTGCAGGAAAAATAACTGAGAATGAAGCTAGCGATCAACAGTGAAACTTACCTTCAACTCTGCTGATGAAGAGACCCTTGTTGAAGACACCTGATTTAGATTCTTTGGTATATTCACACCACTAAGGCAAGTAACGAAGGAGAGAGGTTCATCCACTTCGACAAGGCTGCAAATATTACCAGTACACCTGGAAGTGTACACTGTCTGCAAGGAAGTGTAGCATCTGCTCCCTCGACCATCACTACGGGGACTGAAATGCACCCCACAAACCATGCATATCTCTGCTGGAACACATCATCATTTCCCCTGACTGTCTGATCAGACAGGAAGATCTGGGTCCTAGGGAAACCTCGACAATCCATTGAGGTTTCATATTCCCGATAATGGAACCCCTAATGTTTAAACCAAAGAGTCCAGAAGCAGGAAGAGACCAAAGAGTCCAGAAGCAGGAAGAGATCAAAGAGTCCAGAAGCAGGAAGAGACCAAAGAGTCCAGAAGCAGGAAGAGACCAAAGAGTCCAGAACAGGAAGAGACCAAAGAGTCCAGAAGCAGGAAGAGACCAAAGAGTCCAGAAGCAGGAAGAGACCAAAGAGTTCAGAAGCAGGAAGAAATCAATAAAATGTCTGTTGCCCGCCAGGCTTCAACTACCAGTCCTCCAGCGACGTCTCACAACATCCAATCAATTCTTACAAGACAGTGGCGCCACTGTCGAACAGCCTAATTCTCGGGGAAGCCACATCCAGGGTCTGCCTCCACCACCAACCCAGCCACAACTTTCACCAGTCACGGCCTGTGAATGATTACAGTACGACTTCAGAACTATTTAACCTAACGGGAAGGATTGCCGGATCAATCCACAGCAAGATTGCAAAGACAATCAACAGCCTACTGTCTGCAAATGGATTGTCAACTGTCATTGTACTGGTTGACTTGCTTCCTGCAACATTGGCTCCAGCACCTGGTGATCCTGCAACAGCGACAACACCACCTTTGCTGTCAGGAGAACTGTTCCAGCTGTCGTGGGGTACGGTTGTTCCTTCCGGCCACCGCAGTTGTTCTCGACCCGGCGAGGAGTGAGGACCTGGGTGTCGCTGCTGACGTGGCTTGTGCCCCGTGTTTTTGCTGAGGGGCCCTTGGGGCCGTGACGGTCTGCAATCATGGGGGGGCCTGTGCCCTTGCCACCAGGCAGGCCTCCATTGGCCTGGAGTTCTCTGGGATTGCTTCTGTTATGATCTCAGCCTACAGGAGAAACGAGTCTCCCTCCTTGAGAGTTATTCAGCAAGCCTGACCTAACTAGAAGGTCTAACAAATATTGAGGTGATAACCCATATGTAAAATAACTGGTTGGATATGATGAATTTTTTAAGATTATGGGCAGTGTAGAAGAAAACAGATAAATGACTGGTTAGGAGATGTGGACATTTTGCTGGAGGCGTGAGGCTCTCTTCTGGAGGGGCTTTGACCTCACTTGAGTGCCAGACATCGCAGGGGGAATGCCGCACTCCGTTGAGCTCCCGTCAGAAGGGAACACCTAGTGATATATCTCCAAGAGAAGAGAAGTGTGTAGACGTGCCAGCTGTGGAACTGAGCTGGGAACGTTGTGGTCTCAAGTCCTGGTCGAAGAGGAGAGTATTAAACCGCCCAGAGGCATTATCGTGGGCCGTGGTAGCGCCCTGACCAAGCTTCGTCAGAGGGAGGAGCGCCCTCGACCAGACAATCTGTGGTAAGCACGATATACGCCAGTTCATAGTGATTGCTTGTAGTTGGTCGTGTGCCCAGCGACAGTAGCGATGTTTATTTATAAGTTAGACATGTTTTGATAAGGCAGAAAGCCTAAAATAAGAGAGTGGAGAGGGAGGAACACGGAGCGACGTCCGTCCCCTCTGAGCGCTGGTAGGCAACTGAGGGAGCCGGGCTCCTGACGGTGGAAGACCCTCCCAGTGTGACTCACACCCGCCGGGCGAGGTGGAGTATGGACCCGCCCAAAATGGGGGAGTCCACTCTCACTGTATGTAGAGGACAGATAGAGGTTTGAGGCAAACATATTGTGTGATTATTTTTAGTTATGTGTTGAAGGGGAAACATTTTTATTGGAGTGTCGATGGGTTGCAGGTTTGTCTTTGGGGAAGAAGTTGCTGAGAACTTCGAAACCAGCACAGAGGGAGTAGTTGATGAGACTCCAAGGTAGTGGAGCAGAGGACCTCGAGCTGTGAGGAGAAGCAGTGAAGAGGAGTGTCACGTGCTTCTGTAGAGGTGGTGAAGCACCATAGTTGCTCGAGGGAACTTCATGGTGTAGCAGCCAAGAGAGCTGTGGAGGAACCTAGCAGAAGGGTGAAGCACCGTGGTTGCTCAAGGAAACTTCATGATAGCAGCCTGGAGGAGCTGCAGAGGATCCTGGTAGTTAAGCCCAGAAGAACCTAAAGATATCAGGGTAGTGAACTTCCAGAGGTGGAAGGGAAGTTCTGGTGGATTACTTGTAGGGAGTTGATAGTGTTTGGTTGTCATTAGCGTGCAAGTCGCAGTGAGAGGTGAGTGGTTGTTTGCATTCTCACGTCAAGGAGTGTTTTATACTGAAGTTTAGAGTTACAGTCGTAGGCTGGATTACCTACAGATGTATGTGTTCTAGGACTGATAGAGTGATCGATTGATCATTGTTGTGTATCACTGAACATTTATACTGATATATGTTATTGCATTCAAATGCTGATTTTCTTTGTACACATTTATAGATACATATATATATTCTCTTGCTGATGGTGCAACAGTGTATGTAGACTTGATCAACTTGAGGAGGTTGATAGTATCAGGTGGTGAACCAGGAGATAGGATACCACTTGATAAGCTGATGATAGAGTTCTGATGATGTTAGAGTGCAACCTGATTGTAATATTATAGAGTATAGGATTCATTATTTTTATGTGTGTGTATGTATCGTGTATGTGCTTTGTCCAGTAAATGTATCCCAATTTGCTGGTATTTGACCTTGTCCTAGTGAGGCTTCCCATGAAATAGTACAGAAGGAGAGAGAGAGAGAGAAAGAACCAAGAACCACTGCTGTGGACAGGGTAGAAGGTAATACTAATAAGTCAAAGGGGGATTTTGGAGATCATATTACCTAAGGAGAGAGTGGGGAGTCACAGCAGCTCGAGTGGGTGTGTGCACGTGACAACGAGGCTAAGTGTTGGAGCCGCATCCCCTAAACGTGTGATGTTGAGCCCCTCTCCAAGAGCCAGAAGCGCCAAGGGTGATCTCCTAGTGAGGTATAAGCACTCTACCGAGTTGTGGGTTGGGTTGTCCGTAGAGAAGGATCAACGACGACAACACCATCAACACACATTCCATCTATAATATTCCTACCAAGCTGTGGAGGTGGTAATTATTGATATGCTACATGTCCAAGTTGCGGCTGTATGTGGTGTGCAGCTGCTTGCCGGACGGCGAGCGATTGTCAAGTTCAGCTCCCTGGCGATTTATCAAGATCTCGTCACGCGCTATGATGGGCGATCATTCGATCTTCCTGGAGATGGTGGGTCGGTGACCCTCTCAGACCGTTGTAAAGCCATGACGTATGTGGCAGTGCACGGGATGCCTTTTGAGTTCCATGAGGATCTCCTATGTCAGTACTTTGCCCAGTTTGGGCGGGTCCTACATGTGAGGATGAATGCCGTCCCTACCCGGAGATGGAAGGGTGCCCGTGTGGGACCCACACTCTCGCCATGCGAGTCCGGGATCCTGTACCGTCCTCCATCATGCTGTTGGGGTTCCCAATTCGTGTTTTTCACGCAGGACAACCTCGGACTTGTTTCAGGTGTGGCCTACCGGGTCACCTAGGCGCGAGGTGTGAGGAGCGCTGGGTCACCCCTGTTAATCTCTTCCAGGAAGAGGATTTTTCCCCGCTGTTGGTCCCGGACCTATCTCCACGTGCTGGACCGTGCGTTGATTCCCTGCTGGTTTTTGCCCCGGTGTTGGGTGGTGGAGTGGATGTTGACGTGGGGTTTGGGGCGGCCTCGCCCCCGCCGCCGGCTTTCCCGCCTCCGACGTCCCTGATCCTGTTGGCCCAGCCCGCCCCGTCTCGGCCGCCCATGCCTGCTCCATCTCGGCCACCCATACCTGCTCCGTCCCTGCATGCGGCGTTTTCTGTCCCTTTGGATGTCCGCGGCGAGGAGTCTCCTGCTGTGTGTGGTCCGTTGCCCGCGGCCGTGGAGGCTGCGGTTCTAAGGAACCGGGCCTTGGAGGCGCGACCGTCGTTGTAGAGTTCTGCTGTATTACGAGATGATGGGGGGTGCTCAGATGACCGGCAGCCTGTCTCCAAGAGCTCGAGACGGGTCCCGAGTGTGTCTCCCCTTCGTGGGGTGCCTTGGGTGTAGGTGGAAGAGTACGTTGATCCGGCGTCTCCTGCCGAGGTTGGCGGTGCTGTGGTAGGCTCTGTGCTGCCTCCGGTCATGCCCCCTATGCCTCATACTGCTGACAGTACTAGTGTCGTACTGCTGACGACTCCCCACGGTGGGAGGTTGCTCCTGCCGAACGGGGACCTCGTCGTGGTCTTACGGAAGGATGTGTACCAAGGTGCCTCTGATCTTGTGCTCAGTGGCGGAGGCCCCGACTCGTCTGTGTCCTCTGCGGGTTCCTTTAGTTTGCAGCCTCATGTGAAGCCTTGTGAGCCGGCCAGTACAAAGCCCTGTGCGGCGTCCCGAGCACCTCCCAGTGCCGATTCCAGTGCGAAACCACCTAGAGTGGACCTCTTCCCTGTGCTCGCGGCCGACAGGGGCGGGTCCCTCAGTCACGGGTTTTGGACATCGTTTGGGACGACAGGGTGCGTGATTTCCCGTGGTGCTCGTCGACTATTTGGGTACCTATGTTGGAAATTTCCAACGCTAATAAACTACTATTGTATTATAATAAATCATTATTATTATATACTAACTACAGTAGTCACTAAATTTACTAACAGTAGTATCAACATAAACTAACCATTGCACCTGCGTATTAATGCTAGAATTCTCACGAAATAGAGCAGCAAACATTGCGTCAGATATTGTCTAGTTAAACACATTTATTACCAATGTGTTAGAGAATTGAATGTGGTTCTCTAAAATCATCAGTATTCCGTGTGATAATTACTTACGGATAACATAACTCCCAATAATCCTAAATCGAGAGTTTTTAGTTACAATTGTTATCAAGTAATAGTTTTTTTGTCACGCGCGAATGCCATGGAGAAAACTAAAATCTTCTCCATTTCTCGTTTAACACCATAAGACGAGAATGCGATAATATTTAAATCCCTATAATTGCAACCCAGTCCTCATTGAAGTATTTCAGCCACAATTGCGCGAAAAAGAATTATTCGTGTTAATAATTTCTGTGGTGAATGCGAGACCCGGGTTGAGGGAGGCGGCGACACCATTGTAGAGCGAGCGTGCCTGGACAGCGTACGAGAGAGAAGGGTCCTGGCGTCAAGAGTGGCGAGACACGTGGCGATTGGGAGTTATCAGCAAGAATTACACTAATACCTAACTAATAGTGAATAATTATTCTTCCACGTGCTCCATAGTGCTCAGCCAACCAATAACGCGTCTATAATTAAAGCCAAAACCCACAAATACGTGTACAACGCCGTGAAAGTTTGGGACTCGCAGACGCGATATCGGCAGACCTCAGTAGTAACTACGCTCACGTTAAGTATAGTTTCTTTCTTGATGCATCATTTAAGATTGTATATTTGTGAGTAGTCTGTCGTTACATAGTGAGACGACCCCATATCCAACGTTAGTACCACATTAGCGTTTCTTCTATTTTCATGAATATTGAGATTAAAAGTAGCCTATTCCAATGCTACTTAATATTCTTTAATTTTCAGCTCGTATGTGAGGAGTCAACGAGTCGTTAACATCATTCGTGTTATTCACCTCTAATTCCTTCTATGTGGAGATCCTGAGATCACGAGGACGAATCACAAACGATGTCATAGAAATCGTCTTAAAGCTAAGACTTTTTGTACACATTTAATTCTTCCAATTTGATCATTATACAAATTTGCAGGATCATTATATTGAATATTCTTACCATACATTATGATTGGAAATTTATGCGTTTACTTAGACGGTTGCTCCGTAATTTAATAATCATTAATATTCACAAATTGAGTTCACATATTTGAATCTATAGCATTTTAGATTATAATATTATTTACTCAGCAATGAACTGGTGACGAACCACATTAGTTCCTAGACGTATATGAAGTTCTAGTAATACCCCCCCAATGTAGGTGTTTGAGGCTCTGACTTTAGTTAATTAATCATACAGTCCATTCTTTATTTTAAGTGATTATTCTTTCTAATACTTATCCATAGACACTGGTTCTTTAGTGTTTTTCTAATGATCACTTTTATTAGTTTCCCTCTTTTCTCAAAAGTGGGTGGTCCTTCGTTATTGAATTAAATAAGTAAATAATTGAATAATTGAGTCATGCCCCAGATATCCCATATTATGGTCCTTCGAACTGGATGTATACTAATTAGTAATAACTAATCACCATGTGAAGTAGTCTAGACTAACCACATTTATTAATTGTGTCTACCGGCAGTGTACCACATAGGTTAGCCTAATTCACACCAATTTATTTGCTACTTATACCTCATGTATAAGGTAGCACTCGTGGGACACAGTCAATTACCCACAACACTTAGACCTATACCTCACACTGAGGTAAGAATCTTCAGGTCACCAAGAGCAACAGCTCATAACTTCTATAATAATTCCACACTAACACCTGCGTTAGAGTGGCCTCACCATCTAACCATTATTTATTTAGGTGGTAATGACATCCATCCTACTCGACACCCAGCTGAGGTAATTAATCACCTTAAAACCATAATTTCCTCATTTAAACTCATCAGCAATTCAGTAGTGTTCATATTGGTGGAACCTCGCGAACTGAGCAATAATAATCGTTGGGGAGTAAGTCCAGAATATTACCAAAGAGCTGCCAAATATATAAACTTTAGGCTGAGGAAGCGAGTACGATTGGATGCCACTTATATTCAATTTACAGCCAGACCATACAGACAAAACCTGGCAAGAGATGGTGTACACCTGTCAGGTGAGTCTAGGTCACATGTAGTTGACAAATTGATCAACACAATCAATCACCACAAAAGGCTGTGGCTAGCAAGCCAAAATTAATTGTACATAATTGTATTTTCACCTGTGTGTGCAAGTGCACATTTATATAAACTATAAAAACTATAGTTTCTTAGGTAGAAATTCTCACAACTAGGCTTGAGCTAGTTAGTAGTACATATATTATTCATTCTTGTGCTGACCCTACCAAGGGTGGGATTAAACCTTAGGATAACTCTGATTAAAGTATATCCATATTAATTATTCGTGTACTCATTATTTGTGTCTATGCATTTTGAGTGCTGCTGAATGATCACCATTACATCTAATGGTGATAAAGATGAGCTAGCCGGACGAAAGTTAATGGTGAAGTTCAAGCACTGCTCAAAATAATTAATTACTTATTGTTAGGTAGGTAAATTAACCTCTGAACGAGGTAGTGTAGTCTATTCAAATACATTAGGCTATTATATTGATATTGAACTCCATTGAATGAGTCAATATCCCAGTTACATCAGTAACAACTATTTACTATCAAACCAGCCCTTACCCAGCAAGATGGAAACTGCTGACAAAATGAAAAGGACCCTTATCGGTCTGAAAGGTCATTTGACCCGACAGATTACCAAATGTCAAAATCTGTCACAACAGTCACCTGTTGACTACCTTGAATAAGAAGATTTACTTCAAGTTGCTGTAGGCAAATTCGCACATATTAAGCAACATATGAATCTGTATTTGACAGAACTTTACTCAACTTCTATAGGTGAAACTGAACTTGAGGATATTGTAAATGATTTAGCCCAGTATGAAGATGATATACAGGTTAAGCTTCAACCCATTAAAAAGCAAATTGCTAAAAACAAATTAACAATAACCTCTACTGCACATCCAGATCCTGATGTCAAATTACCTCAGATCAATATACCCACATTCTCTGGTAACGAGAATGAGAGTTGGGATGATTTCTGGAGTAAATTCGTAGATGCAGTAGACTCTAAAGCTAACATTCCTCAAACGACCAAGTTCACTTATTTACAAGGCTTGTTACGAAATGAAGCCTTGAAAGTAATCTCTAACATAACACTAACCAGTGATGGTTACACCCTAGCTGTTCAATTGCTCAAAACCAACTACGATAACAAGGAGAGAACTATTACTGTCTTAGTTCAAAAATTGCTAGATTTACCATCTGCTAATAATTCTACCGAGTCTCTCCAAACTTTCAGGCTAGAGTTAGAATCTTTACTCAAGGCCTTAAGCCTTAAAGTCCAAATTCAGACAGCTGAATGGATGACCAAAGTAGTTGTAAGGCGAAAATTACCAAGAGAAACTTTAGACAAATTGTGTACTATGTACAATAAAACCTTTCTGACCTTGAAAGAAATTACAGAAGGTCTACATACCTTAGTCGAAACACAAAGAGCCAACCAAGATGGGAAAAGTGTTTCAAACTTCTCTACTAACTCTCATCATAACCCACCTAATATTGACAACTCAGTCAATCCCAAATCGACTTTGAATAAGTCTAATAAATTCAAACCTAAGACTACTCCATCCACTGGAAAAAGGAGTGGTAGTGTAGGTATTTATTCGGTATCTCGCTCTGATGTAACAAATGATATGTCTACTAAAAGGACAAATTCAGCCAGAGAGAGAGTGTCTGTTCTGTAGTCAAGAACATGTCACCTACCAATGCACTGTTTATCCTAACTTTAATACCAGGATTAAACGGTTACAAGAAATACACAGGTGCACCAAGTGCATGGGCTCTCATGATCCCAGTAAATGTGTAGTGCAACTACGTTCATGCAGTAGATGCAACAAAGGTATACATCATTATGCCTTATGTAGAAAAACTTCTACCCAATCTATGACAACTGGGGAGAATTCTACGAATTCTACCACAGTACAATATTGCAAGATACATCAGGAAATAAATGTGCTTGCTACTGAGTCAGGCAATAATACCACTCTGCCTACAGCTCAACTCAAACTAATTGACAGGAAGTCTAGAGTTAACACTAGAGGTCTCTTTGATCAAGGATCACAGAAAACCTTCACCACCCAACAATTAGTCGAGCAGTTAAAATTAAAACCTGCCAAAAGTGTGAGACTGAATATTTCTGGATTCTTAACTAATAGTGGACCTCGTGAATACCAAGTAGTTAAGGTATTAGTGAGACTTGGATCTTCCACTAGTCCAATACAAGCAGTAGTAGTAGACAAACTTCCTACAGACCTGCAGGTCACAGGATTAGCTCGCACTGCGAAATATCTTAAACGAAACCGCATGAGGCTAGCAGATTACAAAATAAATTCTGACTGCCTCACTAATGTTGGCATACTTATAGGCGCTTACCATTATTATAAATTTATAACGGGATGCACCAGACAACACGGAATGAATCTGTTGTCATCTGCTGGAGGCAAGTTGCTTACTGGACCAGTGCTTTTCCAACAAAATCCAGCGTCAACCAACCAACAATCTAACAATACAATAGTGGCGTGACTAGGTTTGGAACAGTCACCCCTACATTTCAGAGAAATACCTGAAGATACCGAGTCTGATCCACCTGTACATCGTCTGTGGGATTTAGACACTTTAGGTATTGTCCCTGAACCACGAAGCCCTGATGATATGTGGACTTAACAGCAATATCTGGATACAGTTGTCTATAAAGATAAACAATACTGGGTGAGACTACCATGAAAGTTGAATCATCCACAACTTCCAGTTAATTATTTCATGGCAGCCTCACAATTACAGTATCAATTAATACGGCTGAAGAAACAGCCAGACAAACTGAACATGTATCATCAATTAATCCAACAACAACTCAACAGTAAATTTATCGAAGTTGTTGATAATGATGACCAAAAATAGGTCGCTATTTACCCCATCACGCTGTGGTGAAAGATTCATTATTCAACGCCAATACGTATTGTCTTCAACTGTAGTGCTAAAGTGAAGCCAAACAGCGTGTCCTTGAATGAATGTCTCCAAATGGGACCTAGCCTAACACAAAGGCTACATGATGTGCTATTACGATTCCGTACTGGTATTTTTGCTTATACTGCTGATATCAGTAAAGCTTTCCTTAGAGTAGGCTTACAAGAAGAGGATCGTAATTACACCAAGTTTCTCTGGATTAAGGACCTACTAGATCCTGACAGTGATGTCATAACTCATCGTTTTGCCTCTGTGCTATTCGGAGCGACTTCCTTCCCGTTTCTACTTCAAGCTACATTAGATACACATTTGAGGAAGTCAAATAGCCCTTATAAGGCAGAGATCAGTGACAACTTGTATGTCGATAATTTCCAGGGAACTACAAATGATCAATCCAAATTGGTAGAAATGTACCATGAGGCTAACCGTGAGTTATTAGGAGCCAATATGCCACTACAATCATGGGCCTCAAATAATAAATCATTAAACCAGATAATCGAGAGTTTCCAGGTTATCAGGTGCCTAATCAATTAAAAGTTCTGGGTGTGGAATGGAACACAAGTACTGCCGAGATGAATGTCAAGTCAGTACAAACCGATAATTCATCCCTTACCATGAGAAAATTACTCTCGTATGTCAGTCAACTATTTGACCCTTTAGGCTTACTTAGTCCTATATTAATAAGGGGGAAACTCCTAATGCAGGAATGCTGGCAGAAACATATGGGATGGGATAATCCGTTGCCAATTGAGTTGCAAGATAAATGGCAGATACTCACAACGGATTTCAATCAGTTAGGTGTTTTGAAATTTCCTCGTAATGCTACAAGACAAAACTTGCCCGCAAATTTGCACGTTTATTGCGATGACTCTGGCAAAGCGTATGGCGCTGCAGCCTACTTAGTCAATAGTGCACAATCAATTTTGTTCACATCTAAAGCAAGAGTTGCTCCAATTAAGAAGAGATCTTTACCTCAAATGGAGTTAACTGCATTGCTGGTGGGAGTAAGATTGGCTCATTGCTTGACCAAGACACTCAATAATATCCACTTTGGTGAAATTGTCGTGTGGTCAGACAATGAGGCAGTCTTACAATGGGTAAGAAACAACAACAACAAAACTCCCTACGTTAGTAATCGCGTTAGGAAAATTCATGAATTATCTGCTGGATATAAATTCAGACATGTTCCCACTAAGGACAATCCTGCAGATTACTTATCACGAGGATTAACATTAAAACAACTCATCAAGTCTTCAATGTGGTTTAATGGACCTTCATGGCTTGTTAGTGGTCAGTGGCCCAAACAAAAGCCACAAGTCATAGTGACTAATATCACTACTCCCATGAAAGAACCAGAACCTCATCGAATCTTAGCTATTAATCCTCACAATTATTCTAACTTGAGTGAGCTATTAAGAGTGACAGCACATGTGTTTGACTTTCTTGCTAAGATAGGAATCAGACATAAGTTTCCCAATCCTATCCTCTACTGGATCAAACGTGCACAACATGAGACATATGGAAGTGAATATGAAAATCTTCCAGATAAATTAACCAAGTCTCTAG
This sequence comes from Procambarus clarkii, assembly GCF_040958095.1. NCBI lineage: Eukaryota > Metazoa > Arthropoda > Malacostraca > Decapoda > Cambaridae > Procambarus > Procambarus clarkii. The sequence goes on along the minus strand of NC_091212.1, from coordinate 3,270,855 downwards.
GTATCTGGTATGATGCCAACACTCATAATATATTAAGGTGTGGAGGACGTTTGCTTCATGCAAAAATTGATTTGGATACAAAGAATCCGATCCTTCTACCACGTCACCACATTATTACCAAACTTCTAGTTTTACATCACCATCAATATGGTACTTTGCATGGTGGAGTGTTAGACACTCTCACCGACCTCAGACAGAAATATTGGCTTCCTCAAGGACGTCAAGCTGTCAAATCAATCATTAAGTTCTGTGTGATCTGCAAAAGATACGACGCCTCTCCTTCCATGCTACTCTTACCAACACCTAGCCTTCCATGCTATTCTCACCAGCACCTCTCCTTCCATGCTACTCTCACTAACATCTCTATTTCCATGCTACTCTCACCAGCACCTCTACTTCCATGCTACGCTCACCGACACCTCTCCTTCCATGATACTTTCACCAACAGCTCTCCTTAGATGCTAATCTCACCAGCACCTCTCCTTCCATGTTACTCTCACCAACACCTCTCCTTAGATGCTACTCCCACCAGCACCACTCCTTCCATGCTACTCTCACCAGCTCCTCTACTTCCACGATACTCTCACCAACACCTCACCTTGCATGCTACTCTCACCAGCACCTCTCCTTCCATGCTAGTCTCACCAATACCTCTCCTTAGATGCTACTCTCACCAGCACCTCTCCTTCCATGTTACTCTCACCAACACCTCTCCTTTCATGCTAGTCTCACCAACACCTCTCCTTAGGTGCTACTCTCACCAGCACCTCTCCTTCCATGCTACTCTCACCAGCACCTCTCCTTCCATGCTTCTCTCACAAACACCTCTCCTTCGATGCTACTCTCACCAGCACCTCTCCTTCCATGCTACTATCACCAACACCTCTCCTTCCATGCTACTCTCACCAGCACCTCCACTTCCATGCTACTCTCACCAGTACCTCTCATTCCATGCTACTCTCACCAGCACCTCTCTTTCCATGCTACTCTCACCAACATCTCTCTTTCCAGGCTACTCTCACCAGCACCTCTCCTTCCATGCTACTGTCACCAACACCTCTCCTTCCATGCTACTCTCACCAGTACCTCTCATTCCATGCTACTCCACCAACACCTCTCTTCACATGTTACTCTCACCAGTACCTCTCCTTCCATGCTACTCCACCAACACCTCTCCTTCCATGACACTCTCACCAGCACCTCTCCTTCCATGCTACTCTCACCAACATCTCTCTTTCCAGGCTACTCTCACCAGCTCCTCTCCTTCCATGCTACTCTCATGAGCACCTCTCCTTCCATGCAACTGTCACCAACACCTCTCCTTCCATGCTACTCTCACCAACACCTCCCCTTCCATGCTACTCTCACCAGCACCTCTCCTTCCATGCTACTCCACCAACACCTCTCCTTCCATGCTACTCTCACAAGCACCTCTCCTTGCATGCTACTCTCACCAGCACCTCTCCTTCCAATCTACTCTCACTAACACCTCTCCTTCCATGCTACTCTCACCAATACCTCTCCTTAGGCGCTGTTCTCACCAGCACCTCTCCTTCCACGTTACTCTCACCAACAGCTCTCTTTCCATGTTACTCTCATCAGCACCTCTCCTTCCATGTTACTCTCACCAGCACCTCTCCTTCCATGATATTCTTACCAACACCTCTCCTTCCATGCTACTGTCACCAACACCTCTCCTTCCATGCTACTATCACTAACACCTCTACTTACGTGATACTCTCACCAGCACCTCTCCTTCCATGCTACTCTCAACAACCCATCTTTTTCCATGCTACTTTCACCAACACTTCCTTTCCATGTTACTCTCACCAACACCTCTCCTTCCATGCTAGTCTCACTAACACCTCTCCTTAGGTGCTACTCTTACCAGCACCTCTCCTTCCATGCTACTCTCACCAGCACCTCTCCTTCTATGCTTCTCTTACCAGCACCTCTCCTTCCATGCTACTCTCACCAGCACCTATCCTTCCATGCTACTTTCACTAACACCTCTCCATCCATGCTACACTCACCAGCAAATCTCCTTCCATGCTACTCTCACCAACATCTCTCTTTCCATGCTACTGTAACCAACACCTCTCCTTCCATGCTACTCTCACCGACATCTCTCTATCCATGCTACTCTCACCAGCACCTCTCCTTCCATGCTACTCTCACTAACACCTCTCCTTCCATGCTACTCTCACCAACACCTCTCCTTCCATGCAACTCTCACCAACACCTCTCCTTAGGCGATACTCTCACCAGCACCTCTCCTTCCATGTTACTCTCACCAACACCTCTCTTTCCATGTTACTCTCACCAGCACCTCTCCTTCCATGTTACTCCCACCAGCACCTCTCCTTCCATGCTACTCTCACCAACACCTCTCCTTCCATGATATTCTTACCAACACCTCTCCTTCCAGGCTACTCTCACCAACACCTCTGCTTAGGTGCTACTCTCAGCAGCTCCTCTCCTTCCATGCTACTCTCACCAACACCTCTCCTTCCATGCTACTCTCACCGACATCTCTCTATCCATGCTACTCTCACCAGCACCTATCCTTCCATGCTACTATCACTAACACCTCTCCTTCCATGCTACACTCACCAGCAAATCCCCTTCCATGCTACTCTCACCAACATCTCTCTTTCCATGCTACTGTAACCAACACCTCTCCTTCCATGCTACTCTCACCGACATCTCTCCTTCCATACTACTCTCACCAGCACCTCTCCTTCCATGCTACTCTCACCAGCACCTCTCCTTCCATGCTACTCTCACTAACACCTCTCCTTCCATGCTACTCTCACCAACACCTCTCCTTAGGCGATACTCTCACCAGCACCTCTCCTTCCATGTTACTCTCACCAACACCTCTCTTTCCATGTTACTCTCACCAGCACCTCTCCTTCCATGTTACTCCCACCAGCACCTCTCCTTCCATGCTACTCTCACCAACACCTCTCCTTCCATGATATTCTTACCAACACCTCTCCTTCCAGGCTACTCTCACCAACACCTCTGCAACTACGTTCATGCAGTAGATGCAACAAGGTATACATCATTATGCCTTATGTAGAAAAACTTCTACCCAATCTATGACAACTGGGGAGAATTCTACGAATTCTACCACAGTACAATATTGCAAGGTACATCAGGAAATAAATGTGCTTGCTACTGAGTCAGGCAATAATACCACTCTGCCTACAGCTCAACTCAAACTAATTGACAGGAAGTCTAGAGTTAACACTAGAGGTCTCTTTGATCAAGGATCACAGAAAACCTTCACCACCCAACAATTAGTCGAGCAGTTAAAATTAAAACCTGCCAAAAGTGTGAGACTGAATATTTCTGGATTCTTAACTAATAGTGGACCTCGTGAATACCAAGTAGTTAAGGTATTAGTGAGACTTGGATCTTCCACTAGTCCAATACAAGCAGTAGTAGTAGACAAACTTCCTACAGACCTGCAGGTCACAGGATTAGCTCGCACTGCGAAATATCTTAAACGAAACCGCATGAGGCTAGCAGATTACAAAATAAATTCTGACTGCCTCACTAATGTTGGCATACTTATAGGCGCTTACCATTATTATAAATTTATAACGGGATGCACCAGACAACACGGAATGAATCTGTTGTCATCTGCTGGAGGCAAGTTGCTTACTGGACCAGTGCTTTTCCAACAAAATCCAGCGTCAACCAACCAACAATCTAACAATACAATAGTGGCGTGACTAGGTTTGGAACAGTCACCCCTACATTTCAGAGAAATACCTGAAGATACCGAGTCTGATCCACCTGTACATCGTCTGTGGGATTTAGACACTTTAGGTATTGTCCCTGAACCACGAAGCCCTGATGATATGTGGACTTAACAGCAATATCTGGATACAGTTGTCTATAAAGATAAACAATACTGGGTGAGACTACCATGAAAGTTGAATCATCCACAACTTCCAGTTAATTATTTCATGGCAGCCTCACAATTACAGTATCAATTAATACGGCTGAAGAAACAGCCAGACAAACTGAACATGTATCATCAATTAATCCAACAACAACTCAACAGTAAATTTATCGAAGTTGTTGATAATGATGACCAAAAATAGGTCGCTATTTACCCCATCACGCTGTGGTGAAAGATTCATTATTCAACGCCAATACGTATTGTCTTCAACTGTAGTGCTAAAGTGAAGCCAAACAGCGTGTCCTTGAATGAATGTCTCCAAATGGGACCTAGCCTAACACAAAGGCTACATGATGTGCTATTACGATTCCGTACTGGTATTTTTGCTTATACTGCTGATATCAGTAAAGCTTTCCTTAGAGTAGGCTTACAAGAAGAGGATCGTAATTACACCAAGTTTCTCTGGATTAAGGACCTACTAGATCCTGACAGTGATGTCATAACTCATCGTTTTGCCTCTGTGCTATTCGGAGCGACTTCCTTCCCGTTTCTACTTCAAGCTACATTAGATACACATTTGAGGAAGTCAAATAGCCCTTATAAGGCAGAGATCAGTGACAACTTGTATGTCGATAATTTCCAGGGAACTACAAATGATCAATCCAAATTGGTAGAAATGTACCATGAGGCTAACCGTGAGTTATTAGGAGCCAATATGCCACTACAATCATGGGCCTCAAATAATAAATCATTAAACCAGATAATCGAGAGTTTCCAGGTTATCAGGTGCCTAATCAATTAAAAGTTCTGGGTGTGGAATGGAACACAAGTACTGCCAAGATGAATGTCAAGTCAGTACAAACCGATAATTCATCCCTTACCATGAGAAAATTACTCTCGTATGTCAGTCAACCATTTGACCCTTTAGGCTTACTTAGTCCTATATTAATAAGGGGGAAACTCCTAATGCAGGAATGCTGGCAGAAACATATGGGATGGGATAATCCGTTGCCAATTGAGTTGCAAGATAAATGGCAGATACTCACAACGGATTTCAATCAGTTAGGTGTTTTGAAATTTCCTCGTAATGCTACAGGACAAAACTTGCCCGCAAATTTGCACGTTTATTGCGATGACTCTGGCAAAGCGTATGGCGCTGCAGCCTACTTAGTCAATAGTGCACAATCAATTTTGTTCACATCTAAAGCAAGAGTTGCTCCAATTAAGAAGAGATCTTTACCTCAAATGGAGTTAACTGCATTGCTGGTGGGAGTAAGATTGGCTCATTGCTTGACCAAGACACTCAATAATATCCACTTTGGTGAAATTGTCGTGTGGTCAGACAATGAGGCAGTCTTACAATGGGTAAGAAACAACAACAACAAAACTCCCTACGTTAGTAATCGCGTTAGGAAAATTCATGAATTATCTGCTGGATATAAATTCAGACATGTTCCCACTAAGGACAATCCTGCAGATTACTTATCACGAGGATTAACATTAAAACAACTCATCAAGTCTTCAATGTGGTTTAATGGACCTTCATGGCTTGTTAGTGGTCAGTGGCCCAAACAAAAGCCACAAGTCATAGTGACTAATATCACTACTCCCATGAAAGAACCAGAACCTCATCGAATCTTAGCTATTAATCCTCACAATTATTCTAACTTGAGTGAGCTATTAAGAGTGACAGCACATGTGTTTGACTTTCTTGCTAAGATAGGAATCAGACATAAGTTTCCCAATCCTATCCTCTACTGGATCAAACGTGCACAACATGAGACATATGGAAGTGAATATGAAAATCTTCCAGATAAATTAACCAAGTCTCTAGGTATCTGGTATGATGCCAACACTCATAATATATTAAGGTGTGGAGGACGTTTGCTTCATGCAAAAATTGATTTGGATACAAAGAATCCGATCCTTCTACCACGTCACCACATTATTACCAAACTTCTAGTTTTACATCACCATCAATATGGTACTTTGCATGGTGGAGTGTTAGACACTCTCACCGACCTCAGACAGAAATATTGGCTTCCTCAAGGACGTCAAGCTGTCAAATCAATCATTAAGTTCTGTGTGATCTGCAAAAATACGACGCCTCTCCTTCCATGCTACTCTTACCAACACCTAGCCTTCCATGCTATTCTCACCAGCACCTCTCCTTCCATGCTACTCTCACTAACATCTTTATTTCCATACTACTCTCACCAGCACCTCTACTTCCATGCTATGCTCACCGACACCTCTCCTTCCATGATACTTTCACCAACAGCTCTCCTTAGATGCTAATCTCACCAGCACCTCTCCTTCCATGTTACTCTCACCAACACCTCTCCTTAGATGCTACTCCCACCAGCACCACTCCTTCCATGCTACTCTCACCAGCTCCTCTACTTCCACGATACTCTCACCAACACCTCACCTTGCATGCTACTCTCACCAGCACCTCTCCTTCCATGCTAGTCTCACCAATACCTCTCCTTAGATGCTACTCTCACCAGCACCTCTCCTTCCATGTTACTCTCACCAACACCTCTCCTTTCATGCTAGTCTCACCAACACCTCTCCTTAGGTGCTACTCTCACCAGCACCTCTCCTTCCATGTTACTCTCACTAACACCTCTCCTTCCATGCTACTCTCCCCAGCACCTCTCCTTCCATGCTACTCTCACCAACATCTCTCTTTCCATGCTACTCTAACCAACACCTCTCCTTCCATTCTACTCTCACCAACATCTCTCATTCCATGCTACTCTCACCAGCACCTCAGCTTCCATGCTACTCTTACCAGCACCTTTCCTTCCATGCTACTCTCACCAGCACCTCTCCTTCCATGCTACTCTCGCAGACACCTCTTCTTTCATGTTACTCTCACCATCACCTCTCCTTCCAAGCTACTCTCACCAGCACCTCTCCTTCCATGCTACTCTCACCAGCACCTCTTCTTCCATGCTATTCTCACCAGCACCTCTCCATCCATGCTAATCTAACCAGCACCTCTCTTTCCGCGCTACTCTCACCAGCACCTCTTCTTCCATGCTACTCTCTCCAGCACCTCTCCTTCCATGTTACTCTCATCAACACCTCTCCTTCCGTGCTATTCTCACCATCATCTCTCTTTCCAGTCTACTCTAACCAACACCTCTCCTTCCATTCTACTCTCACCAACACCTCTCCTTCCATGCTACTCTCACCAACATCTCTCTTTCCATGCTACTCTAACCAACACCACTCCTTCCATTCTACTCTCACCAACATCTCTCATTCCATGCTACTCTCACCAGCACCTCAGCTTCCATGCTACTCTTACCAGCACCTTTCCTTCCATGCTACTCTCACCAGCACCTTTCCTTCCATGCTACTATCACCAACACCTCTCCTTCCATGCTACTTTCACCAGCACCTGTCCTCCAATGCTACTCTCACCAACATCTCTCTTTCCAGGCTACTCTAACCAACACCTCTCCTTCCATTCTACTCTCACCAACATCTCTCATTCCATGCTACTCTCACCAGCACCTCAGCTTCCATGCTACTCTTACCAGCACCTCTCCTTCCATTCTACTCTCACTAACATCTCTCATTCCATGCTACTCTCGCCAGCACCTCTCCTTCCTTGCTACTCTCACTAACACCTCTCCTTCTATGCTACTCTCACCAGCACTTTTCCTTCTATGCTACTCTCACCAGCACCTCTCCTTCCATGCTACTCTCACCGACACCTCTCCTTCCATGTTACTCTCACCAGCACCTCTCCTTCGAAGCTACTGTCACCAGCACCTCTCCTTTCATGCTACTATCACCAACATCTCTCTTTTAATGCTAGTCTCACCAGCACCTCTCCTTCCATGCTACTCTCACAAACACCTCTCCTTAGGTGCTACTCTCACCAGCAAATCTCCTTCCATGCTACTCTCACCCACACCTCTCCTTTCATGCTACTCCCGCCAGCACCTCTCCATCTATGCTACTCTCACTAACACCACTCCTTCCATGCTACTCTCACCAGCACTTCTCTTTCCATGCTACTCTCACCAGCACCTTTCCATCCATGCTACTCTCACTAACACCTCTCCTTCCATGCTACTCTCACCAACACTTCTCCTTCCATGTTACTCTCACCAACACCTCTCCTTCCATGCTACTCTATCCAACACCTCTCCTTCCATGCTACTCTCACCAGCTCCTCTCCTTCCATGCTACTCTCACCAACACCTCTCCTTCTATGCTACTCTAACCAACACCTCTCCTTCCATTCTACTCTCACCAACATCTCTCATTCCATGCTACTCTCACCAGCACCTCAGCTTCCATGCAACTCTTACCAGCACCTTTCCTTCCATGCTACTCTCACCAGCACCTCTCCTTCCATGCTACTCTCGCAGGCAGCTCTCCTTCCATGCTACTCTCACCAGCACCTCTCCTTCCATGCAAATCTCACCAGCACCTCTCCTTCCATGCTACTGTCACCAACATCTCTCCTTCCATGCTACTCTCGTCACCACCTCTCCTTCCTTGCTACTCTCACTAACACCTCTCCCTCCATGCTACTCTCACCAGCACTTCTCTTTCCTTGCTACTCTCACCAACACCTCTCCTTCCATGCTACTCTCACCAGCACCTCTCCTTCCATGCTACTATCACCAACATCTCTCTTTCCATGCTACTCTCACCAGCACCTCTCCTTCCATGCTACTCTCACTAGCTCCTCTCCTTCCATGCTACTCTCACCAACACCTCTCCTTCCATGCTACTCTAACCAACACCTCTCCTTCCATGCTACTATCACCAACATCTCTCTTTCCATGCTACTCTCACCAGCACCTCTCCTTCCATGCTACTATCACCGACACCTCTCCTTCCATGCTACTCTCACCAGCACCTCTCCTCCATGCTACTCTCACCAACATCTCTCTTTCCATGCTACTCTCACCAGCACCTCTCCTTCCATTCTACTCTCGCAGGCACCTCTCCTTCCATGCTACTCTCACCAGCAACTCTCCTTCCATGCTACTCTCACCGACACCTCTCCTTCCATGTTACTCTCACCAGCACCTCTCCTTCCATGCTACTCTTACCAGCACTTTTCCTTCCATGCTACTCTCACCAGCACCTCTCCTTCCATTCTACTCTCGCAGGCACCTCTCCTTCCATGCTACTCTCACCAGCACCTCTCCTTCCATGCTACTCTCACCAGCACCTCTCCTTTCATGCTACTATCATCAACATCTCTCTTTTAATGCTAGTCTCACCAGCACCTCTCCTTCCATGCTACTCTCACAAACACCTCTCCTTAGGTGCTACTCTCACCAGCAAATCTCCTTCCATGCTACTCTCACCCGCACCTCTCCTTCCATGCTACTCCCGCCAGCATCTCTCCATCCATGCTACTCTCACTAACACCTCTCCTTCCATGCTACTCTCACCAGCACTTCTCTTCCCATGCTACTCTCACCAGCACCTCTCCATCCATGCTACTCTCACTAACACATCTCCTTCCATGCTACTCTCACTAACACCTCTCCTTCCATGTTACTCTCACCAACACCTCTCCTTCCATGCTACTCTAACCAACACCTCTCCTTCCATGCTACTCTCACCAGCACCTCTCCTTCCATTCTACTCTCGCAGGCACCTCTCCTTCCATGCTACTCTCACCAGCAACTCTCCTTCCATGCTACTCTCACCGACACCTCTCCTTCCATGTTACTCTCACCAGCACCTCTCCTTCCATGCTACTCTTACCAGCACTTTTCCTTCCATGCTACTCTCACCAGCACCTCTCCTTCCATTCTACTCTCGCAGGCACCTCTCCTTCCATGCTACTCTCACCAGCACCTCTCCTTCCATGCTACTCTCACCAGCACCTCTCCTTTCATGCTACTATCATCAACATCTCTCTTTTAATGCTAGTCTCACCAGCACCTCTCCTTCCATGCTACTCTCACAAACACCTCTCCTTAGGTGCTACTCTCACCAGCAAATCTCCTTCCATGCTACTCTCACCCGCACCTCTCCTTCCATGCTACTCCCGCCAGCATCTCTCCATCCATGCTACTCTCACTAACACCTCTCCTTCCATGCTACTCTCACCAGCACTTCTCTTCCCATGCTACTCTCACCAGCACCTCTCCATCCATGCTACTCTCACTAACACATCTCCTTCCATGCTACTCTCACTAACACCTCTCCTTCCATGTTACTCTCACCAACACCTCTCCTTCCATGCTACTCTAACCAACACCTCTCCTTCCATGCTACTCTCACCAGCTCCTCTCCTTCCATGCTACTCTCACCAACACCTCTCCTTCCATGCTACTCTTACCAACACCTCGTCTTCCATGCTACTCCCACCAGCACCTCTCCTTTCATGCTACTCTCACCAACATCTCTCTTTCCATGCTCCTCTCACCAGCACCTCTCCTTCCATGCTACGCTTACCGGCACCTCTCCTTCCATGTTACTTTCACAAACAGCTCTCCTTAGATGCTACTCCCACCAGCACCTCTCCTTCCATGCTACTCTCACCAGCTCCTCTCCTTCCATGCTACTCTCACCAACACCTCTCCTTCCATGTTTCTCTCACTAGCACCTCTCCTTCCATACTACTCTCACCAGCACCTCTCCTTCCATGCTACTCTCACCAACACCTCTCTTTTGGCGCAATTCTCACCAGCACCTCTCCTTCCATGTTACTCTCACCAACACCTCTTTTTCCATGTTACTCTCATCAGCACCTCTCCTTCCATTCTACTCTCACTAGCACGTCTCCTTCCATGCTACTCTCACCAGCCCCTCTCCATCCATGTTACTCTCACCAACACCTCTCCTTCCAAGCTACTCTCACCAGCACCTCTTCTTCCATGCTACTCTCACCAACACCTTTCCTTCCATGCTACTCTCACCAGCACCTCTTCTTCCATGCTACTTTCGCTGGCACCTCTCCTTCTATGCTACTCTCACTAGCACCTCTCCGTCCATGTTACTCTCACCAGCACCTCTCCTTCCATACTACTCTCACCAGCACCTCTCCTTCCATGCTACTCTCACCAACACCTCTCTTTAGGCGCAATTCTCACCAGCACCTCTCCTTCCATGTTACTCTCACCAACACCTCTTTTTCCATGTTACTCTCACCAGCACCTCTCCTTCCATGCTACTTTCACCAACACCTCTCCTTCCATGCTACACTCACCAACACCTCTCCTTCCATGCTACTCTCACCGACACCTCTCCTTCCATGTTACTCTCACCAACACCTCTCCTTCCATACTACTCTCACCAGCACCTCTCCTATCATGCTACTCTCACCAGCACCTCTCCTTCCATGCTACTCTCACTAACACCTCTCCTTCCATGCTACTCTCACCAAAACCTCTCCTTAGGCGATACTCTCACCAAAACCTCTCCTTAGGCGATACTCTCACCAGCACCTCTCTATCCATGTTACTCTCACCAACACCTCTCTTTCCATGTTACTCTCACCAGCACCTCTCCTTCCATGTTACTCTCACCAGCACCTCTCCTTCCAGGCTACTCTCACCAACACCTCTGCTTAGGTGCTACTCTCAGCAGCTCCTCTCCTTCCATGCTACTCTCACCAACACCTCTCCTTCCATGCTACTATCACTAACACCTCTACTTAAGTGCTACTCTCACCAGCACCTCTCCTTCCATGCTACTCTCAACAACCCATCTTTTGCCATGCTACTTTCACCAACACCTCTCCTTCCATGTTACTCTCACCAACACCTCTCCTTCCATGCTACTCTAACCAACACCTCTCCTTAGGTGCTACTCTCACCAGAACCTCGCCTTCCATGCTACTCTAACCAACACCTCTCCTTCCATGCTACTCTTACCAACACCTCGCCTTCCATGCTACTCTCACCAGCACCTCTCCTCCCATGCTACTCTCACCAGCACCTCACCTTAGGTGTTACTCTAACCAGAACCTCACCTTCCATGCTACTCTAACCAACACCTCTCCTTCCATGCTACTCTTACCAATACCTCGCCTTCCATGCTACTCTCACTAACACCTCTCCTTCCATGCTACTCTCACCAGCACTTCTCTTTCCATGCTACTCTCACCAGCACCTCTCCATCCATGCTACTCTCACTAACACCTCTTCCTTCCATGCTACTCTCACGAACACCTCTCCTTCCATGTTACTCTCACCAACACCTCTCCTTCCATGCTATTCTAACCAACACCTCTCCTTCCATGCTACTCTCACCAGCTCCTCTCCTTCCATGCTATTTAACCAACACCTCTCCTTCCATGCAACTCTTCTCAACACCTCGCCTTTCATGCTACTCTCACCAGCACGTCTCCTTCCATGCTACTCTCACCAACGTCTCTCTTTCCATGCTCATCTCACCAGCACCTCTACTTCCATGCTACGCTCATCGACACCTCTCCTTCCATGTTACTTTCACAACAGCTCTCCTTAGATGCTACTCCCACCAGCACCTCTCCTTCCATGCTACTCTCACCAGCTCCTCTACTTCCACGATACTCTCACCAACACCTCACCTTCCATGCTACTCTCACCAGCACCTTTCCATCCATGCTACTCTCACTAACACCTCTCCTTCCATGCTACTCTCACCAACACCTCTCCTTCCATGTTACTCTCACCAACACCTCTCCTTCCATGCTACTCTATCCAACACCTCTCCTTCCATGCTACTCTCACCAGCTCCTCTCCTTCCATGCTACTCTCACCAACACCTCTCCTTCTATGCTACTCTAACCAACACCTCTCCTTCCATTCTACTCTCACCAACATCTCTCATTCCATGCTACTCTCACCAGCACCTCAGCTTCCATGCAACTCTTACCAGCACCTTTCCTTCCATGCTACTCTCACCAGCACCTCTCCTTCCATGCTACTCTCGCAGGCAGCTCTCCTTCCATGCTACTCTCACCAGCACCTCTCCTTCCATGCAAATCTCACCAGCACCTCTCCTTCCATGCTACTGTCACCAACATCTCTCCTTCCATGCTACTCTCGCCACCACCTCTCCTTCCTTGCTACTCTCACTAACACCTCTCCCTCCATGCTACTCTCACCAGCACTTCTCTTTCCTTGCTACTCTCACCAACACCTCTCCTTCCATGCTACTCTCACCAGCACCTCTCCTTCCATGCTACTATCACCAACATCTCTCTTTCCATGCTACTCTCACCAGCACCTCTCCTTCCATGCTACTCTCACTAGCTCCTCTCCTTCCATGCTACTCTCACCAACACCTCTCCTTCCATGCTACTCTAACCAACACCTCTCCTTCCATGCTACTATCACCAACATCTCTCTTTCCATGCTACTCTCACCAGCACCTCTCCTTCCATGCTACTATCACCGACACCTCTCCTTCCATGCTACTCTCACCAGCACCTCTCCTCCATGCTACTCTCACCAACATCTCTCTTTCCATGCTACTCTCACCAGCACCTCTCCTTCCATTCTACTCTCGCAGGCACCTCTCCTTCCATGCTACTCTCACCAGCAACTCTCCTTCCATGCTACTCTCACCGACACCTCTCCTTCCATGTTACTCTCACCAGCACCTCTCCTTCCATGCTACTCTTACCAGCACTTTTCCTTCCATGCTACTCTCACCAGCACCTCTCCTTCCATTCTACTCTCGCAGGCACCTCTCCTTCCATGCTACTCTCACCAGCACCTCTCCTTCCATGCTACTCTCACCAGCACCTCTCCTTTCATGCTACTATCATCAACATCTCTCTTTTAATGCTAGTCTCACCAGCACCTCTCCTTCCATGCTACTCTCACAAACACCTCTCCTTAGGTGCTACTCTCACCAGCAAATCTCCTTCCATGCTACTCTCACCCGCACCTCTCCTTCCATGCTACTCCCGCCAGCATCTCTCCATCCATGCTACTCTCACTAACACCTCTCCTTCCATGCTACTCTCACCAGCACTTCTCTTCCCATGCTACTCTCACCAGCACCTCTCCATCCATGCTACTCTCACTAACACATCTCCTTCCATGCTACTCTCACTAACACCTCTCCTTCCATGTTACTCTCACCAACACCTCTCCTTCCATGCTACTCTAACCAACACCTCTCCTTCCATGCTACTCTCACCAGCTCCTCTCCTTCCATGCTACTCTCACCAACACCTCTCCTTCCATGCTACTCTTACCAACACCTCGTCTTCCATGCTACTCCCACCAGCACCTCTCCTTTCATGCTACTCTCACCAACATCTCTCTTTCCATGCTCCTCTCACCAGCACCTCTCCTTCCATGCTACGCTTACCGGCACCTCTCCTTCCATGTTACTTTCACAAACAGCTCTCCTTAGATGCTACTCCCACCAGCACCTCTCCTTCCATGCTACTCTCACCAGCTCCTCTCCTTCCATGCTACTCTCACCAACACCTCTCCTTCCATGTTTCTCTCACTAGCACCTCTCCTTCCATACTACTCTCACCAGCACCTCTCCTTCCATGCTACTCTCACCAACACCTCTCTTTTGGCGCAATTCTCACCAGCACCTCTCCTTCCATGTTACTCTCACCAACACCTCTTTTTCCATGTTACTCTCATCAGCACCTCTCCTTCCATTCTACTCTCACTAGCACGTCTCCTTCCATGCTACTCTCACCAGCCCCTCTCCATCCATGTTACTCTCACCAACACCTCTCCTTCCAAGCTACTCTCACCAGCACCTCTTCTTCCATGCTACTCTCACCAACACCTTTCCTTCCATGCTACTCTCACCAGCACCTCTTCTTCCATGCTACTTTCGCTGGCACCTCTCCTTCTATGCTACTCTCACTAGCACCTCTCCGTCCATGTTACTCTCACCAGCACCTCTCCTTCCATACTACTCTCACCAGCACCTCTCCTTCCATGCTACTCTCACCAACACCTCTCTTTAGGCGCAATTCTCACCAGCACCTCTCCTTCCATGTTACTCTCACCAACACCTCTTTTTCCATGTTACTCTCACCAGCACCTCTCCTTCCATGCTACTTTCACCAACACCTCTCCTTCCATGCTACACTCACCAACACCTCTCCTTCCATGCTACTCTCACCGACACCTCTCCTTCCATGTTACTCTCACCAACACCTCTCCTTCCATACTACTCTCACCAGCACCTCTCCTATCATGCTACTCTCACCAGCACCTCTCCTTCCATGCTACTCTCACTAACACCTCTCCTTCCATGCTACTCTCACCAAAACCTCTCCTTAGGCGATACTCTCACCAAAACCTCTCCTTAGGCGATACTCTCACCAGCACCTCTCTATCCATGTTACTCTCACCAACACCTCTCTTTCCATGTTACTCTCACCAGCACCTCTCCTTCCATGTTACTCTCACCAGCACCTCTCCTTCCAGGCTACTCTCACCAACACCTCTGCTTAGGTGCTACTCTCAGCAGCTCCTCTCCTTCCATGCTACTCTCACCAACACCTCTCCTTCCATGCTACTATCACTAACACCTCTACTTAAGTGCTACTCTCACCAGCACCTCTCCTTCCATGCTACTCTCAACAACCCATCTTTTGCCATGCTACTTTCACCAACACCTCTCCTTCCATGTTACTCTCACCAACACCTCTCCTTCCATGCTACTCTAACCAACACCTCTCCTTAGGTGCTACTCTCACCAGAACCTCGCCTTCCATGCTACTCTAACCAACACCTCTCCTTCCATGCTACTCTTACCAACACCTCGCCTTCCATGCTACTCTCACCAGCACCTCTCCTCCCATGCTACTCTCACCAGCACCTCACCTTAGGTGTTACTCTAACCAGAACCTCACCTTCCATGCTACTCTAACCAACACCTCTCCTTCCATGCTACTCTTACCAATACCTCGCCTTCCATGCTACTCTCACTAACACCTCTCCTTCCATGCTACTCTCACCAGCACTTCTCTTTCCATGCTACTCTCACCAGCACCTCTCCATCCATGCTACTCTCACTAACACCTCTTCCTTCCATGCTACTCTCACGAACACCTCTCCTTCCATGTTACTCTCACCAACACCTCTCCTTCCATGCTATTCTAACCAACACCTCTCCTTCCATGCTACTCTCACCAGCTCCTCTCCTTCCATGCTATTTAACCAACACCTCTCCTTCCATGCAACTCTTCTCAACACCTCGCCTTTCATGCTACTCTCACCAGCACGTCTCCTTCCATGCTACTCTCACCAACGTCTCTCTTTCCATGCTCATCTCACCAGCACCTCTACTTCCATGCTACGCTCATCGACACCTCTCCTTCCATGTTACTTTCACAACAGCTCTCCTTAGATGCTACTCCCACCAGCACCTCTCCTTCCATGCTACTCTCACCAGCTCCTCTACTTCCACGATACTCTCACCAACACCTCACCTTCCATGCTACTCTCACCAGCACCTTTCCATCCATGCTACTCTCACTAACACCTCTCCTTCCATGCTACTCTCACCAACACCTCTCCTTCCATGTTACTCTCACCAACACCTCTCCTTCCATGCTACTCTATCCAACACCTCTCCTTCCATGCTACTCTCACCAGCTCCTCTCCTTCCATGCTACTCTCACCAACACCTCTCCTTCTATGCTACTCTAACCAACACCTCTCCTTCCATTCTACTCTCACCAACATCTCTCATTCCATGCTACTCTCACCAGCACCTCAGCTTCCATGCAACTCTTACCAGCACCTTTCCTTCCATGCTACTCTCACCAGCACCTCTCCTTCCATGCTACTCTCGCAGGCAGCTCTCCTTCCATGCTACTCTCACCAGCACCTCTCCTTCCATGCAAATCTCACCAGCACCTCTCCTTCCATGCTACTGTCACCAACATCTCTCCTTCCATGCTACTCTCGCCACCACCTCTCCTTCCTTGCTACTCTCACTAACACCTCTCCCTCCATGCTACTCTCACCAGCACTTCTCTTTCCTTGCTACTCTCACCAACACCTCTCCTTCCATGCTACTCTCACCAGCACCTCTCCTTCCATGCTACTATCACCAACATCTCTCTTTCCATGCTACTCTCACCAGCACCTCTCCTTCCATGCTACTCTCACTAGCTCCTCTCCTTCCATGCTACTCTCACCAACACCTCTCCTTCCATGCTACTCTAACCAACACCTCTCCTTCCATGCTACTATCACCAACATCTCTCTTTCCATGCTACTCTCACCAGCACCTCTCCTTCCATGCTACTATCACCGACACCTCTCCTTCCATGCTACTCTCACCAGCACCTCTCCTCCATGCTACTCTCACCAACATCTCTCTTTCCATGCTACTCTCACCAGCACCTCTCCTTCCATTCTACTCTCGCAGGCACCTCTCCTTCCATGCTACTCTCACCAGCAACTCTCCTTCCATGCTACTCTCACCGACACCTCTCCTTCCATGTTACTCTCACCAGCACCTCTCCTTCCATGCTACTCTTACCAGCACTTTTCCTTCCATGCTACTCTCACCAGCACCTCTCCTTCCATTCTACTCTCGCAGGCACCTCTCCTTCCATGCTACTCTCACCAGCACCTCTCCTTCCATGCTACTCTCACCAGCACCTCTCCTTTCATGCTACTATCATCAACATCTCTCTTTTAATGCTAGTCTCACCAGCACCTCTCCTTCCATGCTACTCTCACAAACACCTCTCCTTAGGTGCTACTCTCACCAGCAAATCTCCTTCCATGCTACTCTCACCCGCACCTCTCCTTCCATGCTACTCCCGCCAGCATCTCTCCATCCATGCTACTCTCACTAACACCTCTCCTTCCATGCTACTCTCACCAGCACTTCTCTTCCCATGCTACTCTCACCAGCACCTCTCCATCCATGCTACTCTCACTAACACATCTCCTTCCATGCTACTCTCACTAACACCTCTCCTTCCATGTTACTCTCACCAACACCTCTCCTTCCATGCTACTCTAACCAACACCTCTCCTTCCATGCTACTCTCACCAGCTCCTCTCCTTCCATGCTACTCTCACCAACACCTCTCCTTCCATGCTACTCTTACCAACACCTCGTCTTCCATGCTACTCCCACCAGCACCTCTCCTTTCATGCTACTCTCACCAACATCTCTCTTTCCATGCTCCTCTCACCAGCACCTCTCCTTCCATGCTACGCTTACCGGCACCTCTCCTTCCATGTTACTTTCACAAACAGCTCTCCTTAGATGCTACTCCCACCAGCACCTCTCCTTCCATGCTACTCTCACCAGCTCCTCTCCTTCCATGCTACTCTCACCAACACCTCTCCTTCCATGTTTCTCTCACTAGCACCTCTCCTTCCATACTACTCTCACCAGCACCTCTCCTTCCATGCTACTCTCACCAACACCTCTCTTTTGGCGCAATTCTCACCAGCACCTCTCCTTCCATGTTACTCTCACCAACACCTCTTTTTCCATGTTACTCTCATCAGCACCTCTCCTTCCATTCTACTCTCACTAGCACGTCTCCTTCCATGCTACTCTCACCAGCCCCTCTCCATCCATGTTACTCTCACCAACACCTCTCCTTCCAAGCTACTCTCACCAGCACCTCTTCTTCCATGCTACTCTCACCAACACCTTTCCTTCCATGCTACTCTCACCAGCACCTCTTCTTCCATGCTACTTTCGCTGGCACCTCTCCTTCTATGCTACTCTCACTAGCACCTCTCCGTCCATGTTACTCTCACCAGCACCTCTCCTTCCATACTACTCTCACCAGCACCTCTCCTTCCATGCTACTCTCACCAACACCTCTCTTTAGGCGCAATTCTCACCAGCACCTCTCCTTCCATGTTACTCTCACCAACACCTCTTTTTCCATGTTACTCTCACCAGCACCTCTCCTTCCATGCTACTTTCACCAACACCTCTCCTTCCATGCTACACTCACCAACACCTCTCCTTCCATGCTACTCTCACCGACACCTCTTCTTCCATGTTACTCTCACCAACACCTCTCCTTCCATACTACTCTCACCAGCACCTCTCCTATCATGCTACTCTCACCAGCACCTCTCCTTCCATGCTACTCTCACTAACACCTCTCCTTCCATGCTACTCTCACCAAAACCTCTCCTTAGGCGATACTCTCACCAAAACCTCTCCTTAGGCGATACTCTCACCAGCACCTCTCTATCCATGTTACTCTCACCAACACCTCTCTTTCCATGTTACTCTCACCAGCACCTCTCCTACCATTTTACTCTCACCAGCACCTCTCCTTCCAGGCTACTCTCACCAACACCTCTGCTTAGGTGCTACTCTCAGCAGCTCCTCTCCTTCCATGCTACTCTCACCAACACCTCTCCTTCCATGCTACTATCACTAACACCTCTACTTAAGTGCTACTCTCACCAGCACCTCTCCTTCCATGCTACTCTCAACAACCCATCTTTTGCCATGCTACTTTCACCAACACCTCTCCTTCCATGTTACTCTCACCAACACCTCTCCTTCCATGCTACTCTAACCAACACCTCTCCTTAGGTGCTACTCTCACCAGAACCTCGCCTTCCATGCTACTCTAACCAACACCTCTCCTTCCATGCTACTCTTACCAACACCTCGCCTTCCATGCTACTCTCACCAGCACCTCTCCTCCCATGCTACTCTCACCAGCACCTCACCTTAGGTGTTACTCTCACCAGAACCTCACCTTCCATGCTACTCTAACCAACACCTCTCCTTCCATGCTACTCTTACCAATACCTCGCCTTCCATGCTACTCTCACTAACACCTCTCCTTCCATGCTACTCTCACCAGCACTTCTCTTTCCATGCTACTCTCACCAGCACCTCTCCATCCATGCTACTCTCACTAACACCTCTTCCTTCCATGCTACTCTCACGAACACCTCTCCTTCCATGTTACTCTCACCAACACCTCTCCTTCCATGCTATTCTAACCAACACCTCTCCTTCCATGCTACTCTCACCAGCTCCTCTCCTTCCATGCTATTTAACCAACACCTCTCCTTCCATGCAACTCTTCTCAACACCTCGCCTTTCATGCTACTCTCACCAGCACGTCTCCTTCCATGCTACTCTCACCAACGTCTCTCTTTCCATGCTCATCTCACCAGCACCTCTACTTCCATGCTACGCTCATCGACACCTCTCCTTCCATGTTACTTTCACAACAGCTCTCCTTAGATGCTACTCCCACCAGCACCTCTCCTTCCATGCTACTCTCACCAGCTCCTCTACTTCCACGATACTCTCACCAACACCTCACCTTCCATGCTACTCTCACCAGCACCTCTCCTTCCATTCTACTCTCACTAGCACGTCTCCTTCCATGCTACTCTCACCAGCCCCTCTCCATCCATGTTACTCTCACCAACACCTCTCCTTCCAAGCTACTCTCACCAGCACCTCTTCTTCCATGCTACTCTCACCAACACCTTTCCTTCCATGCTACTCTCACCAGCACCTCTTCTTCCATGCTACTATCGCAGGCACCTCTCCTTCTATGCTACTCTCACTAGCACCTCTCCGTCCATGTTACTCTCACCAGCACCTCTCCTTCAATGCTACTCTCACCAGAACCTCTCCATCCATGCACTCTCACCAGCACCTCTCCTTCCATGCTACTATCACCAACATCTCTCTTTCCATGCTACTCTCACAAGCACCTCTCCTTCCATGCTACGCTCACCGACACCTCTCCTTCCATGTTACTTTCACAAACAGCTCTCCTTAGATGCTAATCTCACCAGCACATCTCCATCCATGTTACTCTCACCAACACCTCTCCTTAGATGCTAATCCCACCAGCACCTCTCCTTCCATGCTACTCTCACCAGCTCCTCTACTTCCACGATACTCTCACCAACACCTCACCTTCCATGCTACTCTCACCAGCACCTCTCCTTTCATGCTACTCTCACCAGCACCTCTCCTTCCATGCTACTCTCACCAACATCTCTCTTTCCAGGCTACTCTAACCAACAGCTCTCCTTCCATTCTACTCTCACCAACATCTCTCATTCCATGCTACTCTCGCCAGCACCTCTCCCTCCATGCTACTCTTACCAGCACTTTTCCTTCCATGCTACTCTCACCAGCACCTCTCCTTCCATTCTACTCTCGCAGGCACCTCTCCTTCCATGCTACTCTCACCAGCACCTCTCCTTCCATGCTACTCTCACCGACACCTCTCCTTCCATGTTACTCTCACCAGCACCTCTCCTTCCAAGCTACTGTCACCAGCACCTCTCCTTCCATGCTACTCTCACCAGCACCTCTCCTTCCATGCTACTCTCACCAGCACCTCTCCTTTCATGCTACTATCACCAACATCTCTCTTTTAATGCTAGTCTCACCAGCACCTCTCCTTCCATGCTACTCTCACAAACACCTCTCCTTAGGTGCTACTCTCACCAGCAAATCTCCTTCCATGCTACTCTCACCCACACCTCTCCTTCCATGCTACTCCCGCCAGCACCTCTCCATCCATGCTACTCTCACTAACACCTCTCCTTCCATGCTACTCTCACCAGCACTTCTCTTTCCATGCTACTCTCACCAGCACCTCTCCATCCATGCTACTCTCACTAACACCTCTCCTTCCATGCTACTCTCACCAACACCTCTCCTTCCATGTTACTCTCACCAACACCTCTCCTTCCATGCTACTCTAACCAGCACCTCTCCTTCCATACTACTCTCACCAGCACCTCTCCTTCCATGCTACTCTCACCAACACCTCTCTTTAGGCGCAATTCTCACCAGCACCTCTCCTTCCATGTTACTCTCACCAACACCTCTTTTTCCATGTTACTCTAACCAGCACCTCTCCTTCCATACTACTCTAACCAGCACCTCTCCTTCCATGCTACTCTCACCAGCACCTCTCCTTCCATGCTACTCTTACAAACACCTCTCCTTCCATGCTACTCTCACCAGCACCTATCCTTCCATGCTACTATCACTAACACCTTTCCTTCCATGCTACTCTCACCAGCAAATCTCCTTCCATGATACTCTCACCAACATCTCTCTTTCCATGCTACTGTAACCAACACCTCTCCTTCCATGCTACTCTCACCGACATCTCTCTATCCATGTTACTCTCACCAGAACCTCTCCTTCCATGCTACTCTCACCAGCACCTCTCCTTCCATGCTACTGTCACCAACACCTCTCCTTCCATGCTACTCTCACCAACACCTCTCCTTCCATGCTACTCTCACCAACACCTCTCCTCCCATGCTACTCTCACCAACACCTCTCCTCCCATACTACTCTCACCAGCACCTCTCCTTCCATGCTACTCTCACCAGCACCTCTCCTTCCATGCTACTCTCACTAACACCTCTCCTTCCATGCTGCTCTCACCAACACCTCTCCTTAGGCGATACTCTCACCAGCATCTCTCTACCCATGTTACTCTCACCAACACCTCTCTTTCCATGTTACTCTCACCAGCACCTCTCTTTCCATTTTACTCTCACCAGCACCTCTCCTTCCAGGCTACTCTCACCAACACCTCTCTTTCCATTTTACTCTCACCAGCACCTCTCCTTCCAGGCTACTCTCACCAACACCTCTGCTTAGGTGCTACTCTCAGCAGCTCCTCTCCTTCCATGCTACTCTCACCAACACCTCTCCTTCCATGCTACAATCACTAACACCTCTACTTAGGTGCTACTCTCACCAGCACCTCTCCTTCCATGCTACTCTCAACAACCCATCTTTTCCCATGCTACTTTCACCAACACCTCTCCTTCCATGCTATTCTAACCAACACCTCTCCTTCCATGCAACTCTCACCAGCTCCTCTCCTTCCATGCTACTCTAACCAACACCTCTCCTTCCATGCTACTCTTCCCAACACCTCGCCTTCCATGCTACTCTCACCAGCACCTCTCCTTCCATGCTACTCTCACCAACATCTCTCTTTCCATGCTCCTCTCACCAGCACCTCTCCTTCCATGCTACGCTCACCGACACCTCTCCTTCCATGTTACTTTCACAAACAGCTCTCCTTAGATGCTACTCCCACCAGCACCTCTCCTTCCATGCTACTCTCACCAGCTCCTCTCCTTCCATGCTACTCTCACCAACACCTCTCCTTCCATGTTTCTCTCACCAGCACCACTCCTTCCATACTACTCTCACCAGCACCTCTCCTTCCATGCTACTCTCACCAACACCTCTCTTTAGGCGCAATTCTCACCAGCACCTCTCCTTCCATGTTACTCTCACCAACACCTCTTTTTCAATGTTACTCTCATCAGCACCTCTCCTTCCATGTTACTCTCAGCAGCACCTCTCCTTCCATGATATTCTTACTAACACCTCTCCTTCCACGCTACTCTCAACAACCCATCTTTTTCCATGCTACTTTCACCAACACCTCCCTACCATGTTACTCTCACCAACACCTCTCCTTCCATGCTAGTCTCACCAAGACCTCTCCTTAGGTGCTACTCTCACCAGCACCTCTCCTTCCATGCTACTCTCACCAGCACCTTTCCTTCCATGCTACTCTCACCAGCACCTCTCCTTCCATGCTACTCTTACAAACACCTCTCCTTCCATGCTACTCTCACCAGCACCTATCCTTCCATGCTACTATCACTAACACCTCTCCTTCCATGCTACTCTCACCAGCACCTCTCCTTCCATGCTACTCTCACCAGCAAATCTCCTTCCATGATACTCTCACCAACATCTCTCTTTCCATGCTACTGTAACCAACACCTCTCCTTCCATGCTACTCTCACCGACATCTCTCTATCCATGTTACTCTCACCAGAACCTCTCCTTCCATGCTACTCTCACCAGCACCTCTCCTTCCATGCTACTGTCACCAACACCTCTCCTTCCATGCTACTCTCACCAACACCCCTCCTTCCATGCTACTCTCACCAACACCTCTCCTTCCATGCTACTCTCACCAACACCTCTCCTTCCATGCTACTCTCACCAACACCTCTCCTTCCATGTTACTCTCACCAACACCTCTCCTTCCATAATACTCTTACCAGCACCTCTCCTTACATGCTACTCTCACCAGCACCTCTCCTTCCATGCTACTCTCACTAACACCTCTCCTTCCATGCTGTTCTCACCAACACCTCTCCTTAGGCGATACTCTCACCAGCATCTCTCTATCCATGTTACTCTCACCAACACCTCTCTTTCCATGTTACTCTCACCAGCACCTCTCTTTCCATGTTACTCTCACCAGCACCTCTCCTTCCATGTTACTCTCACCAGCACCTCTCCTTCCAGGCTACTCTCACCAACACCTCTGCTTAGGTGCTACTCTCAGCAGCTCCTCTCCTTCCATGCTACTCTCACCAACACCTCTCCTTCCATGCTACAATCACTAACACCTCTACTTAGGTGCTACTCTCACCAGCACCTCTCCTTCCATGCTACTCTCAACAACCCATCTTTTTCCATGCTACTTTCACCAACACCTCTCCTTCCATGTTACTCTCACCAGAACCTTGCCTTCCATGCTACTCTAACCAACACCTCTCCTTCCATGCTACTCTTACCAAAACCTCGCCTTCCATGCTACTCTCACTAACACCTCTCCTTCCATGCTACTCTCACCAGCACTTCTCTTTCCATGCTCCTCTCACCAGCACCTCTCCTTCCATGCTACGCTCACCGACACCTCTCCTTCCATGTTACTTTCACAAACAGCTCTCCTTAGATGCTACTCCCACCAGCACCTCTCCTTCCATGCTACTCTCACCAGCTCCTCTACTTCCACGATACTCTCACCAACACCTCACCTTCCATGCTACTCTCACCAGCACCTCTCCTTCCATTCTACTCTCACCAGCACGTCTCCTTCCATGCTACTCTCACCAGCCCCTCTCCATCCATCTTACTCTCACCAACACCTCTCCTTCCAAGCTACTCTCACCAGCACCTCTTCTTCCATGCTACTCTCACCAACACCTTTCCTTCCATGCTACTCTCACCAGCACCTCTTCTTCCATGCTACTTTCGCAGGCACCTCTCCTTCTATGCTACTCTCACCAGCACCTCTCTGTCCATGTTACTCTCACCAGCACCTCTCCTTCAATGCTACTCTCACCAGAACCTCTCCATCCATGCACTCTCACCAGCACCTCTCCTTCCATGCTACTATCACCAACACCTCTCCTTCCATGCTACTCTCACCAGCACCTCTCCCTCCATGTTACTCTCACCAGCATCTCTCCTTCCATGCTACTCTTACCAACACCTAGCCTTCCATGCTATTCTCACCAGCACCTCTACTTCCATGCTACTCTCACCAGCACCTCTGCTTTCATGCTACTCTCGCAGGCACCTCTCCTTTCATGCTACTCTCACCAGCACCTCTCCTTCCATGCTACTCTCGCAGGCACCTCTCCTTCCATGCTACTCTCACCAGCACCTCTCCTACCATGCTACTCTCACCAACACCTCTCCTTTTATGCTACTCTTACCAACACCTCTCCTTCCATGCTACTCTCACCAGCACCTCTCCTTCCATGCTACTCTTACCAACACCTCGTCTTCCATGCTACTCCCACCAGCACCTCTCCTTTCATGCTACTCTCACCAACATCTCTCTTTCCATGCTCCTCTCACCAGCACCTCTCCTTCCATGCTACGCTTACCGGCACCTCTCCTTCCATGTTTCTTTCACAAACAGCTCTCCTTAGATGCTACTCCCACCAGCACCTCTCCTTCCATGCTACTCTCACCAGCTCCTCTCCTTCCATGCTACTCTCACCAACACCTCTCCTTCCATGTTTCTCTCACTAGCACCTCTCCTTCCATACTACTCTCACCAGCACCTCTCCTTCCATGCTACTCTCACCAACACCTCTCTTTTGGCGCAATTCTCACCAGCACCTCTCCTTCCATGTTACTCTCACCAACACCTCTTTTTCCATGTTACTCTCATCAGCACCTCTCCTTCCATTCTACTCTCACTAGCACGTCTCCTTCCATGCTACTCTCACCAGCCCCTCTCCATCCATGTTACTCTCACCAACACCTCTCCTTCCAAGCTACTCTCACCAGCACCTCTTCTTCCATGCTACTCTCACCAACACCTTTCCTTCCATGCTACTCTCACCAGCACCTCTTCTTCCATGCTACTTTCGCTGGCACCTCTCCTTCTATGCTACTCTCACTAGCACCTCTCCGTCCATGTTACTCTCACCAGCACCTCTCCTTCCATACTACTCTCACCAGCACCTCTCCTTCCATGCTACTCTCACCAACACCTCTCTTTAGGCGCAATTCTCACCAGCACCTCTCCTTCCATGTTACTCTCACCAACACCTCTTTTTCCATGTTACTCTCACCAGCACCTCTCCTTCCATGCTACTTTCACCAACACCTCTCCTTCCATGCTACACTCACCAACACCTCTCCTTCCATGCTACTCTCACCGACACCTCTCCTTCCATGTTACTCTCACCAACACCTCTCCTTCCATACTACTCTCACCAGCACCTCTCCTATCATGCTACTCTCACCAGCACCTCTCCTTCCATGCTACTCTCACTAACACCTCTCCTTCCATGCTACTCTCACCAAAACCTCTCCTTAGGCGATACTCTCACCAAAACCTCTCCTTAGGCGATACTCTCACCAGCACCTCTCTATCCATGTTACTCTCACCAACACCTCTCTTTCCATGTTACTCTCACCAGCACCTCTCCTTCCATGTTACTCTCACCAGCACCTCTCCTTCCAGGCTACTCTCACCAACACCTCTGCTTAGGTGCTACTCTCAGCAGCTCCTCTCCTTCCATGCTACTCTCACCAACACCTCTCCTTCCATGCTACTATCACTAACACCTCTACTTAAGTGCTACTCTCACCAGCACCTCTCCTTCCATGCTACTCTCAACAACCCATCTTTTGCCATGCTACTTTCACCAACACCTCTCCTTCCATGTTACTCTCACCAACACCTCTCCTTCCATGCTACTCTAACCAACACCTCTCCTTAGGTGCTACTCTCACCAGAACCTCGCCTTCCATGCTACTCTAACCAACACCTCTCCTTCCATGCTACTCTTACCAACACCTCGCCTTCCATGCTACTCTCACCAGCACCTCTCCTCCCATGCTACTCTCACCAGCACCTCACCTTAGGTGTTACTCTAACCAGAACCTCACCTTCCATGCTACTCTAACCAACACCTCTCCTTCCATGCTACTCTTACCAATACCTCGCCTTCCATGCTACTCTCACTAACACCTCTCCTTCCATGCTACTCTCACCAGCACTTCTCTTTCCATGCTACTCTCACCAGCACCTCTCCATCCATGCTACTCTCACTAACACCTCTTCCTTCCATGCTACTCTCACGAACACCTCTCCTTCCATGTTACTCTCACCAACACCTCTCCTTCCATGCTATTCTAACCAACACCTCTCCTTCCATGCTACTCTCACCAGCTCCTCTCCTTCCATGCTATTTAACCAACACCTCTCCTTCCATGCAACTCTTCTCAACACCTCGCCTTTCATGCTACTCTCACCAGCACGTCTCCTTCCATGCTACTCTCACCAACGTCTCTCTTTCCATGCTCATCTCACCAGCACCTCTACTTCCATGCTACGCTCATCGACACCTCTCCTTCCATGTTACTTTCACAACAGCTCTCCTTAGATGCTACTCCCACCAGCACCTCTCCTTCCATGCTACTCTCACCAGCTCCTCTACTTCCACGATACTCTCACCAACACCTCACCTTCCATGCTACTCTCACCAGCACCTTTCCATCCATGCTACTCTCACTAACACCTCTCCTTCCATGCTACTCTCACCAACACCTCTCCTTCCATGTTACTCTCACCAACACCTCTCCTTCCATGCTACTCTATCCAACACCTCTCCTTCCATGCTACTCTCACCAGCTCCTCTCCTTCCATGCTACTCTCACCAACACCTCTCCTTCTATGCTACTCTAACCAACACCTCTCCTTCCATTCTACTCTCACCAACATCTCTCATTCCATGCTACTCTCACCAGCACCTCAGCTTCCATGCAACTCTTACCAGCACCTTTCCTTCCATGCTACTCTCACCAGCACCTCTCCTTCCATGCTACTCTCGCAGGCAGCTCTCCTTCCATGCTACTCTCACCAGCACCTCTCCTTCCATGCAAATCTCACCAGCACCTCTCCTTCCATGCTACTGTCACCAACATCTCTCCTTCCATGCTACTCTCGCCACCACCTCTCCTTCCTTGCTACTCTCACTAACACCTCTCCCTCCATGCTACTCTCACCAGCACTTCTCTTTCCTTGCTACTCTCACCAACACCTCTCCTTCCATGCTACTCTCACCAGCACCTCTCCTTCCATGCTACTATCACCAACATCTCTCTTTCCATGCTACTCTCACCAGCACCTCTCCTTCCATGCTACTCTCACTAGCTCCTCTCCTTCCATGCTACTCTCACCAACACCTCTCCTTCCATGCTACTCTAACCAACACCTCTCCTTCCATGCTACTATCACCAACATCTCTCTTTCCATGCTACTCTCACCAGCACCTCTCCTTCCATGCTACTATCACCGACACCTCTCCTTCCATGCTACTCTCACCAGCACCTCTCCTCCATGCTACTCTCACCAACATCTCTCTTTCCATGCTACTCTCACCAGCACCTCTCCTTCCATTCTACTCTCGCAGGCACCTCTCCTTCCATGCTACTCTCACCAGCAACTCTCCTTCCATGCTACTCTCACCGACACCTCTCCTTCCATGTTACTCTCACCAGCACCTCTCCTTCCATGCTACTCTTACCAGCACTTTTCCTTCCATGCTACTCTCACCAGCACCTCTCCTTCCATTCTACTCTCGCAGGCACCTCTCCTTCCATGCTACTCTCACCAGCACCTCTCCTTCCATGCTACTCTCACCAGCACCTCTCCTTTCATGCTACTATCATCAACATCTCTCTTTTAATGCTAGTCTCACCAGCACCTCTCCTTCCATGCTACTCTCACAAACACCTCTCCTTAGGTGCTACTCTCACCAGCAAATCTCCTTCCATGCTACTCTCACCCGCACCTCTCCTTCCATGCTACTCCCGCCAGCATCTCTCCATCCATGCTACTCTCACTAACACCTCTCCTTCCATGCTACTCTCACCAGCACTTCTCTTCCCATGCTACTCTCACCAGCACCTCTCCATCCATGCTACTCTCACTAACACATCTCCTTCCATGCTACTCTCACTAACACCTCTCCTTCCATGTTACTCTCACCAACACCTCTCCTTCCATGCTACTCTAACCAACACCTCTCCTTCCATGCTACTCTCACCAGCTCCTCTCCTTCCATGCTACTCTCACCAACACCTCTCCTTCCATGCTACTCTTACCAACACCTCGTCTTCCATGCTACTCCCACCAGCACCTCTCCTTTCATGCTACTCTCACCAACATCTCTCTTTCCATGCTCCTCTCACCAGCACCTCTCCTTCCATGCTACGCTTACCGGCACCTCTCCTTCCATGTTACTTTCACAAACAGCTCTCCTTAGATGCTACTCCCACCAGCACCTCTCCTTCCATGCTACTCTCACCAGCTCCTCTCCTTCCATGCTACTCTCACCAACACCTCTCCTTCCATGTTTCTCTCACTAGCACCTCTCCTTCCATACTACTCTCACCAGCACCTCTCCTTCCATGCTACTCTCACCAACACCTCTCTTTTGGCGCAATTCTCACCAGCACCTCTCCTTCCATGTTACTCTCACCAACACCTCTTTTTCCATGTTACTCTCATCAGCACCTCTCCTTCCATTCTACTCTCACTAGCACGTCTCCTTCCATGCTACTCTCACCAGCCCCTCTCCATCCATGTTACTCTCACCAACACCTCTCCTTCCAAGCTACTCTCACCAGCACCTCTTCTTCCATGCTACTCTCACCAACACCTTTCCTTCCATGCTACTCTCACCAGCACCTCTTCTTCCATGCTACTTTCGCTGGCACCTCTCCTTCTATGCTACTCTCACTAGCACCTCTCCGTCCATGTTACTCTCACCAGCACCTCTCCTTCCATACTACTCTCACCAGCACCTCTCCTTCCATGCTACTCTCACCAACACCTCTCTTTAGGCGCAATTCTCACCAGCACCTCTCCTTCCATGTTACTCTCACCAACACCTCTTTTTCCATGTTACTCTCACCAGCACCTCTCCTTCCATGCTACTTTCACCAACACCTCTCCTTCCATGCTACACTCACCAACACCTCTCCTTCCATGCTACTCTCACCGACACCTCTCCTTCCATGTTACTCTCACCAACACCTCTCCTTCCATACTACTCTCACCAGCACCTCTCCTATCATGCTACTCTCACCAGCACCTCTCCTTCCATGCTACTCTCACTAACACCTCTCCTTCCATGCTACTCTCACCAAAACCTCTCCTTAGGCGATACTCTCACCAAAACCTCTCCTTAGGCGATACTCTCACCAGCACCTCTCTATCCATGTTACTCTCACCAACACCTCTCTTTCCATGTTACTCTCACCAGCACCTCTCCTACCATTTTACTCTCACCAGCACCTCTCCTTCCAGGCTACTCTCACCAACACCTCTGCTTAGGTGCTACTCTCAGCAGCTCCTCTCCTTCCATGCTACTCTCACCAACACCTCTCCTTCCATGCTACTATCACTAACACCTCTACTTAAGTGCTACTCTCACCAGCACCTCTCCTTCCATGCTACTCTCAACAACCCATCTTTTGCCATGCTACTTTCACCAACACCTCTCCTTCCATGTTACTCTCACCATCACCTCTCCTTCCATGCTACTCTAACCAACACCTCTCCTTAGGTGCTACTCTCACCAGAACCTCGCCTTCCATGCTACTCTAACCAACACCTCTCCTTCCATGCTACTCTTACCAACACCTCGCCTTCCATGCTACTCTCACCAGCACCTCTCCTCCCATGCTACTCTCACCAGCACCTCACCTTAGGTGTTACTCTCACCAGAACCTCACCTTCCATGCTACTCTAACCAACACCTCTCCTTCCGTGCTACTCTTACCAATACCTCGCCTTCCATGCTACTCTCACTAACACCTCTCCTTCCATGCTACTCTCACCAGCACTTCTCTTTCCATGCTACTCTCACCAGCACCTCTCCATCCATGCTACTCTCACTAACACCTCTTCCTTCCATGCTACTCTCACGAACACCTCTCCTTCCATGTTACTCTCACCAACACCTCTCCTTCCATGCTATTCTAACCAACACCTCTCCTTCCATGCTACTCTCACCAGCTCCTCTCCTTCCATGCTATTTAACCAACACCTCTCCTTCCATGCAACTCTTCTCAACACCTCGCCTTTCATGCTACTCTCACCAGCACGTCTCCTTCCATGCTACTCTCACCAACGTCTCTCTTTCCATGCTCATCTCACCAGCACCTCTACTTCCATGCTACGCTCATCGACACCTCTCCTTCCATGTTACTTTCACAACAGCTCTCCTTAGATGCTACTCCCACCAGCACCTCTCCTTCCATGCTACTCTCACCAGCTCCTCTACTTCCACGATACTCTCACCAACACCTCACCTTCCATGCTACTCTCACCAGCACCTCTCCTTCCATTCTACTCTCACTAGCACGTCTCCTTCCATGCTACTCTCACCAGCCCCTCTCCATCCATGTTACTCTCACCAACACCTCTCCTTCCAAGCTACTCTCACCAGCACCTCTTCTTCCATGCTACTCTCACCAACACCTTTCCTTCCATGCTACTCTCACCAGCACCTCTTCTTCCATGCTACTTTCGCAGGCACCTCTCCTTCTATGCTACTCTCACTAGCACCTCTCCGTCCATGTTACTCTCACCAGCACCTCTCCTTCAATGCTACTCTCACCAGAACCTCTCCATCCATGCACTCTCACCAGCACCTCTCCTTCCATGCTACTATCACCAACATCTCTCTTTCCATGCTACTCTCACAAGCACCTCTCCTTCCATGCTACGCTCACCGACACCTCTCCTTCCATGTTACTTTCACAAACAGCTCTCCTTAGATGCTAATCTCACCAGCACATCTCCATCCATGTTACTCTCACCAACACCTCTCCTTAGATGCTAATCCCACCAGCACCTCTCCTTCCATGCTACTCTCACCAGCTCCTCTACTTCCACGATACTCTCACCAACACCTCACTTTCCATGCTACTCTCACCAGCACCTCTCCTTTCATGCTACTCTCACCAGCACCTCTCCTTTCATGCTACTCTCACCAGCACCTCTCCTTCCATGCTACTCTCACCAACATCTCTCTTTCCAGGCTACTCTAACCAACAGCTCTCCTTCCATTCTACTCTCACCAACATCTCTCATTCCATGCTACTCTCGCCAGCACCTCTCCCTCCATGCTACTCTTACCAGCACTTTTCCTTCCATGCTACTCTCACCAGCACCTCTCCTTCCATTCTACTCTCGCAGGCACCTCTCCTTCCATGCTACTCTCACCAGCACCTCTCCTTCCATGCTACTCTCACCGACACCTCTCCTTCCATGTTACTCTCACCAGCACCTCTCCTTCCAAGCTACTGTCACCAGCACCTCTCCTTCCATGCTACTCTCACCAGCACCTCTCCTTCCATGCTACTCTCACCAGCACCTCTCCTTTCATGCTACTATCACCAACATCTCTCTTTTAATGCTAGTCTCACCAGCACCTCTCCTTCCATGCTACTCTCACAAACACCTCTCCTTAGGTGCTACTCTCACCAGCAAATCTCCTTCCATGCTACTCTCACCCACACCTCTCCTTCCATGCTACTCCCGCCAGCACCTCTCCATCCATGCTACTCTCACTAACACCTCTCCTTCCATGCTACTCTCACCAGCACTTCTCTTTCCATGCTACTCTCACCAGCACCTCTCCATCCATGCTACTCTCACTAACACCTCTCCTTCCATGCTACTCTCACCAACACCTCTCCTTCCATGTTACTCTCACCAACACCTCTCCTTCCATGCTACTCTAACCAGCACCTCTCCTTCCATACTACTCTCACCAGCACCTCTCCTTCCATGCTACTCTCACCAACACCTCTCTTTAGGCGCAATTCTCACCAGCACCTCTCCTTCCATGTTACTCTCACCAACACCTCTTTTTCCATGTTACTCTAACCAGCACCTCTCCTTCCATACTACTCTAACCAGCACCTCTCCTTCCATGCTACTCTCACCAGCACCTCTCCTTCCATGCTACTCTTACAAACACCTCTCCTTCCATGCTACTCTCACCAGCACCTATCCTTCCATGCTACTATCACTAACACCTTTCCTTCCATGCTACTCTCACCAGCAAATCTCCTTCCATGATACTCTCACCAACATCTCTCTTTCCATGCTACTGTAACCAACACCTCTCCTTCCATGCTACTCTCACCGACATCTCTCTATCCATGTTACTCTCACCAGAACCTCTCCTTCCATGCTACTCTCACCAGCACCTCTCCTTCCATGCTACTGTCACCAACACCTCTCCTTCCATGCTACTCTCACCAACACCTCTCCTTCCATGCTACTCTCACCAACACCTCTCCTCCCATGCTACTCTCACCAACACCTCTCCTCCCATACTACTCTCACCAGCACCTCTCCTTCCATGCTACTCTCACCAGCACCTCTCCTTCCATGCTACTCTCACTAACACCTCTCCTTCCATGCTGCTCTCACCAACACCTCTCCTTAGGCGATACTCTCACCAGCATCTCTCTACCCATGTTACTCTCACCAACACCTCTCTTTCCATGTTACTCTCACCAGCACCTCTCTTTCCATTTTACTCTCACCAGCACCTCTCCTTCCAGGCTACTCTCACCAACACCTCTCTTTCCATTTTACTCTCACCAGCACCTCTCCTTCCAGGCTACTCTCACCAACACCTCTGCTTAGGTGCTACTCTCAGCAGCTCCTCTCCTTCCATGCTACTCTCACCAACACCTCTCCTTCCATGCTACAATCACTAACACCTCTACTTAGGTGCTACTCTCACCAGCACCTCTCCTTCCATGCTACTCTCAACAACCCATCTTTTCCCATGCTACTTTCACCAACACCTCTCCTTCCATGCTATTCTAACCAACACCTCTCCTTCCATGCAACTCTAACCAGCTCCTCTCCTTCCATGCTACTCTTACCAACACCTCTCCTTCCATGCTACTCTTCCCAACACCTCGCCTTCCATGCTACTCTCACCAGCACCTCTCCTTCCATGCTACTCTCACCAACATCTCTCTTTCCATGCTCCTCTCACCAGCACCTCTCCTTCCATGCTACGCTCACCGACACCTCTCCTTCCATGTTACTTTCACAAACAGCTCTCCTTAGATGCTACTCCCACCAGCACCTCTCCTTCCATGCTACTCTCACCAGCTCCTCTCCTTCCATGCTACTCTCACCAACACCTCTCCTTCCATGTTTCTCTCACCAGCACCACTCCTTCCATACTACTCTCACCAGCACCTCTCCTTCCATGCTACTCTCACCAACACCTCTCTTTAGGCGCAATTCTCACCAGCACCTCTCCTTCCATGTTACTCTCACCAACACCTCTTTTTCAATGTTACTCTCATCAGCACCTCTCCTTCCATGTTACTCTCAGCAGCACCTCTCCTTCCATGATATTCTTACTAACACCTCTCCTTCCACGCTACTCTCAACAACCCATCTTTTTCCATGCTACTTTCACCAACACCTCCCTTCCATGTTACTCTCACCAACACCTCTCCTTCCATGCTAGTCTCACCAAGACCTCTCCTTAGGTGCTACTCTCACCAGCACCTCTCCTTCCATGCTACTCTCACCAGCACCTTTCCTTCCATGCTACTCTCACCAGCACCTCTCCTTCCATGCTACTCTTACAAACACCTCTCCTTCCATGCTACTCTCACCAGCACCTATCCTTCCATGCTACTATCACTAACACCTCTCCTTCCATGCTACTCTCACCAGCACCTCTCCTTCCATGCTACTCTCACCAGCAAATCTCCTTCCATGATACTCTCACCAACATCTCTCTTTCCATGCTACTGTAACCAACACCTCTCCTTCCATGCTACTCTCACCGACATCTCTCTATCCATGTTACTCTCACCAGAACCTCTCCTTCCATGCTACTCTCACCAGCACCTCTCCTTCCATGCTACTGTCACCAACACCTCTCCTTCCATGCTACTCTCACCAACACCCCTCCTTCCATGCTACTCTCACCAACACCTCTCCTTCCATGCTACTCTCACCAACACCTCTCCTTCCATGCTACTCTCACCAACACCTCTCCTTCCATGTTACTCTCACCAACACCTCTCCTTCCATAATACTCTTACCAGCACCTCTCCTTACATGCTACTCTCACCAGCACCTCTCCTTCCATGCTACTCTCACTAACACCTCTCCTTCCATGCTGTTCTCACCAACACCTCTCCTTAGGCGATACTCTCACCAGCATCTCTCTATCCATGTTACTCTCACCAACACCTCTCTTTCCATGTTACTCTCACCAGCACCTCTCTTTCCATGTTACTCTCACCAGCACCTCTCCTTCCATGTTACTCTCACCAGCACCTCTCCTTCCAGGCTACTCTCACCAACACCTCTGCTTAGGTGCTACTCTCAGCAGCTCCTCTCCTTCCATGCTACTCTCACCAACACCTCTCCTTCCATGCTACAATCACTAACACCTCTACTTAGGTGCTACTCTCACCAGCACCTCTCCTTCCATGCTACTCTCAACAACCCATCTTTTTCCATGCTACTTTCACCAACACCTCTCCTTCCATGTTACTCTCACCAGAACCTTGCCTTCCATGCTACTCTAACCAACACCCCTCCTTCCATGCTACTCTTACCAAAACCTCGCCTTCCATGCTACTCTCACTAACACCTCTCCTTCCATGCTACTCTCACCAGCACTTCTCTTTCCATGCTCCTCTCACCAGCACCTCTCCTTCCATGCTACGCTCACCGACACCTCTCCTTCCATGTTACTTTCACAAACAGCTCTCCTTAGATGCTACTCCCACCAGCACCTCTCCTTCCATGCTACTCTCACCAGCTCCTCTACTTCCACGATACTCTCACCAACACCTCACCTTCCATGCTACTCTCACCAGCACCTCTCCTTCCATTCTACTCTCACCAGCACGTCTCCTTCCATGCTACTCTCAACAGCCCCTCTCCATCCATCTTACTCTCACCAACACCTCTCCTTCCAAGCTACTCTCACCAGCACCTCTTCTTCCATGCTACTCTCACCAACACCTTTTCTTCCATGCTACTCTCACCAGCACCTCTTCTTCCATGCTACTTTCGCAGGCACCTCTCCTTCTATGCTACTCTCACCAGCACCTCTCTGTCCATGTTACTCTCACCAGCACCTCTCCTTCAATGCTACTCTCACCAGAACCTCTCCATCCATGCACTCTCACCAGCACCTCTCCTTCCATGCTACTATCACCAACACCTCTCCTTCCATGCTACTCTCACCAGCACCTCTCCCTCCATGTTACTCTCACCAGCACCTCTCCTTCCATGCTACTCTTACCAACACCTAGCCTTCCATGCTATTCTCACCAGCACCTCTACTTCCATGCTACTCTCACCAGCACCTCTGCTTTCATGCTACTCTCGCAGGCACCTCTCCTTTCATGCTACTCTCACCAGCACCTCTCCTTCCATGCTACTCTCGCAGGCACCTCTCCTTCCATGCTACTCTCACCAGCACCTCTCCTACCATGCTACTCTCACCAACACCTCTCCTTTTATGCTACTCTTACCAACACCTCTCCTTCCATGCTACTCTCACCAGCACCTCTCCTTCCATGCTACTCTCAACAACATTTCTCCTTCCATGCTACTCTCACCGGCACCTCTCCTTCCATGCTACACTCACCAGCACTTCTCCTTCCATGCTACTCTCACCAGCTCCTCTCCTTCCATGCTACTCTCACCAACACCTCTCCTTCCATGTTTCTCTCACCAGCACCTCTCCTTCCATACTACTCTCACCAGCACCTCTCCTTCCATGCTACTCTCACCAGCACCTCTCCTTCCATGCTACTCTCACCAGCACCTCTCCTTCCATGCTACTCTTACAAACACCTCTCCTTCCATGCTACTCTCACCAGCACCTCTCCTTCCATGTTTCTCTCACCAGCACCTCTCCTTCCATACTACTCTCACCAGCACCTCTCCTTCCATGCTACTTTCACCAACACCTCCCTTCCATGTTACTCTCACCAACACCTCTCCTTCCATGCTAGTCTCACCAAGACCTCTCCTTAGGAGCTACTCTCACAAGCACCTCTCCTTCCATGCTACTATCACTAACACCTCTCCTTCCATGCTACTCTCACCAGCAAATCTCCTTCCATGATACTCTCACCAACATCTCTCTTTCCATGCTACTGTAACCAACACTTCTCCTTCCATGCTACTCTCACTGACATCTCTCTATCCATGTTACTCTCACCAGAACCTCTCCTTCCATGCTACTCTCACCAGCACCTCTCCTTCCATGCTACTGTCACCAACACCTCCCCTTCCATGCTACTCTCACCAACACCTCTCCTTCCATGCTACTCTCACCAACACCTCTCCTTCCATATTACTCTCACCAACACCTCTCCTTCCATACTACTCTCACCAGCACCTCTCCTTCCATGCTACTCTCACCAGCACCTCTCCTTCCATGCTACTCTCACTAACACCTCTCCTTCCATGCTGCTCTCACCAACACCTCTCCTTAGGCGATACTCTCCCCAGCATCTCTCCATCCATGTTACTCTCACCAACACCTCTCCTTCCAAGCTACTCTCACCAGCACCTCTTCTTCCATGCTACTCTCACCAACACCTTTCCTTCCATGCTACTCTCACCAGCACCTCTTCTTCCATGCTACTTTCGCAGGCACCTCTCCTTCTATGCTACTCTCACTAGCACCTCTCCGTCCATGTTACTCTCACCAGCACCTCTCCTTCAATGCTACTCTCACCAGAACCTCTCCATCCATGCACTCTCACCAGCACCTCTCCTTCCATGCTACTATCACCAACATCTCTCATTCCATGCTACTCTCACAAGCACCTCTCCTTCCATGCTACGCTCACCGACACCTCTCCTTCCATGTTACTTTCACAAACAGCTCTCCTTAGATGCTAATCTCACCAGCACATCTCCATCCATGTTACTCTCACCAACACCTCTCCTTAGATGCTAATCCCACCAGCACCTCTCCTTCCATGCTACTCTCACCAGCTCCTCTACTTCCACGATACTCTCACCAACACCTCACCTTCCATGCTACTCTCACCAGCACCTCTCCTTTCATGCTACTCTCACCAGCACCTCTCCTTCCATGCTACTCTCACCAACATCTCTCTTTCCAGGCTACTCTAACCAACAGCTCTCCTTCCATTCTACTCTCACCAACATCTCTCATTCCATGCTACTCTCGCCAGCACCTCTCCCTCCATGCTACTCTTACCAGCACTTTTCCTTCCATGCTACTCTCACCAGCACCTCTCCTTCCATTCTACTCTCGCAGGCACCTCTCCTTCCATGCTACTCTCACCAGCACCTCTCCTTCCATGCTACTCTCACCGACACCTCTCCTTCCATGTTACTCTCACCAGCACCTCTCCTTCCAAGCTACTGTCACCAGCACCTCTCCTTCCATGCTACTCTCACCAGCACCTCTCCTTCCATGCTACTCTCACCAGCACCTCTCCTTTCATGCTACTATCACCAACATCTCTCTTTTAATGCTAGTCTCACCAGCACCTCTCCTTCCATGCTACTCTCACAAACACCTCTCCTTAGGTGCTACTCTCACCAGCAAATCTCCTTCCATGCTACTCTCACCCACACCTCTCCTTCCATGCTACTCCCGCCAACACCTCTCCATCCATGCTACTCTCACTAACACCTCTCCTTCCATGCTACTCTCACCAGCACTTCTCTTTCCATGCTACTCTCACCAGCACCTCTCCATCCATGCTACTCTCACTAACACCTCTCCTTCCATGCTACTCTCACCAACACCTCTCCTTCCATGTTACTCTCACCAACACCTCTCCTTCCATGCTACTCTAACCAGCACCTCTCCTTCCATACTACTCTCACCAGCACCTCTCCTTCCATGCTACTCTCACCAACACCTCTCTTTAGGCGCAATTCTCACCAGCACCTCTCCTTCCATGTTACTCTAACCAGCACCTCTCCTTCCATACTACTCTAACCAGCACCTCTCCTTCCATGCTACTCTCACCAGCACCTCTCCTTCCATGCTACTCTTACAAACACCTCTCCTTCCATGCTACTCTCACCAGCACCTATCCTTCCATGCTACTATCACTAACACCTTTCCTTCCATGCTACTCTCACCAGCAAATCTCCTTCCATGATACTCTCACCAACATCTCTCTTTCCATGCTACTGTAACCAACACCTCTCCTTCCATGCTACTCTCACCGACATCTCTCTATCCATGTTACTCTCACCAGAACCTCTCCTTCCATGCTACTCTCACCAGCACCTCTCCTTCCATGCTACTGTCACCAACACCTCTCCTTCCATGCTACTCTCACCAACACCTCTCCTTCTATGCTACTCTCACCAACACCTCTCCTCCCATGCTACTCTCACCAACACCTCTCCTCCCATACTACTCTCACCAGCACCTCTCCTTCCATGCTACTCTCACCAGCACCTCTCCTTCCATGCTACTCTCACTAACACCTCTCCTTCCATGCTGCTCTCACCAACACCTCTCCTTAGGCGATACTCTCACCAGCATCTCTCTACCCATGTTACTCTCACCAACACCTCTCTTTCCATGTTACTCTCACCAGCACCTCTCTTTCCATTTTACTCTCACCAGCACCTCTCCTTCCAGGCTACTCTCACCAACACCTCTCTTTCCATTTTACTCTCACCAGCACCTCTCCTTCCAGGCTACTCTCACCAACACCTCTGCTTAGGTGCTACTCTCAGCAGCTCCTCTCCTTCCATGCTACTCTCACCAACACCTCTCCTTCCATGCTACAATCACTAACACCTCTACTTAGGTGCTACTCTCACCAGCACCTCTCCTTCCATGCTACTCTCAACAACCCATCTTTTCCCATGCTACTTTCACCAACACCTCTCCTTCCATGTTACTCTCACCAGAACCTCGCCTTCCATGCTACTCTAACCAACACCTCTCCTTCCATGCTATTCTAACCAACACCTCTCCTTCCATGCAACTCTCACCAGCTCCTCTCCTTCCATGCTACTCTAACCAACACCTCTCCTTCCATGCTACTCTTCCCAACACCTCGCCTTCCATGCTACTCTCACCAGCACCTCTCCTTCCATGCTACTCTCACCAACATCTCTCTTTCCATGCTCCTCTCACCAGCACCTCTCCTTCCATGCTACGCTCACCGACACCTCTCCTTCCATGTTACTTTCACAAACAGCTCTCCTTAGATGCTACTCCCACCAGCACCTCTCCTTCCATGCTACTCTCACCAGCTGCTCTCCTTCCATGCTACTCTCACCAACACCTCTCCTTCCATGTTTCTCTCACCAGCACCACTCCTTCCATACTACTCTCACCAGCACCTCTCCTTCCATGCTACTCTCACCAACACCTCTCTTTAGGCGCAATTCTCACCAGCACCTCTCCTTCCATGTTACTCTCACCAACACCTCTTTTTCAATGTTACTCTCATCAGCACCTCTCCTTCCATGTTACTCTCAGCAGCACCTCTCCTTCCATGATATTCTTACTAACACCTCTCCTTCCATGCTACTCTCAACAACCCATCTTTTTCCATGCTACTTTCACCAACACCTCCCTTCCATGTTACTCTCACCAACACCTCTCCTTCCATGCTAGTCTCACCAAGACCTCTCCTTAGGTGCTACTCTCACCAGCACCTCTCCTTACATGCTACTCTCACCAGCACCTTTCCTTCCATGCTACTCTCACCAGCACCTCTCCTTCCATGCTACTCTTACAAACACCTCTCCTTCCATGCTACTCTCACCAGCACCTATCCTTCCATGCTACTATCACTAACACCTCTCCTTCCATGCTACTCTCACCAGCACCTCTCCTTCCATGCTACTCTCACCAGCAAATCTCCTTCCATGATACTCTCTCCAACATCTCTCTTTCCATGCTACTGTAACCAACACCTCTCCTTCCATGCTACTCTCACCGACATCTCTCTATCCATGTTACTCTCACCAGAACCTCTCCTTCCATGCTACTCTCACCAGCACCTCTCCTTCCATGCTACTGTCACCAACACCTCTCCTTCCATGCTACTCTCACCAACACCCCTCCTTCCATGCTACTCTCACCAACACCTCTCCTTCCATGTTACTCTCACCAACACCTCTCCTTCCATAATACTCTTACCAGCACCTCTCCTTACATGCTACTCTCACCAGCACCTCTCCTTCCATGCTACTCTCACTAACACCTCTCCTTCCATGCTGTTCTCACCAACACCTCTCCTTAGGCGATACTCTCACCAGCATCTCTCTATCCATGTTACTCTCACCAACACCTCTCTTTCCATGTTACTCTCACCAGCACCTCTCTTTCCATGTTACTCTCACCAGCACCTCTCCTTCCATGTTACTCTCACCAGCACCTCTCCTTCCAGGCTACTCTCACCAACACCTCTGCTTAGGTGCTACTCTCAGCAGCTCCTCTCCTTCCATGCTACTCTCACCAACACCTCTCCTTCCATGCTACAATCACTAACACCTCTACTTAGGTGCTACTCTCACCAGCACCTCTCCTTCCATGCTACTCTCAACAACCCATCTTTTTCCATGCTACTTTCACCAACACCTCTCCTTCCATGTTACTCTCACCAGAACCTTGCCTTCCATGCTACTCTAACCAACACCTCTCCTTCCATGCTACTCTTACCAAAACCTCGCCTTCCATGCTACTCTCACTAACACCTTTCCTTCCATGCTACTCTCACCAGCACTTCTCTTTCCATGCTACTCTCACCAGCACCTCTCCATCCATGCTACTCTCACTAACACCTCTTCCTTCCATGCTATTCTAACCAACACCTCTCCTTCCATGCTACTCTCACCAGCTCCTCTCCTTCCATGCTA
This sequence comes from Procambarus clarkii, assembly GCF_040958095.1. Classification (NCBI taxonomy): domain Eukaryota; kingdom Metazoa; phylum Arthropoda; class Malacostraca; order Decapoda; family Cambaridae; genus Procambarus; species Procambarus clarkii. The sequence continues at coordinate 3,228,757 of NC_091212.1, read as the reverse complement.
CTCTAACCAACACCTCTCCTTCCATGCTACTCTTCCCAACACCTCGCCTTCCATGCTACTCTCACCAGCACCTTTCCTTCCATGCTACTCCCACCAACATCTCTCTTTCCATGCTCCTCTCACCAGCACCTCTCCTTCCATGCTACGCTCACCGACACCTCTCCTTCCATGTTACTTTCACAAACAGCTCTCCTTAGATGCTACTCCCACCAGCACCTCTCCTTCCATGCTACTCTCACCAGCTCCGCTACTTCCACGATACTCTCACGAACACCTCACCTTCCATGCTACTCTCACCAGCACCTCTCCTTCCATTCTACTCTCACCAGCACGTCTCCTTCCATGCTACTCTCACCAGCCCCTCTCCATCCATCTTACTCTCACCAACACCTCTCCTTCCAAGCTACTCTCACCAGCACCTCTTCTTCCATGCTACTCTCACCAACACCTTTCCTTCCATGCTACTCTCACCAGCACCTCTTCTTCCATGCTACTTTCGCAGGCACCTCTCCTTCTATGCTACTCTCACCAGCACCTCTCTGTCCATGTTACTCTCACCAGCACCTCTCCTTCAATGCTACTCTCACCAGAACCTCTCCATCCATGCACTCTCACCAGCACCTCTCCTTCCATGCTACTATCACCAACACCTCTCCTTCCATGCTACTCTCACCAGCACCTCTTCCTCCATGTTACTCTCACCAGCATCTCTCCTTCCATGCTACTCTTACCAACACCTAGCCTTCCATGCTATTCTCACCAGCACCTCTACTTCCATGCTACTCTCACCAGCACCTCTGCTTTCATGCTACTCTCGCAGGCACCTCTCCTTTCATGCTACTCTCACCAGCACCTCTCCTTCCATGCTACTCTCGCAGGCACCTCTCCTTCCATGCTACTCTCACCAGCACCTCTCCTACCATGCTACTCTCACCAACACCTCTCCTTTTATGCTACTCTTACCAACACCTCTCCTTCCATGCTACTCTCACCAGCACCTCTCCTTCCATGCTACTCTCAACAACATTTCTCCTTCCATGCTACTCTCACCGGCACCTCTCCTTCCATGCTACACTCACCAGCACTTCTCCTTCCATGCTACTCTCACCAGCTCCTCTCCTTCCATGCTACTCTCACCAACACCTCTCCTTCCATGTTTCTCTCACCAGCACCTCTCCTTCCATACTACTCTCACCAGCACCTCTCCTTCCATGCTACTCTCACCAGCACCTCTCCTTCCATGCTACTCTCACCAGCACCTCTCCTTCCATGCTACTCTCACCAGCACCTCTCCTTCCATGCTACTCTTACAAACACCTCTCCTTCCATGCTACTCTCACCAGCACCTCTCCTTCCATGTTTCTCTCACCAGCGCCTCTCCTTCCATACTACTCTCACCAGCACCTCTCCTTCCATGCTACTTTCACCAACACCTCCCTTCCATGTTACTCTCACCAACACCTCTCCTTCCATGCTAGTCTCACCAAGACCTCTCCTTAGGAGCTACTCTCACAAGCACCTCTCCTTCCATGCTACTATCACTAACACCTCTCCTTCCATGCTACTCTCACCAGCAAATCTCCTTCCATGATACTCTCACCAACATCTCTCTTTCCATGCTACTGTAACCAACACTTCTCCTTCCATGCTACTCTCACCGACATCTCTCTATCCATGTTACTCTCACCAGAACCTCTCCTTCCATGCTACTCTCACCAGCACCTCTCCTTCCATGCTACTGTCACCAACACCTCTCCTTCCATGCTACTCTCACCAACACCTCTCCTTCCATGCTACTCTCACCAACACCTCTCCTTCCATATTACTCTCACCAACACCTCTCCTTCCATACTACTCTCACCAGCACCTCTCCTTCCATGCTACTCTCACTAACACCTCTCCTTCCATGCTGCTCTCACCAACACCTCTCCTTAGGCGATACTCTCCCCAGCATCTCTCTATCCATGTTACTCTCACCAACACCTCTCTTTCTATGTTACTCTCACCAGCACCTCTCTTTCCATGTTACTCTCACCAGCACCTCTCCTTCCAGGCTACTCTCACCAACACCTCTGCTTAGGTGCTACTCTCAGCAGCTCCTCTCCTTCCATGCTACTCTCACCAACACCTCTCCTTCCATGCTACAATCACTAACACCTCTACTTAGGTGCTACTCTCACCAGCACCTCTCCTTCCATGCTACTCTCAACAACCCATCTTTTTCCATGCTACTTTCATCAACACCTCTCCTTCCATGTTACTCTCACCAGAACCTCGCCTTCCATGCTACTCTAACCAACACCTCTCCTTCCATGCTACTCTTACCAAAATCTCGCCTTCCATGCTACTCTCACCAGCATCTTTCCTTCCATGCTACTCTCACCAACATCTCTCTTTCCATGCTCCTCTCACCAGCACCTCTCCTTCCATGCTACGCTCACCGACACCTCTCCTTCCATGTTACTTTCACAAACAGCTCTCCTTAGATGCTACTCCCACCAGCACCTCTCCTTCCATGCTACTCTCACCAGCTCCTCTACTTCCACGATACTCTCACCAACACCTCACCTTCCATGCTACTCTCACCAGCACCTCTCCTTCCATTCTACTCTCACCAGCACGTCTCCTTCCATGCTACTCTCACCAGCCCCTCTCCATCCATCTTACTCTCACCAACACCTCTCCTTCCAAGCTACTCTCACCAGCATCTCTTCTTCCATGCTACTCTCACCAACACCTTTCCTTCCATGCTACTCTCACCAGCACCTCTTCTTCCATGCTACTTTCGCAGGCACCTCTCCTTCTATGCTACTCTCACCAGCACCTCTCCGTCCATGTTACTCTCACCAGCACCTCTCCTTCAATGCTACTCTCACCAGAACCTCTCCATCCATGCACTCTCACCAGCACCTCTCCTTCCATGCTACTATCACCAACACCTCTCCTTCCATGCTACTCTCACCAGCACCTCTCCCTCCATGTTACTCTCACCAGCATCTCTCCTTCCATGCTACTCTTACCAACACCTAGCCTTCCATGCTATTCTCACCAGCACCTCTCCTTCCATGCTACTCTCACCAGCACCTCTGCTTTTATGCTACTCTCGCAGGCACCTCTCCTTTCATGCTACTCTCACCAGCACCTCTCCTTCCATGCTACTCTCGCAGGCACCTCTCCTTCCATGCTACTCTCACCAGCACCTCTCCTACCATGCTACTCTCACCAACACCTCTCCTTTTATGCTACTCTTACCAACACCTCTCCTTCCATGCTACTCTCACTAGCACCTCTCCTTCCATGCTGCTCTCAACAACATTTCTCCTTCCATGCTACTCTCACCGGCACCTCTCCTTCCATGCTACACTCACCAGCACCTCTCCTTCCATGCTACTCTCACCAGCTCCTCTCCTTCCATGCTACTCTCACCAACACCTCTCCTTCCATGTTTCTCTCACCAGCACCTCTCCTTCCATACTACTCTCACCAGCACCTCTCCTTCCATGCTACTCTCACCAGCACCTCTCTTTAGGCGCAATTCTCACCAGCACCTCTCCTTCCATGTTACTCTCACCAACACCTCTTTTTCCATGTTACTTTCATCAGCACCTCTCCTTCCATGTTACTCTCAGCAGCACTTCTCCTTCCATGATATTCTTACCAACACCTCTCCTTCCATACTACTCTCAACAACCCATCTTTTTCCATGCTACTTTCACCAACACCTCCCTTCCATGTTACTCTCACCAACACCTCTCCTTCCATGCTAGTCTCACCAAGACCTCTCCTTAGGTGCTACTCTCACCAGCACCTCTCCTTCCATGCTACTCTCACCAGCACCTCTCCTTCCATGCTACTCTCACCAGCACCTCTCCTTCCATGCTACTCTTACAAACACCTCTCCTTCCATGCTACTCTCACCAGCACCTATCCTTCCATCCTACTATCACTAACACCTCTCCTTCCATGCTACTCTCACCAGCAAATCTCCTTCCATAATACTCTCACCAACATCTCCCTTTCCATGCTACTGTAACCAACACCTCTCCTTCCATGCTACTCTCACCGACATCTCTCTATCCATGTTACTCTCACCAGAACCTCTCCTTCCATGCTACTCTCACCAGCACCTCTCCTTCCATGCTACTGTCACCAACACCTCTCCTTCCATGCTACTCTCACCAACACCTCTCCTTCCATGCTACTCTCACCAACACCTCTCCTTCCATGTTACTCTCACCAACACCTCTCCTTCCATACTACTCTCACCAGGACCTCTCCTTCCATGCTACTCTCACCAGCACCTCTCCTTCCATGCTACTCTCACTAACACCTCTCCTTCCATGCTGCACTCACCAACACCTCTCCTTAGGCGATACTCTCACCAGCATCTCTCTATCCATGTTACTCTCACCAACACCTCTCTTTCCATGTTACTCTCACCAGCACCTCTCTTTCCATGTTACTCTCACCAGCACCTCTCCTTCCAGGTTACTCTCACCAACACCTCTGCTTAGGTGCTACTCTCAGCAGCTCCTCTCCTTCCATGCTACTCTCACCAACACCTCTCCTTCCATGCTACAATCACTAACACCTCTACTTAGGTGCTACTCTCACCAGCACCTCTCCTTCCATGCTACTCTCAACAACCCATCTTTTTCCATGCTACTTTCACCAACACCTCTCCTTCCATGTTACTCTCACCAGAACCTCGCCTTCCATGCTACTCTAACCAACACCTCTCCTTCCATGCTACTCTTACCAAAACCTCGCCTTCCATGCTACTCTCACTAACACCTCTCCTTCCATGCTACTCTCACCAGCACTTCTCTTTCCATGCTACTGTCACCAGCACCTATCCATCCATGCTACTCTCACTAACACCTCTTCCTTTCATGCTACTCTCACCAACACCTCTTTTTCCATGTTACTCTCACCAACACCTCTCCTTCCATGCTATTCTAACCAACACCTCTCCTTCCATGCTACTCTTACCAACACCTCTCCTTACATGCTACTCTTCCCAACACCTCTCCTTCTATGCTACTCTCACCAACATCTCTCTTTCCATGCTCCTCTCACCAGCACCTCTCCTTCCATGCTACGTTCACCGACACCTCTCCTTCCATGTTACTTTCACAAACAGCTCTCCTTAGATGCTACTCCCACCAGCACCTCTCCTTCCATGCTACTCTCACCAGCTCCTCTACTTCCACGATACTCTCACCAACACCTCACCTTCCATGCTACTCTCACCAGCACCTCTCCTTCTATTCTACTCTCACCAGCACGTCTCCTTCCATGCTACTCTCACCAGCCCCTCTCCATCCATCTTACTCTCACCAACACCTCTCCTTCCAAGCTACTCTCACCAGCACCTCTTCTTCCATGCTACTCTCACCAACACCTTTCCTTCCATGCTACTCTCACCAGCACCTCTTCTTCCATGCTACTTTCGCAGGCACCTCTCCTTCTATGCTACTCTCTCCAGCAACTCTCCGTCCATGTTACTCTCACCAGCACCTCTCCTTCAATGCTACTCTCACCAGAACCTCTCCATCCATGCACTCTCACCAGCACCTCTCCTTCCATGCTACTATCACCAACACCTAGCCTTCCATGCTAATCTCACCAGCACCTCTCCTTCCATGCTACTCTCACCAGCACCTCTGCTTTCATGCTACTCTCGCAGGCACCTCTCCTTTCATGCTACTCTCACCAGCACCTCTCCTTCCATGCTACTCTCGCAGTCACCTCTCCTTCCATGCTACTCTCACCAGCACCTCTCCTACCATGCTACTCTCACCAACACCTCTCCTTTTATGCTGCTCTTACCAACACCTCTCCTTCCATGCTACTCTCACCAGCACCTCTCCTTCCATGCTACTCACAACAACATTTCTCCTTCCATGCTACTCTCACCGGCACCTCTCCTTCCATGCTACACTCACCAGCACCTCTCCTTCCATGCTACTCTCACCAGCACCTCTTCTTCCATGCTTCACTCATTAGCACCTCTCCTTCCATGCTACTCTCACCAGCACCTCTTCTTCCATGCTACTCTCGCAAGCACCTCTCCTTCTATGCTACTTTCACCAACACCTCTCCTTCCATGCTACTCTCACTAACACCTCTCCTTCCATGCTACTCTCACCAGCACCTCTCTTTAGGTGCTTCTCTCACCAGTACCTCTCCTTCCATGTTACTCTCACCAGCACCTCTCCTTCCATGCTACTCTCACCAGCACCTCTCCTTCCATACTACTGTCACAAGCATCTCTTCTTCCATGCTACTCTCACCAGCACCTCTCCTTCCATGCTACTCTCACCAACACCTCTCCTTCCATGCTACCCTCACCAACACCTCTCCTTCCATGCTACTCTCACCAACATCTCTCTTTCCATGCTACTCTCACCAGCACCTCTCCTTCCATGTTACTCTCACCAACACCTCTCCTTAGATGCTACTCTAACCAACACCTCTCCTTCCATGCTACTCTTCCCAACACCTCGCCTTCCATGCTACTCTCACCAGCACCTCTCCTTCCATGCTACTCTCACCAACATCTCTCTTTCCATGCTCCTCTCACCAGCACCTCTCCTTCCATGCTACGCTCACCGACACCTCTCCTTCCATGTTACTTTCACAAACAGCTCTCCTTAGATGCTACTCCCACCAGCACCTCTCCTTCCATGCTACTCTCACCAGCTGCTCTCCTTCCATGCTACTCTCACCAACACCTCTCCTTCCATGTTTCTCTCACCAGCACCACTCCTTCCATACTACTCTCACCAGCACCTCTCCTTCCATGCTACTCTCACCAACACCTCTCTTTAGGCGCAATTCTCACCAGCACCTCTCCTTCCATGTTACTCTCACCAACACCTCTTTTTCAATGTTACTCTCATCAGCACCTCTCCTTCCATGTTACTCTCAGCAGCACCTCTCCTTCCATGATATTCTTACTAACACCTCTCCTTCCATGCTACTCTCAACAACCCATCTTTTTCCATGCTACTTTCACCAACACCTCCCTTCCATGTTACTCTCACCAACACCTCTCCTTCCATGCTAGTCTCACCAAGACCTCTCCTTAGGTGCTACTCTCACCAGCACCTCTCCTTCCATGCTACTCTCTCACCAGCACCTTTCCTTCCATGCTACTCTCACCAGCACCTCTCCTTCCATGCTACTCTTACAAACACCTCTCCTTCCATGCTACTCTCACCAGCACCTATCCTTCCATGCTACTATCACTAACACCTCTCCTTCCATGCTACTCTCACCAGCACCTCTCCTTCCATGCTACTCTCACCAGCAAATCTCCTTCCATGATACTCTCACCAACATCTCTCTTTCCATGCTACTGTAACCAACACCTCTCCTTCCATGCTACTCTCACCGACATCTCTCTATCCATGTTACTCTCACCAGAACCTCTCCTTCCATGCTACTCTCACCAGCACCTCTCCTTCCATGCTACTGTCACCAACACCTCTCCTTCCATGCTACTCTCACCAACACCCCTCCTTCCATGCTACTCTCACCAACACCTCTCCTTCCATGTTACTCTCACCAACACCTCTCCTTCCATAATACTCTTACCAGCACCTCTCCTTACATGCTACTCTCACCAGCACCTCTCCTTCCATGCTACTCTCACTAACACCTATCCTTCCATGCTGTTCTCACCAACATATCTCCTTAGGCGATACTCTCACCAGCATCTCTCTATCCATGTTACTCTCACCAACACCTCTCTTTCCATGTTACTCTCACCAGCACCTCTCTTTCCATGTTACTCTCACCAGCACCTCTCCTTCCATGTTACTCTCACCAGCACCTCTCCTTCCAGGCTACTCTCACCAACACCTCTGCTTAGGTGCTACTCTCAGCAGCTCCTCTCCTTCCATGCTACTCTCACCAACACCTCTCCTTCCATGCTACAATCACTAACACCTCTACTTAGGTGCTACTCTCACCAGCACCTCTCCTTCCATGCTACTCTCAACAACCCATCTTTTTCCATGCTACTTTCACCAACACCTCTCCTTCCATGTTACTCTCACCAGCACCTCTCCTTCCATGCTACTCTAACCAACACCTCTCCTTCCATGCTACTCTTACCAAAACCTCGCCTTCCATGCTACTCTCACTAACACCTTTCCTTCCATGCTACTCTCACCAGCACTTCTCTTTCCATGCTACTCTCACCAGCACCTCTCCATCCATGCTACTCTCACTAACACCTCTTCCTTCCATGCTATTCTAACCAACACCTCTCCTTCCATGCTACTCTCACCAGCTCCTCTCCTTCCATGCTACTCTAACCAACACCTCTCCTTCCATGCTACTCTTCCCAACACCTCGCCTTCCATGCTACTCTCACCAGCACCTTTCCTTCCATGCTACTCTCACCAACATCTCTCTTTCCATGCTCCTCTCACCAGCACCTCTCCTTCCATGCTACGCTCACCGACACCTCTCCTTCCATGTTACTTTCACAAACAGCTCTCCTTAGATGCTACTCCCACCAGCACCTCTCCTTCCATGCTACTCTCACCAGCTCCTCTACTTCCACGATACTCTCACCAACACCTCACCTTCCATGCTACTCTCACCAGCACCTCTCCTTCCATTCTACTCTCACCAGCACGTCTCCTTCCATGCTACTCTCACCAGCCCCTCTCCATCCATCTTACTCTCACCAACACCTCTCCTTCCAAGCTACTCTCACCAGCACCTCTTCTTCCATGCTACTCTCACCAACACCTTTCCTTCCATGCTACTCTCACCAGCACCTCTTCTTCCATGCTACTTTCGCAGGCACCTCTCCTTCTATGCTACTCTCACCAGCACCTCTCTGTCCATGTTACTCTCACCAGCACCTCTCCTTCAATGCTACTCTCACCAGAACCTCTCCATCCATGCACTCTCACCAGCACCTCTCCTTCCATGCTACTATCACCAACACCTCTCCTTCCATGCTACTCTCACCAGCACCTCTCCCTCCATGTTACTCTCACCAGCATCTCTCCTTCCATGCTACTCTTACCAACACCTAGCCTTCCATGCTATTCTCACCAGCACCTCTACTTCCATGCTACTCTCACCAGCACCTCTGCTTTCATGCTACTCTCGCAGGCACCTCTCCTTTCATGCTACTCTCACCAGCACCTCTCCTTCCATGCTACTCTCGCAGGCACCTCTCCTTCCATGCTACTCTCACCAGCACCTCTCCTACCATGCTACTCTCACCAACACCTCTCCTTTTATGCTACTCTTACCAACACCTCTCCTTCCATGCTACTCTCACCAGCACCTCTCCTTCCATGCTACTCTCAACAACATTTCTCCTTCCATGCTACTCTCACCGGCACCTCTCCTTCCATGCTACACTCACCAGCACTTCTCCTCCTATGCTACTCTCACCTGCTCCTCTCCTTCCATGCTACTCTCACCAACACCTCTCCTTCCATGTTTCTCTCACCAGCACCTCTCCTTCCATACTACTCTCACCAGCACCTCTCCTTCCATGCTACTCTCACCAGCACCTCTCCTTCCATGCTACTCTCACCAGCACCTCTCCTTCCATGCTACTCTTACAAACACCTCTCCTTCCATGCTACTCTCACCAGCACCTCTCCTTCCATGTTTCTCTCACCAGCACCTCTCCTTCCATACTACTCTCACCAGCACCTCTCCTTCCATGCTACTTTCACCAACACCTCCCTTCCATGTTACTCTCACCAACACCTCTCCTTCCATGCTAGTCTCACCAAGACCTCTCCTTAGGAGCTACTCTCACAAGCACCTCTCCTTCCATGCTACTATCACTAACACCTCTCCTTCCATGCTACTCTCACCAGCAAATCTCCTTCCATGATACTCTCACCAACATCTCTCTTTCCATGCTACTGTAACCAACACTTCTCCTTCCATGCTACTCTCACCGACATCTCTCTATCCATGTTACTCTCACCAGAACCTCTCCTTCCATGCTACTCTCACCAGCACCTCTCCTTCCATGCTACTGTCACCAACACCTCTCCTTCCATGCTACTCTCACCAACACCTCTCCTTCCATGCTACTCTCACCAACACCTCTCCTTCCATATTACTCTCACCAACACCTCTCCTTCCATACTACTCTCACCAGCACCTCTCCTTCCATGCTACTCTCACCAGCACCTCTCCTTCCATGCTACTCTCACTAACACCTCTCCTTCCATGCTGCTCTCACCAACACCTCTCCTTAGGCGATACTCTCCCCAGCATCTCTCTATCCATGTTACTCTCACCAACACCTCTCTTTCCATGTTACTCTCACCAGCACCTCTCTTTCCATGTTACTCTCACCAGCACCTCTCCTTCCAGGCTACTCTCACCAACACCTCTGCTTAGGTGCTACTCTCAGCAGCTCCACTCCTTCCATGCTACTCTCACCAACACCTCTCCTTCCATGCTACAATCACTAACACCTCTACTTAGGTGCTACTCTCACCAGCACCTCTCCTTCCATGCTACTCTCAACAACCCATCTTTTTCCATGCTACTTTCATCAACACCTCTCCTTCCATGTTACTCTCACCAGAACCTCGCCTTCCATGCTACTCTCACCAGCACCTTTCCTTCCATGCTACTCTCACCAACATCTCTCTTTCCATGCTCCTCTCACCAGCACCTCTCCTTCCATGCTACGCTCACCGACACCTCTCCTTCCATGTTACTTTCACAAACACCTCTCCATAGATGCTACTCTCACCAGCACTTCTCCTTCCATGTTACTCTCATCAGCTCCTCTCCTTCCACGATACTCTCACAAACACCTCTCCTTCCATGTTACTCTCATCAGCACCTCTCCTTCCCTGTTACTCTCACCTGCACCTCTCCTTCCATGCTACTCTCACCAGCTCTTCTCCTCGTACGATACTCTCACCAACAGTTCTCCTTCCATGTTACTCTCACCAACACCTCTCCTTCCATGCTACTCTCACCGACACCTCTCCTTCCATGCTACTCTCACCAGCCCCTCTCCATCCATGTTACTCTCACCAACACTTCTCCTTCCAAGCTACTCTCTCCAGCACCTCTCCTTCCATGTTACTTTCACCAACAGCTCTCCTTAGATGCTCCTCTCACCAGCACCTCTCCTACCATGTTACTCTCACCAACACCTCTCCTTAGATGCTACTCTCACCAGCACCTCTCCTTCCATGCAACTCTCATAAACACCTCTCCTTGTATGTTACTCTCGCCAACACCTCTCCTTCCATGCTACTCTCGTTAGCACCTCTCCTTCCATGCTACTCTCACCAGCACCTCTCCATCCATGCTAATCTCACAAGCACCTCTCCATCCATGCTAATCTCACCAGCACCTCTCTTTCCACGCTACTCTCACCAGCACCTATTCTTCCATGCTACTCTCACCAGCACCTCTCCTTCCATGTTACTCTCATCAACACCTCTGCTTCCATGCTACTCTCATCAACACCTCTCCTTCCATGCTACTCTCACCAGCCCCTCTCCATCCATGTTACTCTCACCAACACCTCTCCTTCCATGCTAATCTCACCAGCACCTCTCCTTCCATGCTACTGTCACCAACATCTCTCCTTATATGCTACTCTCGCCACCACCTCTCCTTCCTTGCTACTCTCACTAACACCTCTCCTTCCATGCTACTCTCACCAGAACTTCTCTTTCCATGCTACTCTCTCCAACACCTCTCCTTCCATGCTACTCTCACCAGCACCTCTCCTTCCATGCTACTATCACCAACATCTCACTTTCCATGCTACACTCACCAGCACCTCTCCTTCCATGCTACTCTCACAAACACCTCTCCTTTCATGCTACTCTCATCAGCACCTCTCCTTCCATGCTACTCTCACCAGCACCTCTCCTTCCATGCTACTATCACCAACACCTCTCCTTACAATCTATTCTCACCAGCACCTCTCTTTTCATGCTACTCTCACCAACATCTCTCTTTCCTTGCTACTCTAACCAACACCTCTCCTTCCATTCTACTCTCACCAACATCTCTCATTCCATACTACTCTCACCAGCACCTCTCCTTCCATGCTACTCTCACCACCATCTCTCATTCCATGCTACTCTCACCAGCACCTCTCCTACCATGCTACTCTTACCAGCACCTTTCCTTCCATACTACTCTCACCAGCACCTCTCCTTCCATGCTATTTTCGCAGGCACTTCTCCTTCCATGCTACTCTCACCAGCACCTCTCCTTCCATGCTACTCTCACCGACACCTCTCCTTCTATGTTACTCTCACCAGCACCTCTCCTTCCTAGCTACTCTCTCCAGCACCTCTCCTTCCATACTACTCTCACCAGCACCTCTACTTTCATGCTACTATTACCAACATCTCTCTTTCCATGGTACTCTAACCAACACCTCTCCTTTCATGCTACTCTCACCAACATCTCTCCTTAGGGGCTACTCTCACCAGCACCTCTCCTCCTATGCTACTCTCACCCGCACCTCTCCTTCCATGCTACTCTCACCAACACCTCTCCTTCCATGCTACTCTCACCAACACCTCTCCTTCCATGCTACTCTCACCAACACCTCTCTTTCCATGCTACTCTCACCAACACCTCTCCTTCCATGCTACTCTCACCAACACCTCTCCTTCCATGCTACTCTCACAAACACCTCTCCTTTCATGCTACTCTCATCAGCACATCTCCTTCCATGCTACTCTCACCAGCACCTCTCCTTCCATGCTACTATCACGAACACCTCTCCTTCCATGCTACTCTCACCAGCACCTCTCCTTCCATGCTACTTTCACCAACATCTCTCTTTCCATGGTACTCTAACCAACACCTCTCCTTTCATGCTACTCTCACCAACATCTCTCCTTAGGGGCTACTCTCACCAGCACCTCTCCTTCTATGCTACTCTCAACCGCACCTCTCCTTCCATGCTACTCTCACCAGCACCTCTCCTTCCATGCTACTCTCACCAGCACCTCTCCTTCCATGCTACTCTCGCAAGCACCTCTCCTTCTATGCTACTTTCACCAACACCTCTCCTTCCATGCTACTCTCACCAGCACCTCTTCTTCAATGTTACTCTAACCAGCACCTCTCCTTCCATGTTACTCTCACCAACACCTCTCCTTTCATGCTACTCTCACCAGCACCTCTCCTTCCATGTTACGCTCACCAACACCTCTCCTTCCATGCTACTCTCACCAGCACCTCTCTTTAGGTGCTACTCTCACCAGTACCTCTCCTTCCATGTTACTCTCACCAGTACCTCTCCTTCCATGCTACTCTCACCAGCATCTCTTCTTCCATGCTACTCTCACCAGCACCTCTCCTTCCATGCTACTCTCACCAACACCTCTCCATCCATGCTACTCTCACCAACACCTCTCCTTCCATGCTACTCTCACCAACATCTCTCTTTCCATGCTACTCTCACCAGCACCTCTCCTTCCATGTTACTCTCACCAACACCTCTCCTTAGTTGATACTCTCACCAGTACCTCTCCTTCCATGCTACTCTCACCAGCACCTCTCCTTCCATGCTACTCTCACCAGCACCTCTTCTTCCGTGCTACTCTCACCAGCACCTCTCCTTCCATGCTACTCTCACCAGCACCTCTCCTTTCATACTACTCTCACCAGCACCTCTCCTTCCATGCTACAATCACCAGCATGTCTCCTTCCATGTTAGTCTCACCAGCACCGCTTCTTCCATGCTACTCTCACCAACACCTCTCCTTCCATGCTACTCTCACCAGCACCTTTCTTTAGGTGCTACTCTCACAAGTACCTCTCCGTCCATGCTACTCTCACCAGCACCTCTCCTTTCAAGCTACTCTCACCAACACCTCTCCTTCCATGCTACTCTCACCAGCATCTCTCCTTCCATGCTATTCTCACCATCACCTCTCCTTAGGTGCTACTCTCACCATCACCTCTCCTTTAATGCTACTCTCAACAGCACCTCTCCTTCCATGCTACTCTCACCAGCACCTCTCCTTCCATGCAACTCTCACCAGCACCTCTCCTTCCATGCAACTCTCACCATCACCTCTCCTTAGGATGCTACTCTCACCAGCACCTCCTTCCATGCTACTCTCACCAGCACCTCTCCTTCCATGCTACTCTCACCAGCACCTCTCCTTCCATGCAACTCTCACCAGCACCTCTCCTTCCATGTTATTCTCACCGACACCTCTCCTTCTACGTTACTTTCACCATCAGCTCTCCTTAGATGCTACTTTCACCAGCATCTCTCCTTCCATGTTAGTCTCACCAGCACCTCTCCTTCCATGTTACTCTCACTGTCACCTCTCCTTCCATGCTACTCTCACTGTCACCTCTCCTTAGGTGCTACTCTCACCAGCACCTCTCCTTCCATACTACTCTCACCAGCACCTCTCTTTCCATGCTACTCTCTCCAACACCTCTCCTTAGATGCTACTCTCACCAGCGTCTCTCTTTCCAAGTTACTCTCACCAACACCTCTCCATAGATGCTACTCTCACCAGCACTTCTCCTTCCATGCTACTCTCATCAGCTCCTCTCCTTCCACGATATTCTCACGAACACCTCTCCTTCCAAGTTTACTCTCATCAGCACCTCTTCTTCCATGTTACTCTCACCGACACCTCTCCTTCCATGCTACTCTCACCAGCCCCTCTCCATCCATGTTACTCTCACCAACACTTCTCCTTCCAAGCTACTCTCTCCAGCACCTCTCCTTCCATGTTACTTTCACCAACAGCTCTCCTTAGATGCTGCTCTCACCAGCACCTCTCCTACCATGTTACTCTCACCAACACCTCTCCTTACATGCTACTCTCACCAGCACCTCTCCTTCCATGCAACTTTCATAAACACCTCTCCTTGTATGTTATTCTCGCCAACACCTCTCCTTCCATGCTACTCTCGCCAGCACCTCTCCTTCCATGCTACTCTCACCAGCACCTCTCCTTCCATGCTACTCTCACCAGCACCTCTCCATCCATGCTAATCTCACCAGCACCTCTCTTTCCACGCTACTCTCACCAGCACCTATTCGTCCATGCTACTCTCACCAGCACCTCTCCTTCCATGTTACTCTCATCAACACCTCTGCTTCCATGCTACTCTCATCAACACCTCTCCTTCCATGCTATTCTCACCAACACCTCTCCTTCCATGCTAATCTCACCAGCACCTCTCCTTCCATGCTACTGTCACCAACATCTCTCCTTATATGCTACTCTCGCCACCGCCTCTCCTTCCTTGCTACTCTCATCAACACCTCTCCTTCCATGCTACTCTCACAACAACTTCTCTTTCCATGCTACTCTCTCCAACACCTCTCCTTCCATGCTACTCTCACCAGCTCCTCTCTTTTTATGCTACTCTCACCAACATCTCTCTTTCCATGCTACTCTTACCAACACCTCTCCTTCCATGCTACTCTCACCAGCACCTCTCCTTCCATGCTACTATCACCAACATCTCTCTTTCCATGCTACTCTCACCAGCACCTCTCCTTCCATGCTACGCTCACCAGTACCTCTCCTTCCATGCTACTATCACCAACACCTCTCCTTACAATCTATTCTCACCAGCACCTCTCCTTTCATGCTACTCTCACCAACATCTCTGTTTCCTTGCTACTCTAACCAACACCTCTCCTTCCATTCTACTCTCACCAACATCTCTCATTCCATGCTACTCTCACCAGCACTTCGCCTACCATGCTACTCTCACCAACATCTCTAATTCCATGCTACTCTCACCAGCACCTCTCCTACCATGTTACTTTTACCAGCACCTTTCCTTCCATACTACTCTCACCAGCACCTCTCCTTCCATGCTACTATCGCAGGCACTTCTCCTTCCATGCTACTCTCACCAGCATCTCTCCTTCCATGCTACTCTCATTGACACCTCTCCTTCTATGTTACTCTCACCAGCACCTCTCCTTCCAAGCTACTCTCACCAGCACCTCTCCTTCCATACTACTCTCACCAGCACCTCTCCTTTCATGCTACTATCACCAACATCTCTCTTTCCATGCTACTCTCACCAGCACCTCTCCTTCCATGCTACTCTCACAAACACCTCTCCTTAGGTGCTACTCTCACCAGCAAATCTCCTTCCATACTACTCTCACTCGCATCTCTCCTTCCATGCTACTCTCACCAGCACCTCTCCTTCCATGCTACTCTCACCTGCACCTCTCCTTCCATGCTACTTTCACCAACATCTCTCTTTCCATGGTACTCTAACCAACACCTCTCCTTTCATGCTACTCTCACCAACATCTCTCCTTAGGGGCTACTCTCACCAGCACCTCTCCTTCTATGCTACTCTCACCCGCACCTCTCCTTCCAAGCTACTCTCACCAGCACCTCTCCTTCCATGCTACTCTCACCAGCACCTCTCCTTCCATGCTACTCTCACCAACACCTCTCCTTCCATGCTACTCTCACCAACACCTCTCCTTCCATGCTACTCTCACAAACACCTCTCCTTCCATGCAACTATCACCAACACCTCTCCTTCCATGCAACTCTCACCAGCACCTCTCCTTCCATGTTATTCTCACCGACACCTCTCCTACGTTCCTTTCACCATCAGCTCTCCTTAGATGCTACTTTCACCAGCATCTCTCCTTCCATGTTAGTCTCACCAGCACCTCTCCTTCCATGTTACTCTCACTGTCACCTCTCCTTCCATGCTACTCTCACTGTCACCTCTCCTTAAGTGCTACTCTCACCAGCACCTCTCCGTCCATGCTACTCTCACCAACACCTCTCCTTCGATGCTACTCTCACCAACACCTCTCCTTCCATGCTACTC
Source organism: Procambarus clarkii (assembly GCF_040958095.1). Classification (NCBI taxonomy): domain Eukaryota; kingdom Metazoa; phylum Arthropoda; class Malacostraca; order Decapoda; family Cambaridae; genus Procambarus; species Procambarus clarkii. The sequence continues at coordinate 3,211,912 of NC_091212.1, read as the reverse complement.
TCACCAGCACCTCTCTTTCCATGTTACTCTCACCAACACCTCTCCTTAGATGCTACTCTCACCAGCACCTCTCCTTTCATGCTACTCTCGCAGGCACCTCTCCCTACATGCTACTCTCACCAGCACCTCTCCTTCCATGCTACTCTCGCAGGCACCTCTCCTTCCATGCTACTCTCACCAGCACCTCGACTACCATGCTACTCTCACCAACACCTCTCCTTTCATGCTACTCTTACCAACACCTCTCCTTCCATGCTGCTCTCACCAGCACCTCTCCTTCCATGCTACTCTCAACAACATCTCTCCTACCATGCTACTCTCACCAGCACCTCTCCTTCCATGCTACTTTCACCATCATTTCTCCTTCCATGCTACTCTCACCGGCACCTCTCCTTCCATGCTACACTCACCAGCACCTCTCCTTCAATGCTACTCTCACTAGCACCTCTTCGTCCATGCTACACTCACCAGCACCTCTCCTTCCATGCTACTCTCACCAGCACCTCTTTTTCCATGCTACTCTCGCAAGCACCTCTCCTTCTATTCTACTTTCACCAACACCTCTCCTTCCATGTTACTCTCACCAACACCTCTCCTTCCATGCTACTCTCACCAGCACCTCTCCTTCCATGTTACTCTCACCAACACCTCTCCTTAGATGATACTGTCACCAGCACCTCTCCTTCCATGCTACTCTCACCAGCACCTCTCCTTCCATGCTACTCTCACCAGCACGTCTTCTTCCATGCTACTCTCACCAACACCTCTCCTTCCATGCTACTCTTACCAGCACCTCTCTTTAGGTGCTACTCTCACAAGTACCTCTCCGTCCATGCTACTCTCACCAGCACCTCTCCTTTCATGCTACTCTCACCAACACCTCTCCTTCCATGCTACTCTCACCAGCATCTCTCCTTCCATGCTATTCTCACCAGCACCTCTCCTTCCATGCTACTCTCACCAGCACCTCTCCTTCCATGCTACTCTCACCAGCACCTCTCCTTCCATGCAACTCTCACCAGCACCTCTCCTTCCAAGTTATTCTCACCGACACCTCTCCTTCTACGTTCCTTTCACCATCAGCTCTCCTTAGATGCTACTTTCACCAGCATCTCTCCTTCCATGTTAGTCTCACCAGCACCTCTCCTTCCATGTTACTCTCACTGTCACTTCTCCTTCCATGCTACTCTCACTGTCACCTCTCCTTAGGTGCTACTCTCACCAGCACCTCTCCGTCCATACTACTCTCACCAGCACCTCTCTTTCCATGCTACTCTCACCAGCACCTCTCCTTACATGCTACTCTCACCAGCACCTCTCCTTCCATGCAACTTTCATAAACACCTCTCCTTGTATGTTATTCTCGCCAACACCTCTCCTTCCATGCTACTCTCGCCAGCACCTCTCCTTCCATGCTACTCTCACCAGCACCTCTCCATCCATGCTAATCTCACCAGCACCTCTCCATCCATGCTAATCTCACCAGCACCTCTCTTTCCACGCTACTCTCACCAGCACCTATTCGTCCATGCTACTCTCACCAGCACCTCTCCTTCCATGTTACTCTCATCAACACCTCTGCTTCCATGCTACTCTCATCAACACCTCTCCTTCCATGCTATTCTCACCAACACCTCTCCTTCCATGCTAATCTCACCAGCACCTCTCCTTCCATGCTACTGTCACCAACATCTCTCCTTATATGCAACTCTCGCCACCGCCTCTCCTTCCTTGCTACTCTCATCAACACCTCTCCTTCCATGCTACTCTCACTAGAACTTCTCTTTCCATGCTACTCTCTCCAACACCTCTCCTTCCATGCTACTCTCACCAGCTCCTCTCTTTTTATGCTACTCTCACCAACATCTCTCTTTCCATGCTACTCTTACCAACACCTCTCCTTCCATGCTACTCTCACCAGCACCTCTCCTTCCATGCTACTATCACCAACATCTCTCTTTCCATGCTACTCTCACCAGCACCTCTCCTTCCATGCTACGCTCACCAGTACCTCTCCTTCCATGCTACTATCACCAACACCTCTCCTTACAATCTATTCTCACCAGCACCTCTCCTTTCATGCTACTCTCACCAACATCTCTCTTTCCTTGCTACTCTAACCAACACCTCTCCTTCCATTCTACTCTCACCAACATCTCTCATTCCATGCTACTCTCACCAGCACTTCTCCTACCATGCTACTCTCACCAACATCTCTAATTCCATGCTACTCTCACCAGCACCTCTCCTACCATGTTACTTTTACCAGCACCTTTCCTTCCATACTACTCTCACCAGCACCTCTCCTTCCATGCTACTATCGCAGGCACTTCTCCTTCCATGCTACTCTCACCAGCATCTCTCCTTCCATGCTACTCTCATTGACACCTCTCCTTCTATGTTACTCTCACCAGCACCTCTCCTTCCAAGCTACTCTCACCAGCACCTCTCCTTCCATACTATTCTCACCAGCACCTCTCCTTTCATGCTACTATCACCAACATCTCTCTTTCCATGCTACTCTCACCAGCACCTCTCCTTCCATGCTACTCTCACAAACACCTCTCCTTAGGTGCTACTCTCACCAGCAAATCTCCTTCCATACTACTCTCACTCGCATCTCTCCTTCCATGCTACTCTCACCAGCACCTCTCCTTCCATGCTACTCTCACCTGCACCTCTCCTTCCATGCTACTTTCACCAACATCTCTCTTTCCATGGTACTCTAACCAACACCTCTCCTTTCATGCTACTCTCACCAACATCTCTCCTTAGGGGCTACTCTCACCAGCACCTCTCCTTCTATGCTACTCTCACCCGCACCTCTCCTTCCAAGCTACTCTCACCAGCACCTCTCCTTCCATGCTACTCTCACCAGCACCTCTCCTTCCATGCTACTCTCACCAACACCTCTCCTTCCATGCTACTCTCACCAACACCTCTCCTTCCATGCTACTCTCACAAACACCTCTCCTTCCATGCAACTATCACCAACACCTCTCCTTCCATGCAACTCTCACCAGCACCTCTCCTTCCATGTTATTCTCACCGACACCTCTCCTACGTTCCTTTCACCATCAGCTCTCCTTAGATGCTACTTTCACCAGCATCTCTCCTTCCATGTTAGTCTCACCAGCACCTCTCCTTCCATGTTACTCTCACTGTCACCTCTCCTTCCATGCTACTCTCACTGTCACCTCTCCTTAAGTGCTACTCTCACCAGCACCTCTCCGTCCATGCTACTCTCACCAACACCTCTCCTTCGATGCTACTCTCACCAACACCTCTCCTTCCATGCTACTCTCACCAGCACCTCTCTTTCCATGTTACTCTCACCAACACCTCTCCTTAGATGCTACTCTCACCAGCACCTCTCCTTTCATGCTACTCTCGCAGGCACCTCTCCCTACATGCTACTCTCACCAGCACCTCTCCTTCCATGCTACTCTCGCAGGCACCTCTCCTTCCATGCTACTCTCACCAGCACCTCGACTACCATGCTACTCTCACCAACACCTCTCCTTTCATGCTACTCTTACCAACACCTCTCCTTCCATGCTGCTCTCACCAGCACCTCTCCTTCCATGCTACTCTCAACAACATCTCTCCTACCATGCTACTCTCACCAGCACCTCTCCTTCCATGCTACTTTCACCATCATTTCTCCTTCCATGCTACTCTCACCGGCACCTCTCCTTCCATGCTACACTCACCAGCACCTCTCCTTCAATGCTACTCTCACTAGCACCTCTTCGTCCATGCTACACTCACCAGCACCTCTCCTTCCATGCTACTCTCACCAGCACCTCTTTTTCCATGCTACTCTCGCAAGCACCTCTCCTTCTATTCTACTTTCACCAACACCTCTCCTTCCATGTTACTCTCACCAACACCTCTCCTTCCATGCTACTCTCACCAGCACCTCTCCTTCCATGTTACTCTCACCAACACCTCTCCTTAGATGATACTGTCACCAGCACCTCTCCTTCCATGCTACTCTCACCAGCACCTCTCCTTCCATGCTACTCTCACCAGCACGTCTTCTTCCATGCTACTCTCACCAACACCTCTCCTTCCATGCTACTCTTACCAGCACCTCTCTTTAGGTGCTACTCTCACAAGTACCTCTCCGTCCATGCTACTCTCACCAGCACCTCTCCTTTCATGCTACTCTCACCAACACCTCTCCTTCCATGCTACTCTCACCAGCATCTCTCCTTCCATGCTATTCTCACCAGCACCTCTCCTTCCATGCTACTCTCACCAGCACCTCTCCTTCCATGCTACTCTCACCAGCACCTCTCCTTCCATGCAACTCTCACCAGCACCTCTCCTTCCAAGTTATTCTCACCGACACCTCTCCTTCTACGTTCCTTTCACCATCAGCTCTCCTTAGATGCTACTTTCACCAGCATCTCTCCTTCCATGTTAGTCTCACCAGCACCTCTCCTTCCATGTTACTCTCACTGTCACTTCTCCTTCCATGCTACTCTCACTGTCACCTCTCCTTAGGTGCTACTCTCACCAGCACCTCTCCGTCCATACTACTCTCACCAGCACCTCTCTTTCCATGCTACTCTCACCAGCACCTCTCCTTACATGCTACTCTCACCAGCACCTCTCCTTCCATGCAACTTTCATAAACACCTCTCCTTGTATGTTATTCTCGCCAACACCTCTCCTTCCATGCTACTCTCGCCAGCACCTCTCCTTCCATGCTACTCTCACCAGCACCTCTCCATCCATGCTAATCTCACCAGCACCTCTCCATCCATGCTAATCTCACCAGCACCTCTCTTTCCACGCTACTCTCACCAGCACCTATTCGTCCATGCTACTCTCACCAGCACCTCTCCTTCCATGTTACTCTCATCAACACCTCTGCTTCCATGCTACTCTCATCAACACCTCTCCTTCCATGCTATTCTCACCAACACCTCTCCTTCCATGCTAATCTCACCAGCACCTCTCCTTCCATGCTACTGTCACCAACATCTCTCCTTATATGCAACTCTCGCCACCGCCTCTCCTTCCTTGCTACTCTCATCAACACCTCTCCTTCCATGCTACTCTCACTAGAACTTCTCTTTCCATGCTACTCTCTCCAACACCTCTCCTTCCATGCTACTCTCACCAGCTCCTCTCTTTTTATGCTACTCTCACCAACATCTCTCTTTCCATGCTACTCTTACCAACACCTCTCCTTCCATGCTACTCTCACCAGCACCTCTCCTTCCATGCTACTATCACCAACATCTCTCTTTCCATGCTACTCTCACCAGCACCTCTCCTTCCATGCTACGCTCACCAGTACCTCTCCTTCCATGCTACTATCACCAACACCTCTCCTTACAATCTATTCTCACCAGCACCTCTCCTTTCATGCTACTCTCACCAACATCTCTCTTTCCTTGCTACTCTAACCAACACCTCTCCTTCCATTCTACTCTCACCAACATCTCTCATTCCATGCTACTCTCACCAGCACTTCTCCTACCATGCTACTCTCACCAACATCTCTAATTCCATGCTACTCTCACCAGCACCTCTCCTACCATGTTACTTTTACCAGCACCTTTCCTTCCATACTACTCTCACCAGCACCTCTCCTTCCATGCTACTATCGCAGGCACTTCTCCTTCCATGCTACTCTCACCAGCATCTCTCCTTCCATGCTACTCTCATTGACACCTCTCCTTCTATGTTACTCTCACCAGCACCTCTCCTTCCAAGCTACTCTCACCAGCACCTCTCCTTCCATACTACTCTCACCAGCACCTCTCCTTTCATGCTACTATCACCAACATCTCTCTTTCCATGCTACTCTCACCAGCACCTCTCCTTCCATGCTACTCTCACAAACACCTCTCCTTAGGTGCTACTCTCACCAGCAAATCTCCTTCCATACTACTCTCACTCGCATCTCTCCTTCCATGCTACTCTCACCAGCACCTCTCCTTCCATGCTACTCTCACCTGCACCTCTCCTTCCATGCTACTTTCACCAACATCTCTCTTTCCATGGTACTCTAACCAACACCTCTCCTTTCATGCTACTCTCACCAACATCTCTCCTTAGGGGCTACTCTCACCAGCACCTCTCCTTCTATGCTACTCTCACCCGCACCTCTCCTTCCAAGCTACTCTCACCAGCACCTCTCCTTCCATGCTACTCTCACCAGCACCTCTCCTTCCATGCTACTCTCACCAACACCTCTCCTTCCATGCTACTCTCACCAACACCTCTCCTTCCATGCTACTCTCACAAACACCTCTCCTTCCATGCAACTATCACCAACACCTCTCCTTCCATGCAACTCTCACCAGCACCTCTCCTTCCATGTTATTCTCACCGACACCTCTCCTACGTTCCTTTCACCATCAGCTCTCCTTAGATGCTACTTTCACCAGCATCTCTCCTTCCATGTTAGTCTCACCAGCACCTCTCCTTCCATGTTACTCTCACTGTCACCTCTCCTTCCATGCTACTCTCACTGTCACCTCTCCTTAAGTGCTACTCTCACCAGCACCTCTCCGTCCATGCTACTCTCACCAACACCTCTCCTTCGATGCTACTCTCACCAACACCTCTCCTTCCATGCTACTCTCACCAGCACCTCTCTTTCCATGTTACTCTCACCAACACCTCTCCTTAGATGCTACTCTCACCAGCACCTCTCCTTTCATGCTACTCTCGCAGGCACCTCTCCCTACATGCTACTCTCACCAGCACCTCTCCTTCCATGCTACTCTCGCAGGCACCTCTCCTTCCATGCTACTCTCACCAGCACCTCGACTACCATGCTACTCTCACCAACACCTCTCCTTTCATGCTACTCTTACCAACACCTCTCCTTCCATGCTGCTCTCACCAGCACCTCTCCTTCCATGCTACTCTCAACAACATCTCTCCTACCATGCTACTCTCACCAGCACCTCTCCTTCCATGCTACTTTCACCATCATTTCTCCTTCCATGCTACTCTCACCGGCAACTCTCCTTCCATGCTACACTCACCAGCACCTCTCCTTCAATGCTACTCTCACTAGCACCTCTTCGTCCATGCTACACTCACCAGCACCTCTCCTTCCATGCTACTCTCACCAGCACCTCTTTTTCCATGCTACTCTCGCAAGCACCTCTCCTTCTATTCTACTTTCACCAACACCTCTCCTTCCATGTTACTCTCACCAACACCTCTCCTTCCATGCTACTCTCACCAGCACCTCTCCTTCCATGTTACTCTCACCAACACCTCTCCTTAGATGATACTGTCACCAGCACCTCTCCTTCCATGCTACTCTCACCAGCACCTCTCCTTCCATGCTACTCTCACCAGCACGTCTTCTTCCATGCTACTCTCACCAACACCTCTCCTTCCATGCTACTCTTACCAGCACCTCTCTTTAGGTGCTACTCTCACAAGTACCTCTCCGTCCATGCTACTCTCACCAGCACCTCTCCTTTCATGCTACTCTCACCAACACCTCTCCTTCCATGCTACTCTCACCAGCATCTCTCCTTCCATGCTATTCTCACCAGCACCTCTCCTTCCATGCTACTCTCACCAGCACCTCTCCTTCCATGCTACTCTCACCAGCACCTCTCCTTCCATGCAACTCTCACCAGCACCTCTCCTTCCATGTTATTCTCACCAACACCTCTCCTTCTACGTTCCTTTCACCATCAGCTCTCCTTAGATGCTACTTTCACCAGCATCTCTCCTTCCATGTTAGTCTCACCAGCACCTCTCCTTCCATGTTACTCTCACTGTCACTTCTCCTTCCATGCTACTCTCACTGTCACCTCTCCTTAGGTGCTACTCTCACCAGCACCTCTCCGTCCATACTACTCTCACCAGCACCTCTCTTTCCATGCTACTCTCTCCAACACCTCTCCTTAGATGCTACTCTCACCAGCGCCTTTCCTTCCAAGTTACTCTCACCAACACCTCTCCATAGATGCTACTCTCACCAGCACTTCTCCTTCCATGCTACTCTCATCAGCTCCTCTCCTTCCACGATATTCTCACGAACACCTCTCCTTCAATGTTACTCTCATCAGCACCTCTCCTTCCATGTTATTCTCTCCAGCACCTCTCCTTCCATGCTACTCTCACCAGCTCCTCTCCTCGTACGATACTCTCACCAACACTTCTCCCTCCATGTTACTCTCACCAACACCTCTCCATCCATGCTACTCTCACCGACACCTCTCCTTCCATGCTACTCTCACCAGCCCCTCTCCATCCATGTTACTCTCACCAACACTTCTCCTTCCAAGCTACTCTCTCCAGCACCTCTCCCTCCATGTTACTCTCACCAACACCTCTCCTTCCATGCTGCTCTCACCAGCACCTCTCCCACCATGTTACTCTCACCAGCACCTCTCCTTCCATGCTACTCTCACCAACACCTCTCCTTCCATGCTACTCTCACCAACACCTCTCCTTCCATGCTACTCTCACCAACACCTCTCCTTCCATGCTACTCTCACCAACACCTCTCCTTCCATGCTACTCTCACCAACACCTCTCCTTCCATGCTACTCTCACAAACACCTCTCCTTTCATGCTACTCTCATCAGCACCTCTCCTTCCATGCTACTCTCACCAGCACCTCTCCTTCCATGCTACTCTCAACAACATCTCTCTTTCCATGCTACTCTAACCAACACCTCTCCTTCCATGCTACTTTCACCAACATCTCTCTTTCCATGGTACTCTAACCAACACCTCTCCTTTCATGCTACTCTCACCAACATCTCTCCTTAGGGGCTACTCTCACCAGCACCTCTCCTTCTATGCTACTCTCACCCGCACCTCTCCTTCCATGCTACTCTCACCAGCACCTCTCCTTCCATGCTACTCTCACCAGCACCTCTCCTGCCATGCTACTCTCACCAGCACCTCTCCTTCCATGCTACTCTCACCAACACCTCTCCTTCCATGCTACTCTCACCAGCTCCTCTCTTTTTATGCTACTCTCACCAACATCTCTCTTTCCATGCTACTCTTACCAACACCTCTCCTTCCATGCTACTCTCACCAGCACCTCTCCTTCCATGCTACTCTCACAAACACCTCTCCTTTCATGCTACTCTCATCAGCACCTCTCCTTCCATGCTACTCTCACCAGTACCTCTCGTTCCATGCTACTATCACCAACACCTCTCCTTACAATCTATTCTCACCAGCACCTCTCCTTTCATGCTACTCTCACTAACATCTCTCTTTCCTTGCTACTCTAACCAACACCTCTCCTTCCATTCTACTCTCACCAACATCTCTCATTCCATGCTACTCTCACCAGCACTTCTCCTACCATGCTACTCTCACCAACATCTCTCATTCCATGCTACTCTTACCAGCACCTCTCCTACCATGCTACTTTTACCAGCACCTTTCCTTCCATACTACTCTCACCAGCACCTCTCCTTCCATGCTACTTTCGCAGGCACTTCTCCTTCCATGCTACTCTCACCAGCACCTCTCCTTCCATGCTACTCTCATTGACACCTCTCCTTCTATGTTACTCTCACCAGCACCTCTCCTTCCAAGCTACTCTCACCAGCACCTCTCCTTCCATGCTACTCTCATTGACACCTCTCCTTCCATGCTACTCTCACCAGCACCTCTCCTTTCATGCTACTCTCACCAACACCTCTCCTTCCATGCTACTCTCACCAGCACCACTCCTTCCATGCTACTCTCAACAACATCTTTCTTTCCATGCTACTCTAACCAACACCTCTCCTTCCATGCTACTTTCACCAACATCTCTCTTTCCATGGTACTCTAACCAACACCTCTCCTTTCATGCTACTCTCACCAACATCTCTCCTAAGGGGCTACTCTCACCAGGACCTCTCCTTCTATGCTACTCTCACTCGCACCTCTCCTTCCATGCTACTCTCACCAGCACCTCTCCTTCCATGCTACTCTCACCAGCACCTCTCCTTCCATGCTACTCTCACCAACACCTCTCCTTCCATGCTACTCTCACCAACACCTCTCCTTCCATGCTACTCTCAGCAGCACCTCTCTTTCCATGTTACTCTCACCAACACCTCTCCTTAGATGCTACTCTCACCAGCACCTCTCCTTTCATGCTACTCTCGCAGGCACCTCTCCCTACATGCTACTCTCACCAGCACCTCTCCTTCCATGCTACTCTCGCAGGCACCTCTCCTTCCATGCTACTCTCACCAGCACCTCGACTTAATGCTACTCTCACCAACACCTCTCCTTTCATGCTACTCTTACCAACACCTCTCCTTCCATGCTACTCTCACCAGCACCTCTCCTTCCATGCTACTCTCAACAACATCTCTCCTACCATGCTACTCTCACCAGCACCTCTCCTTCCATGCTACTTTCACCATCATTTCTCCTTCCATGCTACACTCACCAGCACCTCTTCTTCAATGCTACTCTCACCAGCACCTCTTCGTCCATGCTACACTCACCAGCACCTCTCCTTCCATGCTACTCTCACCAGCACCTCTCCTTCCATGCTACTCTCGCAAGCACCTCTCCTTCTAAGCTACTTTCACCAACACCTCTCCTTCCATGCTACTCTCACCAGCACGTCTTCTTCCATGTTACTCTAACCAGCACCTCTCCTTCCATGTTACTCTCACCAACACCTCTTCTTCCATGCTACTCTCACCAACATCTCTCTTTCCATGCTACTCTCACCAGCACCTCTCCTTCCATGTTACTCTCACCAACACCTCTCCTTAGATGATACTGTCACCAGCACCTCTCCTTCCATGCTACTCTCACCAGCACCTCTCCTTTCATGCTACTCTCACCAACACCTCTCCTTCCATGCTACTCTCACCAGAATCTCTCCTTCCATGCTATTCTCACCATCACCTCTCCTTAGGTGCTACTCTCACCATCACCTCTCCTTTAATGCTACTCTCAACAGCACCTCTCCTTCCATGCTACTCTCACCAGCACCTCTCCTTCCATGCAACTCTCACCATCACCTCTCCTTAGGATGCTACTCTCACCAGCATCTCTCCTTCCATGCTACTTTCACCAACATCTCTCTTTCCATGGTACTCTAACCAACACCTCTCCTTTCATGCTACTCTCACCAACATCTCTCCTTAGGGGCTACCCTCACCAGCACCTCTCCTTCTATGCTACTCTCACCCGCACCTCTCCTTCCATGCTACTCTCACCAGCATCTCTCCTTCCATGCTACTCTCACCAGCACCTCTCCTTCCATGCTACTCTCACCAGCACCTCTCCTTCCATGCTACTCTCACCAACACCTCTCCTTCCATGCTACTCTCACCAACACCTCTCCTTCCATGCTACTCTCACCAGCTCCTCTCTTTTTATGCTACTCTCACCAACATCTCTCTTTCCATGCTACTCTTACCAACACCTCTCCTTCCATGCTACTCTCACCAGCACCTCTCCTTCCATGCTACTATCACCAACATCTCTCTTTCCATGCTACTCTCACCAGCACCTCTCCTTCCATGCTACTCTCACAAACACCTCTCCTTTCATGCTACTCTCTTCAGCACCTCTCCTTTCATGCTACTCTCACCAGTACCTCTCCTTCCATGCTACTATCACCAACACCTCTCCTTACAATCTATTCTCACCAGCACCTCTCCTTTCATGCTACTCTCACCAACATCTCTCTTTCCATGCTACTCTCACCAGCACCTCTCCTTCCATGCTACTCTCACCAACATCTCTAATTCCATGCTACTCTCACCGACACCTCTCCTTCCATGCTACTCTCACCAGCACCTCTCCTTCCATGTTACTTTCACCAACTGCTCTCCTTAGATGCTGCTCTCACCAGCACCTCTCCTACCATGTTACTCTCACCAACACCTCTCCTTACATGCTACTCTCACCAGCACCTCTCCTTCCATGCATCTCTCATAAACACCTCTCCTTGTATGTTACTCTCGCCAACACCTCTCCTTCCATGCTACTCTCGCCAGCACCTCTCCTTCCATGCTACTCTCACCAGCACCTCTCCATCCATGCTAATCTCACCAGCACCTCTCCATCCATGCTAATCTCACCAGCACCTCTCTTTCCACGCTACTCTCACCAGCACCTATTCTTCCATGCTACTCTCACCAGCACCTTTCCTTCCATGTTACTCTCATCAACACCTCTGCTTCCATGCTACTCTCATCAACACCTCTCCTTCCATGCTATTCTCACCAACACCTCTCCTTCCATGCTAATCTCACCAGCACCTCTCCTTCCATGGTACTGTCACCAACATCTCTCCTTATATGCTACTCTCACCACCACCTCTCCTTCCTTGCTACTCTCACTAGCACCTCTCCTTCCATGCTACTCTCACCAGAACTTCTCTTTCCATGCTACTCTCACCAGAACTTCTCTTTCCATGCTACTCTCTCCAACACCTCTCCTTCCATGCTACTCTCACCAGCTCCTCTCTTTTTATGCTACTCTCACCAACATCTCTCTTTCCATGCTACTCTTACCAACACCTCTCCTTCCATGCTACTCTCACCAGCACCTCTCCTTCTATGCTACTATCACCAACATCTCTCTTTCCATGCTACTCTCACCAGCACCTCTCCTTCCATGCTACTCTCACAAACACCTCTCCTTTCATGCTACTCTCATCAGCACCTCTCCTTCCATGCTACTCTCACCAGTACCTCTCCTTCCATGCTGCTATCACCAACACCTCTCCTTACAATCTATTCTCACCAGCACCTCTCCTTTCATGCTACTCTCACCAACATCTCTCTTTCCTTGCTACTCTAACCAACACCTCTCCTTCCATTCTACTCTCACCAACATCTCTCATTCCATGCTACTCTCACCAGCACCTCTCCTACCATGCTACTCTCACCAACATCTCTAATTCCATGCTACTCTCACCAGCACCTCTCCTACCATGCTACTCTTACCAGCACCTTTCCTTCCATACTACTCTCACCAGCACCTCTCCTTCCATGCTACTTTCGCAGGCACTTCTCCTTCCATGCTACTCTCATTGACACCTCTCCTTCTATGTTACTCTCACCAGCACCTCTACTTCCAAGCTACTCTCACCAGCACCTCTCCTTCCATACTACTCTCACCAGCACCTCTCCTTTCATGCTACTTTCACCAACATCTCTCTTTCCATGCTACTCTCACCAGCACCTCTCCTTCCATGCTACTCTCACAAACACCTCTCCTTAGGTGCTACTCTCACCAGCAAATCTCCTTCCATACTACTCTCATCAGCACCTCTCCTTCCATGCTACTGTCATCAGCACCTCTCCTTCCATGCTACTCTCACCTGCACCTCTCCTTCCATGCTACTTTCACCAACATCTCTCTTTCCATGGTACACTAACCAACACCTCTCCTTTCATGCTACTCTCACCAACATCTCTGCTTAGGGGCTACTCTCACCAGCACCTCTCCTTCTATGCAACACTCACCCGCACCTCTCCTTCCATGCTACTCTCACCCGCACCTCTCCTTCCATGCTACTCTCACCAGCACCTCTCCTTCCATGCTACTCTCACCAGCACCTCTCCTTCCATGCTACTCTCACCAACACCTCTCCTTCCATGCTACTCATGCTACTCTCACCAACACCTCTCCTTCCATGCTACTCTCACAAACACCTCTCCTTTCATGCTACTCTCATCAGCACCTCTCCTTCCATGCTACTCTCACCAGCACCTCTCCTTCCATGCTACTCTCAACAACATCTCTCTTTCCATGCTACTCTAACCAACACCTCTCCTTCCATGCAACTTTCACCAACATCTCTCTTTCCATGGTACTCTAACCAACACCTCTCCTTTCATGCTACTCTCACCAACATCTCTCCTTAGGGGCTACTCTCACCAGCACCTCTCCTTCTATGCTACTCTCACCCGCACCTCTCCTTCCATGCTACTCTCACCAGCACCTCTCCTTCCATGCTACTCTCACCAGCAACTCTCCTTCCATGCTACTCTCACCAACACCTCTCCTTCCATGCTACTCTCACCAACACCTCTCCTTCCATGCTACTCTCACCAGCACCTCTCTTTCCATGTTACTCTCACCAACACCTCTCCTTCCATGCTACTCTCACCAGCACCTCTCTTTCCATGTTACTCTCACCAACACCTCTCCTTAGATGCTACTCTCGCAGGCACTTCTCCTTCCATGCTACTCTCACCAGCACCTCTCCTACCATGCTACTCTCACCAACACCTCTCCTTTTATGCTACTCTTACCAACACCTCTCCTTCCATGCTACTCTCACCAGCACCTCTCCTTCCATGCTACTCTCAACAACATCTCTCCTACCATGCTACTCTCACCAGCACCTCTCCTTCCATGCTTCTTTCACCATCATTTCTCCTTCCATGCTACTCTCACCGGCACCTCTCCTTCCATGCTACACTCACCAGCACCTCTCCTTCAATGCTACTCTCACCAGCACCTCTTCTTCCATGCTACACTCACCAGCACCTCTCCTTCCATGCTACTCTCACCAGCACCTCTTTTTCCATGCTACTCTCGCAAGCACCTCTCCTTCTATGCTACTTTCACCAACACCTCTCCTTCCATGCTACTCTCACCAGCACCTCTCTTTAGTTGCTACTCTCACAAGTACCTCTCCGTCCATGCTACTCTCACCAGCACCTATCCTTTCATGCTACTCTCACCAACACCTCTCCTTCCATGCTACTCTCACCAGCATCTCTCCTTCCATGCTATTCTCACCATCACCTCTCCTTAGGTGCTACTCTCACCATCACCTCTCCTTTAATGCTACTCTCAACAGCACCTCTCCTTCCATGCTACTCTCACCAGCACCTCTCCTTCCATGCAACTCTCACCATCACCTCTCCTTAGGATGCTTACTCTCACCAGCACCTCTCCTTCCATGCTACTCTCACCAGCACCTCTCCTTCCATGCTACTCTCACCAGCACCTCTCCTTCCATGCAACTCTCACCAGCACCTCTCCTTCCATGTTATTCTCACCGACACCTCTCCTTCTACGTTACTTTCACCATCAGCTCTCCTTAGATGCTACTTTCACCAGCATCTCTCCTTCCATGTTAGTCTCACCAGCACCTCTCCTTCCATGTTACTCTCACTGTCACCTCTCCTTCCATGCTACTCTCACTGTCACCTCTCCTTAGGTGCTACTCTCACCAGCACCTCTCCTTCCATACTACTCTCACCAGCACCTCTCTTTCCATGCTACTCTCTCCAACACCTCTCCTTAGATGCTACTCTCACCAGCGCCTCTCCTTCCAAGTTTACTCTCACCAACACCTCTCCATAGATGCTACTCTCACCAGCACTTCTCCTTCCATGCTACTCTCATCAGCTCCTCTCCTTCCACGATATTCTCACGAACACTGTGAGAGTTTAGTTTTGAGAATTGTGGAATAAATTGAAATTGGTATAAGGAATTTTAGCTCGGAAAATTTCTAAGAACTTTCTTTATTCTTTAACCTTTATTCCTGTCGTGATATTCAACTAGGTCGCCTGAGGAAGGACTTGCTTAGCTAACACACCAGTGTAGTAAACAGCTCATTCCTCACTTTGGGACCATGTATGAACAATTGACTAGGCGCGAGCAAACGCCGAGACCCCAATGAAAATTGAAATCCCCCCCACTTAGGCCGCCGACCTTCGCCAAGCGCCGAAGCGAATCTAACGAGTAGGTCACGGGCTCTCACAACAATAATTTATTGTTGTGTGGTGCCGTATATTTGATCCAAAGCTCAGAAAATTAGTCTCAATTTTAGTCGAGTGTGAAGAACATTTGCATAACAATAATAATGTGTGGGGGTGTAACGAAAAGACAGTGTTAACCATAACAACTTAGTTTATTCAATAAAGTACTAACTACTACAACAAAACAAAAAGAAATGTCAATGACGTTACTCGAAATCCTTCCTGTGACACTATCAATGACAACTAGACACCAGCCCCTCGGACTGCATAATGAACTAACTCGAATATAAGCGTGACCACAGAGGAATCAACAAGAAACAAGAACTAACAGATCTATAATCACAATTACAACAAACGACACTGTAGGTTCTGAAATACGTCTCCAGTAACCCTCCTAACTGTTCTACGCCTCAGTGCAGTCTACTCCTGCAACAGCGGTTGCAATGCAATCAAATCAGTAGTCTTTCAATGACAACAATAACTAATGGGTTCACTGGCAACTCCAGCACCCTTCCACAAATTAATCCTTACGTTAACACTCCGTCCCACGGACGATCAACAGTCAATAACAATTGATTTACGTTAATAACACAATAACATTTACGTTAATAACAAGGTAACATTTACGTTAAATTAACAACTCTTACAACTGTCACTAGTAACGCGGAAATCAAACAACACTCTACCCGTCGAGCATTCAGTGAGAAAATCCCATTAATCCCTATACTTCCAGACAGCTGATTAATCTCTTTACTAGTTACGTTAATTTACGTTAATCGGTTACTAATCACTCAGCGATGGTAACTCTGATTTGCAATGTCCAAAGTGCTAAGAGAACGGTAATCACTCGTGATTACCTTTAGAGTAATTAATTACTATCCTCAAGATCAATAATTAAACAATTAAAATACGCAACCTTTCACACTGGCTCAGCAATTTACATTAAGGTATGAATTCCGTCTAAGCCTTCCATACTCAGACCAATTCAGACGACTAATAACAGTAATTAGCCCCACGTTTACGTTATTCTAAAATGACGCTACTCCTCCCACGAGTCAATCAAATGCCGGTACTTCCGGGCAGATAACGACGTTACGTTAATGGAACAATGTAGCCTTCGTGTGAGTCGATCAAACAAGGATCGAGATTAATTACTTTGACTTCCTGAAACACGTCAATTACCCGGCCCACTGACCGTTAATTACGACAGACAATACTCTAATTCTTATCTGGCTGATGGCTAGGCTCCTCGAGACTACCGTAGCTGCTTGCAGCAAAGTAAATTAACCCAAACGTATTCTACGTTACTCAAATTGTCAAAGAACAAATTCTCTTGAAGCAATGGGCGTTCCCTTGGTTACGTTATATTAATTGCCTCGCAATCACCTCACTGAATACTGGACTTCGATGTTCTACCAGATAACCAGGAGAATATATTTGTACCCAAGTACTCGTTTACAGCCGAGTTCCCCCACGACAATGACAAATCACACTAACAAATCACAGTGATTTACGTTACAATCCGGTTGCTATGACAATACTGCAGAATCTAGCAAAATAACATACAGGACATGAACCCTCTAGAACACTGCCCCACAATGGTTTTACTGGACTGCAATCACATCAGGTGATTGCTCAACACTAGCAACAATCACTATCAAATAACACCCCCCTTTGCAATAACACACACGGCAAGTACTCTAATTTCCAAATATTAGGATACTGCACACACTTACTTACTGCTGCAAATGACCCCTAGAACATAGGTCACTATATTGCAATCACCACACAGTAAATAACAAAAACACTGGGCACCGTGACACTACGATTATATATATATATATATATATATATATATATATATATATATATATATATATATAATTACCGCTGACACATGTAGCCTACAGCTATCAAACGTTATTGGGAACACTAAGGAGAATCTCACACTCCTTAAATCACATGGGTGAGTGATTTATCGGTCACGCATGCCGATAAACACTCGAGAGTTACGTTACTCGACAGAGCGGGGGCGGTCTCTCTAGACGGCCTCGTCACTCACCAAACCTCACCAAAATTACGTTAATTAATACTGCAACCACAATATATATTTATATAAATCACACTTGTCACGGCCCTGGGAACAATACAAGAAATTTAAGCCACACTGTGGCACACTCCACAATAATCATTGCCAGGAATCACTGGCGTTACACATACCTGAGCGCTCAGTGTTGGAATTCCACACCTGCAAGACCACACATGGAAATGATATCACTCCGTCCCACGGACGATCAAAAATGATTACCACAATGAAATAAAAGAATTATTACTTGGACATCCTCTCAGTCCTTGGCTAATCTATGTATATTAATTCTGTGTTCCCGTGTGTACCCACACACACACACACACTGTACGTCTGTGTACACCAGACTTCCCTCTGGACTGACAAGATGACAACACAGGTGATTAATCTCCTCGCCCACAATTCACTCCACCTGAACAGGTGTTGCGTGACAATGTGACGGAACACTTGACCTCGAATTCAAGCTTTAGAGACTACTAATCACCAAAATACACACATAGGTACTTACTCATTCACACTGCCGGCTTTACACACCATTCCCATACATCAGGCACCCCGCTATAGGTGGCTGGCTCGTCCCGGGTGGCGTAGGCGGCGGTAGTTCCTGACCGTAGTACAAACACGGGAAATTGCCTTAACACTGACACGAATTTCCCCGTTCCCATCGACTGCTACAGAGCACTAGCAAGTCTAATCATCACTGGTATGGGATCTACGAGTCTGTTGCTGCTCGTATGCACATTCCCCCACGATCCCAGATCACTGTACCTCTACCCCCTGCATACAATAATGTCTTAAACCCCTCCAAGCGACGACTTCGGCCGGATTCTGTGACGACCGATGTCGTAGGTGAAGCAGGATGCATCAGCAGTTGTAGTCCAGCCACCACGACGCCCTATACATCAATTTGGCCGAATTGAGTACAGGAACGTCTTGACAAGGTGGCGGCTGAGTTCAGAATGATGCTACACAACGGCTATTCCCGCGTCCTTCTCGAAATAACCAATGAGAGGAAGGCATACAGCGGCCTACCCCTCTCATCCAATCAGCGACGGTGTAGCATAGCCCCTAGGGCAGCTCCAAGATGGCCGACCAACATGGCGGCTCAAGATGTTTCTAAGATGGCGGCTGGTTTCCATGACAACCACTCAAGTGGCTAGCGAGCGCGGGAGCCCACATGCTTCACCCCACGCCTGCGGCCTAGCCGTTCGCGCGCAAAGTTGTCTGGCTCCATGCCATACAATGAGATGATGCTATCAGCTCTAGCACTGTCCACAGACATGCCACCCCGGCCAGGGTAACATTTATGGACTGCTGATGACTGGGGCTCTCACATGAGCCCAAACACTAGATGTTTCGGTTGCTGGTACAAAACTTAAGTCCGCCCACTTAACAAGTGCACTTAACAAGTGTACTGGCTCCCACAGGCATAAGAGCACTATTGAAAGTGAGCTGGTGAACCACCTCCTCACAAACACCTCTCCTTCCATGTTACTCTCATCAGCACCTCTCCTTCATGTTACTCTCTCCAGCACCACTCCTTCCATGCTACTCTCACCAGCTCCTCTCCTCTTACGATACTCTCACCAACACTTCTCCCTCCATGTTACTCTCACCAACACCTCTCCTTCCATGCTACTCTCACCGACACCTCTCCTTCCATGCTACTCTCACCAGCCCCTCTCCATCCATGTTACTCTCACCAACACTTCTCCTTCCAAGCTACTCTCTCCAGCACCTCTCCTTCGATGTTACTTTCACCAACAGCTTCTCCTTAGATGCTGCTCTCACCAGCAACCTCTCCTTCCATGTTACTCTCACCAACACCTCTCCTTACATGCCTACTCTCACCAGCACCTCTCCTTCCATGCAACTCTCATAAACACCTTCTCCTTGTATGTTACTCTCGCCAACACCTCTCCTTCCATGCTACTCTCGCCAGCACCTCTCCTTCCATGCTACTCTCACCAGCACCTCTCCATCCATGCTAATCTCACCAGCACCACTCCATCCATGCTAATCTCACCAGCACCTCTCTTTCCACGCTACTCTCATCAACACCTCTGCTTCCATGCTACTCTCATCAAACACCTCTCCTTCCATGCTACTCTCGCCAGCACCTCTCCTTCCATGCTACTTTCACCAGCACCTCTCCATCCCTGCTAATCTCACCAGCACCTCTCCATCCATGCTAATCTCACCAGCACCTCTTTTTCCACGCTACTCTCACCAGCACCTATTCTTCCATGCTACTCTCACCAGCACCTCTCCTTCCATGTACTCTCATCAACACCTCTGCTTCCATGCTACTCTCATCAACACCTCTCCTTCCATGCTATTCTCACCAACACCTCTCCTTCCATGCTAATCTCACCAACATCTTTCCTTATATGCTACTCTCGCCACCACCTCTCCTTCCATGTTACTCTCACAAACACCTCTCCTTCCATGCTACTCTCACCAGCTCCTCTCCTCGTACGATACTCTCACCAACACTTCTCCCTACATGTTACTCTCACCAACACCTCTCCATCCATGCTACTCTCACCGACACCTCTCCTTCCATGCTACTCTCACCAGCCCCTCTCCATCCATGTTACTCTCACCAACACTTCTCCTTCCAAGCTACTCTCTCCAGCACCTCTCCTTCCATGTTACTTTCACCAACAGCTCTCCTTAGATGCTGCTCTCACCAGCACCTCTCTTACCATGTTACTCTCACCAACACCTCTCCTTACATGCTACTCTCACCAGCACCTCTCCTTCCATGCAACTCTCATAAACACCTCTCCTTGTATGTTACTCTCGCCAACACCTCTCTTTCCATGCTACTCTCGCCAGCACCTCTCCTTCCATGCTACTCTCACCAGCACCTCTCCATCCATGCTAATCTCACCAGCACCTCTCCATCCATGCTAATCTCACTAGCACCTCTCTTTCCACGCTACTCTCACCAGCACCTATTCTTCCATGCTACTCTCACCAGCACCTCTCCTTCCATGTTACTCTTATCAACACCTCTGCTTCCATGCTACTCTCATCAACACCTCTCCTTCCATGCTATTCTCACCAACACCTCTCCTTCCATGCTAATCTCACCAGCACCTCTCCTTCCATGCTACTGTCACCAACATCTCTCCTTATATGCTACTCTCGCCACCACCTCTCCTTCCTTGCTACTCTCACTAGCACCTCTCCTTCCATGCTACTCTCACCAGAACTTCTCTTTCCATGCTACTCTCTCCAACACCTCTCCTTCCATGCTACTCTCACCAGCTCCTCTCTTTTTTTGCTACTCTCACCAACATCTCTCTTTCCATGCTACTATCACCAACATCTCTCTTTCCATGCTACTCTCACCAGCACCTCTCCTTCCATGCTACTCTCACAAACACCTCTCCTTTCATGCTACTCTCATCAGCA
The DNA here is from genome assembly GCF_040958095.1 of Procambarus clarkii. NCBI lineage: Eukaryota > Metazoa > Arthropoda > Malacostraca > Decapoda > Cambaridae > Procambarus > Procambarus clarkii. The sequence continues at coordinate 3,190,696 of NC_091212.1, read as the reverse complement.
CCTCTCCTTCCATGCTACTCTCACCAGTACCTCTCCTTCCATGCTGCTATCACCAACACCTCTCCTTACAATCTATTCTCACCAGCACCTCTCCTTTCATGCTACTCTCACCAACATCTCTTTCCTTGCTACTCTAACCAACACCTCTCCTTCCATTCTACTCTCACCAACATCTCTCATTCCATGCTACTCTCACCAGCACCTCTCCTACCATGCTACTCTCACCAACATCTCTAATTCCATGCTACTCTCACCAACACCTCTCCTACCATGCTACTCTTACCAGCACCTTTCCTTCCATACTACTCTCACCAGCACCTCTCCTTCCATGCTACTTTCACAGGCACTTCTCGTTCCATGCTACTCTCACCAGCACCTCTCCTTCCATGCTACTCTCATTGACACCTCTCCTTCTATGTTACTCTCACCAGCACCTCTCCTTCCAAGCTACTCTCACCAGCACCTCTCCTTCCATACTACTCTCACCAGCACCTCTCCTTTCATGCTACTATCACCAACATCTCTCTTTCCATGCTACTCTCACCAGCACCTCTCCTTCCATGCTACTCTCACAAACACCTCTCCTTAGGTGCTACTCTCACCAGCAAATCTCCTTCCATACTACTCTCACTCGCACCTCTCCTTCCATGCTACTCTCATCAGCACCTCTCCTTCCATGCTACTCTCACCTGCACCTCTCCTTCCATGCTACTTTCACCAACATCTCTCTTTCCATGGTACACTAACCAACACCTCTCCTTTCATGCTACTCTCACCAACATCTCTCCTTAGGGGCTACTCTCAGCAGCACCTCTCCTTCTATGCTACTCTCACCCGCACCTCTCCTTCCATGCTACTCTCACCAGCACCTCTCCTTCCATGCTACTCTCACCAACACCTCTCCTTCCATGCTACTCTCACCAACACCTCTCCTTCCATGCTACTCTCACCAGCACCTCTCTTTCCATGTTACTTTCACCAACACCTCTCCTTAGATGCTACTCTCACCAGCACCACTCCTTTCATGCTACTCTCGCAGGCACCTCTCTTTACATGCTACTCTCACTAGCACCTCTCCTTCCATGCTACTCTCGCAGGCACCTCTCCTTCCATGCTACTCTCACCAGCACCTCTCCTACCATGCTACTCTCACCAACACCTCTCCTTTTATGCTACTCTTACCAACACCTCTCCTTCCATGCTACTCTCACCAGCACCTCTCCTTCCATGCTACTCTCAACAACATCTCTCCTACCATGCTACTCTCACCAGCACCTCTCCTTCCATGCTTCTTTCACCATCATTTCTCCTTCCATGCTACTCTCACCGGCACCTCTCCTTCCATTCTACACTCACCAGCACCTCTCCTTCAATGCCACTCTCACCAGCACCTCTTCTTCCATGCTACACTCACCAGCACCTCTCCTTCCATGCTACTCTCACCAGCACCTCTTCTTCCATGTTACTCTAACCAGCACCTCTCCTTCCATGTTACTCTCACCAACACCTCTCCTTCCATGCTACTCTCACCAACACCTCTCCTTCCATGCTACACTCACCAGCACCTCTCTTTAGGTGCTACTCTCACCAGTCCCTCTCCTTCCATGTTACTCTCACCAGCACCTCTCTTTCCATGCTACTCTCACCAGCACCTCTCCTTCCATACTACTCTCACCAGCATCTCTTCTTCCATGCTACTCTCACCAGCACCTCTCCTTCCATGCTACTCTCACCAACACCTCTCCTTCCATGCTACTCTCACCAACACCTCTTCTTCCATGCTAATCTCACCAACATCTCTCTTTCCATGCTACTCTCACCAGCACCTCTCCTTCCATGTTACCCTCACCAACACCTCTCCTTAGATGATACTGTCATCACCAGCACCTCTCCTTCCATGCTACTCTCACCAGCACCTCTCCTTCCATGCTACTCTCACCAGCACATCTTCTTCCATGCTACTCTCACCAGCACCTCTCCTTCCATGCTACTCTCACAAACACCTCTCCTTAGGTGCTACTCTCACCAGCAAATCTCCTTCCATACTACTCTCACTCGCACCTCTCCTTCCATGCTACTCTCATCACCACCTCTCCTTCCATGTTACTCTCACCTGCACCTCTCCTTCCATGCTACTTTCACCAACATCTCTCTTTCCATGGTACACTAACCAACAGCTCTCCTTTCATGCTACTCTCACCAACATCTCTCCTTAGGGGCTACTCTCACCAGCACCTCTCCTTCTATGCTACTCTCACCCGCACCTCTCCTTCCATGCTACTCTCACCAGCACCTCTCCTTCCATGCTACTCTCACCAGCACCTCTCCTTCCATGCTACTCTCACCAACACCTCTCCTTCCATGCTACTCTCACCAACACCTCTCCTTCCATGCTACTCTCACAAACACCTCTCCTTTCATGCTACTCTCATCAGCACCTCTCTTTCCATGCTACTCTCACCAACACCTCTCCTTCCATGCTACTCTCACCAAAACCTCTCCTTCCATGCTACTCTCACAAACACCTCTCCTTTCATGCTACTCTCATCAGCACCTCTCCTTCCATGCTACTCTCACCAGCACCTCTCCTTCCATGCTACTCTCACCAGCACCTCTCCTTCCATGCTACTCTCACCAAAACCTCTCCTTCCATGCTACTCTCACAAACACCTCTCCTTTCATGCTACTCTCATCAGCACCTCTCCTTCCATGCTACTCTCACCAGCACCTCTCCTTCCATGCTACTCTCACCAACACTTCTCCTTCCAAGCTACTCTCTCCAGCACCTCTCCTTCCATGTTACTTTCACCAACAGCTCTCCTTAGATGCTGCTCTCACCAGCACCTCTCCTACCATGTTACTCTCACCAACACCTCTCCTTACATGCTACTCTCACCAGCACCTCTCCTTCCATGCAACTCTCATAAACACCTCTCCTTGTATGTTACTCTCGCCAACACCTCTCTTTCCATGCTACTCTCGCCAGCACCTCTCCTTCCATGCTACTCTCACCAGCACCTCTCCATCCATGCTAATCTCACCAGCACCTCTCCATCCATGCTAATCTCACTAGCACTCTCTTTCCACGCTACTCTCACCAGCACCTATTCTTCCATGCTACTCTCACCAGCACCTCTCCTTCCATGTTACTCTTATCAACACCTCTGCTTCCATGCTACTCTCATCAACACCTCTCCTTCCATGCTATTCTCACCAACACCTCTCCTTCCATGCTAATCTCACCAGCACCTCTCCTTCCATGCTACTGTCACCAACATCTCTCCTTATATGCTACTCTCGCCACCACCTCTCCTTCCTTGCTACTCTCACTAGCACCTCTCCTTCCATGCTACTCTCACCAGAACTTCTCTTTCCATGCTACTCTCACCAGAACTTCTCTTTCCATGCTACTCTCTCCAACACCTCTCCTTCCATGCTACTCTCACCAGCTCCTCTCTTTTTTTGCTACTCTCACCAACATCTCTCTTTCCATGCTACTATCACCAACATCTCTCTTTCCATGCTACTCTCACCAGCACCTCTCCTTCCATGCTACTCTCACAAACACCTCTCCTTTCATGCTACTCTCATCAGCACCTCTCCTTCCATGCTACTCTCACCAGTACCTCTCCTTCCATGCTGCTATCACCAACACCTCTCCTTACAATCTATTCTCACCAGCACCTCTCCTTTCATGCTACTCTCACCAACATCTCTTTCCTTGCTACTCTAACCAACACCTCTCCTTCCATTCTACTCTCACCAACATCTCTCATTCCATGCTACTCTCACCAGCACCTCTCCTACCATGCTACTCTCACCAACATCTCTAATTCCATGCTACTCTCACCAACACCTCTCCTACCATGCTACTCTTACCAGCACCTTTCCTTCCATACTACTCTCACCAGCACCTCTCCTTCCATGCTACTTTCACAGGCACTTCTCGTTCCATGCTACTCTCACCAGCACCTCTCCTTCCATGCTACTCTCATTGACACCTCTCCTTCTATGTTACTCTCACCAGCACCTCTCCTTCCAAGCTACTCTCACCAGCACCTCTCCTTCCATACTACTCTCACCAGCACCTCTCATTCCATGCTACTTTCACCAACATCTCTCTTTCCATGGTACACTAACCAACACCTCTCCTTTCATGCTACTCTCACCAACATCTCTCCTTAGGGGCTACTCTCAGCAGCACCTCTCCTTCTATGCTACTCACCCGCACCTCTCCTTCCATGCTACTCTCACCAGCACCTCTCCTTCCATGCTACTCTCACCAACACCTCTCCTTCCATGCTACTCTCACCAACACCTCTCCTTCCATGCTACTCTCACCAGCACCTCTCTTTCCATGTTACTTTCACCAACACCTCTCCTTAGATGCTACTCTAACCAGCACCTCTCCTTTCATGCTACTCTCGCAGGCACCTCTCCTTACATGCTACTCTCACTAGCACCTCTCCTTCCATGCTACTCTCGCAGGCACCTCTCCTTCCATGCTACTCTCACCAGCACCTCTCCTACCATGCTACTCTCACCAACACCTCTCCTTTTATGCTACTCTTACCAACACCTCTCTTCCATGCTACTCTCACCAGCACCTCTCCTTCCATGCTACTCTCAACAACATCTCTCCTACCATGCTACTCTCACCAGCACCTCTCCTTCCATGCTTCTTTCACCATCATTTCTCCTTCCATGCTACTCTCACCGGCACCTCTCCTTCCATTCTACACTCACCAGCACCTCTCCTTCAATGCTACTCTCACCAGCACCTCTTCTTCCATGCTACACTCACCAGCACCTCTCCTTCCATGCTACTCTCACCAGCACCTCTTTTTCCATGCTACTCTCGCAAGCACCTCTCCTTCTATGCTACTTTCACCAACACCTCTCCTTCCATGCTACTCTCACCAGCACCTCTTCTTCCATGTTACTCTAACCAGCACCTCTCCTTCCATGTTACTCTCACCAACACCTCTCCTTCCATGCTACTCACCAACACCTCTCCTTCCATGCTACACTCACCAGCACCTCTCTTTAGGTGCTACTCTCACCAGTCCCTCTCCTTCCATGTTACTCTCACCAGCACCTCTCCTTCCATGCTACTCTCACCAGCACCTCTCCTTCCATACTACTCTCACCAGCATCTCTTCTTCCATGCTACTCTCACCAGCACCTCTCCTTCCATGCTACTCTCACCAACACCTCTCCTTCCATGCTACTCTCACCAACACCTCTTCTTCCATGCTAATCTCACCAACATCTCTCTTTCCATGCTACTCTCACCAGCACCTCTCCTTCCATGTTACCCTCACCAACACCTCTCCTTAGATGATACTGTCACCAGCACCTCTCCTTCCATGCTACTCAGCACCTCTCCTTCCATGCTACTTCACCAGCACATCTTCTTCCATGCTACTCTCACCAGCACCTCTCCTTCCATGCTACTCTCACAAACACCTCTCCTTAGGTGCTACTCTCACCAGCAAATCTCCTTCCATACTACTCTCACTCGCACCTCTCCTTCCATGCTACTCTCACACCACTCTCCTTCCATGTTACTCTCACCTGCACCTCTCCTTCCATGCTACTTTCACCAACATCTCTCTTTCCATGGTACACTAACCAACAGCTCTCCTTTCATGCTACTCTCACCAACATCTCTCCTTAGGGGCTACTCTCACCAGCACCTCTCCTTCTATGTTACTCTCACCCGCACCTCTCCTTCCATGCTACTCTCACCAGCACCTCTCCTTCCATGCTACTCTCACAGCACCTCTCCTTCCATGCTACTCTCACCAACACCTCTCCTTCCATGCTACTCTCACCAACACCTCTCCTTCCATGCTACTCTCACAAACACCTCTCCTTTCATGCTACTCTCATCAGCACCTCTCTTTCCATGCTACTCTCACCAACACCTCTCCTTCCATGCTACTCTCACCAAAACCTCTCCTTCCATGCTACTCTCACAACACCTCTCCTTTCATGCTACTCTCATCAGCACCTCTCCTTCCATGCTAATCTACCAGCACCTCTCCTTCCATGCTACTCTCACCAACACCTCTCCTTCCATGCTACTCTCACCAACACTCTCCTTCCATGCTACTCTCACCAGCACCTCTCTTTCCATGTTACTCTCACCAACACTTCTCCTTAGATGCTACTCTCACCAGCACCTCTCCTTTCATGCTACTCTCGCAGGCACCTCTCCTTACAAGCTACTCTCACCAGCACCTCTCCTTCCATGCTACTCTCGCCGGCACCTCTCCTTCCATGCTACTCTCACCAGCACCTCTCCTTCCATGCTACTCTCACCAACACCTCTCCTTTTATGCTACTCTTACCAACACCTCTCCTTCCATGCTACTCTCACCAGCACCTCTCCTTCCATGCTACTCTCAACAACATCTCTCCTACCATGCTACTCTCACCAGCACCTCTCTTTAGGTGCTACTCCACAAGTACCTCTCCGTCCATGCTACTCTCACCAGCACCTCTCTTTTCATGCAAATCTCACCAACACCTCTCCTTCCATGCTACTCTCACCAGCACCTCTCTTTCCATGTTACTCTCACCAACACCTCTCCTTAGATGCTACTCTCACCAGCACCTCTCCTTCATGCTACTCTCGCAGGCAACTCTCCTTACATGCTACTCTCACCAGCACCTTCCTTCCATGCTACTGTCGCAGGCACCTCTCCTTCCATGCTACTCTCACCAGCACCTCTCCTACCATGCTTCTCTCACCAACACCTCTCCTTTTATGCTACTCTTACCAACACCTCTCCTTCCATGCTACTCTCACCAGCACCTCTCCTTCCATGCTACTCTCAACAACATCTCTCCTACCATGCTACTCTCACCAGCACCTCTCCTTCCACGCCTCTTTCACCATCATTTCTCCTTCCATGCTACTCTCACCGGCACCTCTCCTTCCATGCTACATCACCAGCACCTCTCCTTCAATGCTACTCTCACCAGCACCTCTTCTTCCATGCTACACTCACCAGCACCCTCCTTCCATGCTACTCTCACCAGCACCTCTTTTTCCATGCTACTCTCGCAAGCACCTCTCCTTCTATGCTACTTTCACCAACACCTCTCCTTCCATGTTACTCTCACCAAAACCTCTCCTTCCATGCTACTCTCACCAGCACCTCTGCTTTCATGCTACTCTCACCAACACCTCTCCTTCCATGCTACTCTCACCAGCATCTCTCCTTCCATGCTATTCTCACCATCACCTCTCCTTAAGGGCTACTCTCACCATCACCTCTCCTTTAATGCTACTCTCAACAGCACCTCTCCTTTCCATTCTACTCTCACCAGCACCTGTCCTTCCATGCAACTCTCACCATCAACTCTCCTTAGGATGCTACTCTCACCAGCACCTCTCCTTCCATGCTACTCTCACCAGCACCTCTCCTTCCATGCTACTCTCACCAGCACTCTCCTTCCATGCAACTCTCACCAGCACCTCTCCTTCCATGTTATTCTCACCGACACCTCTTCTTCTACGTTACTTTCACCATCAGCTCTCCTTAGATGCTACTTTCACTAGCATCTCTCCTTCCATGTTAGTCTCACCAGCAACTCTCCTTCCATGTTACTCTCACTGTCACCTCTCCTTCCATGCTACTCTCACTGTCACCTCTCCTTTGGTGCTACTCTCACTAGCACCTCTCCTTCCATACTACTCTCACCAGCACCTCTCTTTCCATGCTACTCTCACCAACACCTCTCCATAGATGCTACTCTCACCAGCACTTCTCCTTCCATGCTACTCTCATCAGCTCCTCTCCTTCCACGATATTCTCACGAACACCTCTCCTTCCATGTTACTCTCATCAGCACCTCTCCTTCCATGTTACTCTCTCCAGCACCTCTCCTTCCATGCTACTCTCACCAGCTCCTCTCCTCTTACGATACTCTCACCAACACTTCTCCCTCCATGTTACTCTCACCAACACCTCTCCTTCCATGCTACTCTCACCGACACCTCTCCTTCCATGCTACTCTCACCAGCCCCTCTCCATCCATGTTACTCTCACCAACACTTCTCCTTCCAAGCTACTCTCTCCAGCACCTCTCCTTCCATGTTACTTTCACCAACAGCTCTCCTTAGATGCTGCTCTCACCAGCACCTCTCCTTCCATGTTACTCTCACCAACACCTCTCCTTACATGCTACTCTCACCAGCACCTCTCCTTCCATGCAACTCTCATAAAACACCTCTCCTTGTATGTTACTCTCGCCAACACCTCTCCTTCCATGCTACTCTCGCCAGCACCTCTCCTTCCATGCTACTCTCACCAGCACCTCTCCATCCATGCTAATCTCACCAGCACCTCTCCATCCATGCTAATCTCATCAGCACCTCTCTTTCCACGCTACTCTCATCAACACCTCTCCTTCCATGCTACTCTCGCCAGCACCTCTCCTTCATGCTACTCTCACCAGCACCTCTCCATCCATGCTAATCTCCAGCACTTCTCCATCCATGCTAATCTCACCAGCACCTCTCTTTCCACGCTACTCTCACCAGCACCTATTCTTCCTGCTACTCTCACCAGCACCTCTCCTTCCATGTTACTCTCATCAACACCTCTGCTTCCATGCTACTCTCATCAACACCTCTCCTTCCATGCTATTCTCACCAACACCTCTCCTTCCATGCTAATCTCACCAGCACCTCTCCTTCCATGCTACTGTCACCAACATCTCTCCTTATATGCTACTCTCGCCACCACCTCTCCTTCCTTGCTACTCTCACTAACACCTCTCCTTCCATGCTACTCTCACCAGAACTTCTCTTTCCATGCTACTCTCTCCAACACCTACCCTTCCATGCTACTCTCACCAGCTCCTCTCTTTTTATGCTACTCTCACCAACATCTCTCTTTCCATGCTACTCTTACCAACACCTCTCCTTCCGTGCTACTCTCACCAGCACCTCTCCTTCCATGCTACTCTCACCAGCACCTCTCCTTCCATACTACTATCACCAACATCTCTCTTTCCATGCTACTCTCACCAGCACCTCTTCTCCATGCTACTCTCACCAGTACCTCTCCTTCCATGCTACTATCACCAACACCTCTCCTTACAATCTATTCTCACCAGCACCTCTCCTTTCATGATACTCTCACCAACATCTCTCTTTCCTTGCTACTCTAACCAACACCTCTCCTTCCATTCTACTCTCACCAACATCTCTCATTCCATGCTACTCTCACCAGCACCTCTCCTACCATGCTACTCTCACCAACATCTCTAATTCCTGCTACTCTCACCAGCACCTCTCCTACCATGCTACTCTTACCAGCACCTTTCCTTCCATACTACTCTCACCAGCACCTCTCCTTCCATGCTACTTTCGCAGGCACTTCTCCTTCCATGCTACTCTCACCAGCACCTCTCCTTCCATGCTACTCTCATTGACACCTCTCCTTCTATGTTACTCTCACCAGCACCTCTCCTTCCAAGCTACTCTCACCAGCACCTCTCCTTCCATACTACTCTCACCAGCACCTCTCCTTTCATGCTACTATCACCAACATCTCTCTTTCCATGCTACTCTCACCAGCACCTCTCCTTCCATGCTACTCTCACAAACACCTCTCTTTAGGTGCTACTCTCACCAGCAAATCTCCTTCCATACTACTCTCACTCGCACCTCTCCTTCCATGCGACTCTCACCAGCACCTCTCCTTCCATGCGACTCTCACCAGCACCTCTCCTTCCATGCTACTCTCACCTGCACCTCTCCTTCCATGCTACTCTCATCAACATCTCTCTTTCCATGATACTCTAACCAACACCTCTCCTTTCATGCTACTCTCACCAACATCTCTCCTTAGGGGCTACTCTCACCAGCACCTCTCCTTCTATGCTACTCTCATCGGCACCTCTCCTTCCATGCTACTCTCACCAGCACCTCTCCTTCCATGCTACTCTCGCCAGCACCTCTCCTTCCATGCTACTCTCACCAACACCTCTCCTTCCATGCTACTCTCACCAACACCTCTCCTTCCATGCTACTCTCACCAGCACCTCTCTTTCCATGTTACTCTCACCAACACCTCTCCTTAGATGCTACTCTCACCAGCACCTCTCCTTTCATGCTACTCTCGCAGGCACCTCTCCTTACATGCTACACTCACCAGCACCTCTCCTTCCATGCTACTCTCACCAGCACCTCTTTTTCCATGCTACTCTCGCAAGCACCTCTCCTTCTATGCTACTTTCACCAACACCTCTCCTTCCATGCTACTCTCACCAGCACCTCTTCTTCCATGTTACTCTAACCAGCACCTCTCCTTCCATGTTACTCTCACCAACACCTCTCCTTCCATGCTACTCTCACCAGCACCTCTCCTTCCATGTTACTCTCACCAACACCTTTCCTTCCATGCTACTCTCACCAGCACCTCTCTTTAGGTGCTACTCTCACCAGTACCTCTCCTTCCATGTTACTCTCACCAGCACGTCTCCTTCCATGCTACTCTCACCAGCACCTCTCCTTCCATAGTACTCTCACCAGCATCTCTTCTTCCATGCTACTCTCACCAGCACCTCTCCTTCCATGCTACTCTCACCAACACCTCTCCTTCCATGCTACTCTCACCAACACCTCTCCTTCCAGGCTACTCTCACCAACATCTCTCTTTCCATGCTACTCTCACCAGCACCTCTCCTTCCATGCTACTCTCACCAGCTCCTCTCCTTCCATGCTACTCTCACCAGCACCTCTTCTTCCATGCTACTCTCACCAGCACCTCTCCTTCCATGCTACTCTTACCAGCACCTCTCCTTCCATACTACTCTCACCAGCACCTCTCCTTCCATGCTACTCTCACCAGCATCTCTCCTTCCATGTTAGTCTCACCAGCACCTCTTCTTCCATGCTACTCTCACCAACACCTCTCCTTCCATGCTACTCTCACCAGCACCTCTCTTTAGGTGCTACTCTCACCAGTACCTCTCCGTCCATGCTACTCTCACCAGCACCTCTCCTTTCATGCTACTCTCACCAACACCTCTCCTTCCATGCTACTCCCACCAGCATCTCTCCTTCCATGCTATTCTCACCATCACCTCTCCTTAGGTGCTACTCTCACCATCACCTCTCCTTTAATGCTACTCTCAACAGCACCTCTCCTTCCATGCTACTCTCACCAGCACCTCTCCTTCCATGCAACTCTCACCATCACCTCTCCTTAGGATGCTACTCTCACCAGCACCTCTCCTTCCATGCTACTCTCACCAGCACCTCTCCTTCCATGCTACTCTCACCAGCACCTCTCCTTCCATGCAACTCTCACCAGCACCTCTCCTTCCATGTTATTCTCACCGACACCTCTCCTTCTACGTTACTTTCACCATCAGCTCTCCTTAGATGCTACTTTCACCTGCATCTCTCCTTCCCTGTTAGTCTCACCAGCACCTCTCCTTCCATGTTACTCTCACTGTCACCTCTCCTTCCATGCTACTCTCACTGTCACCTCTCCTTAGGTGCTACTCTCACCTGCACCTCTCCTTCCATACTACTCTCACCAGCACCTCTCTTTCCATGCTACTCTCTCCAACACCTCTCCTTAGATGCTACTCTCACAAGCGCCTCTCCTTCCAAGTTACTCTCACCAACACCTCTCCATAGATGCTACTCTCACCAGCACTTCTCCTTCCATGCTACTCTCATCAGCTCCTCTCCTTCCACGATATTCTCACGAACACCTCTCCTTCCATGTTACTCTCATCAGCACCTCTCCTTCCTTGTTACTCTCTCCAGCACCTCTCCTTCCATGCTACTCTCACCAGCTCCTCTCCTCGTACGATACTCTCACCAACACTTCTCCCTCCATGTTACTCTCACCAACACCTCTCCTTCCATGCTACTCTCACCGACACCTCTCCTTCCATGCTACTCTCACCAGCCCCTCTCCATCCATGTTACTCTCTCCAACACTTCTCCTTCCAAGCTACTCTCCGCAGCACCTCTCCTTCAATGTTACTTTCACCAACAGCTCTCCTTAGATGCTACTCTCACCAGCACTTCTCCTTCCATGCTACTCTCATAAACACCTCTCCTTCCATGTTACTCTCGCCAACACCTCTTCTTCCATGCTACTCTCGCCAGCACCTCTTCCATGCTACTCTCACCAGCACCTCTGCATCCATGCTAATCTCACCAACACCTCTCTTTCCACGCTACTCTCACCAGCACCTTTTCTTCCATGCTACTCTCATAAACACCTCTCCTTCCATGTTACTCTCACCAGCACCTCTCCCTCCATTCTTCTCTCACCAGCACGTCTCCTTCCATGCTACTCTCACCAACACCTTTCCTTCCATGCTACTCTTACAAGCACCTCTCCATCCATGCTACTCTCACCAGCACCTCTCCATCCATGTTACTCTCACCAACACCTCTCCTTCCAAGCTACTCTCACCAGCTCCTCTCTTTCCACGATACTCTCACCAACACCTCACCTTCCATGCTACTCTCACAAGCACTTCTCTTTCCATGCTACTCTCACCAGCACCTCTCCTTCCATGCTACTCTCACAAACACCTCTCCTTTCATGCTACTCTCATCAGCACCTCTCCTTCTATGCTACTCTCACCAGCACCTCTCCTTCCAATATACTCTCACCAACACCTCTCTTTCCATGCTACTCTCACCAGCTCCTCTCCTTCCACGATACTCTCACCAACACCTCTCCTTCCACGATACTCTCACCAACACCTCTCCTTCCATGCTACTCTCACCAGCACTTCTCCTTCCATGCTACTCTCACCAGCACCTCTCCTTCCATGTTACTCTCACCAGCACCTCTCCTTCCATTCTACTCTCACCAGCACGTCTCCTTCCTTGCTACTCTCACCAGCACCTTTCCTTCCATTCTACTCTTACAAGCACCTCTCCATCTATGCTACTCTCACCAGCACCTCTCCTTCTATGCTACTCTCACCAGCTCCTCTCCTTCCATGCTACTCTCACCAGCAGTTCTCTTTCCATGCTACTCTCACCAACAACTCTGCTTCCATGCTACTCTCACCAGCTCCTCTCTTTCCATGCTTCTCTTACCAACACCTCTCCTTCTATGCTACTCTCACCAGCACCTCTCCTTCCATGCTACTAACACCAACATCTTTCTTTCCATGCTACTCTCACCAGCACCTCTCCTTCCATGCTACTCTCACAAACACCTCTCCTTTCATGCTACTCTCATCAGCTCCTCTCCTTCCATGCTACTCTCACCAACACCTCTCCTTCCATGCTACTATCACCAACACCTCTCCTTCCATGCTACTCTCACCAGCACCTCTCCATCCATTCTACTCTCACCAACATCTCTCATTCCATGCTACTCCCACCAGCACCTCTCCTTCCATGCAACTCTCACCATCACCTCTCCTTAGGATGCTACTCTCACCAGCACCTCTCCTTCCATGCTACTCTCACCAGCACCTCTCCTTCCAAGCTACTCTCACCAGCACCTCTCTTTTCATGCTACTCTCACCAGCACCTCTCCTTCCACGGTACTCTCACCAGCACCTCTGCTTCCATGCTACTCTCACCAACACCTCTCCTTAGGTGCTACTCTCACCAACAAATCTCCTTCCATGCTACTCTCACCCACACCTCTCCTTCCATGTTACTCTCACCAGCACCTCTCCTTCCATGCTACTCTCACCAGCACCTCTCCTTCCATGCTACTCTCACCAACATCTCTCTTTCCATGGTACTCTAACCAACACCTCTCTTTTCATGCTACTCTCACCAGCACCTCTCCTTCCATGCTACTGTCACCAACACCTCTCCTTAGGTGCTACTCTCACCAGCACCTCTCCTTCTATGCTACTCTCACCCACACCTCTCCTTCCATTCTACTCTCACCAGCACCTCTCCTTCCATGCTACTCTCACCGACACCTCTCCTTCCATGTTACTCTCACCAGCACCTCTCCTTCCAAGCTACTGTCACCAGCACCTCTCCTTCCATGCTACTCTCACCAGCACCTCTCCTTTCATGCTACTATCACCAACATCTCTCTTTCCATGCTACTCTCACCAGCACCTCTCCTTTCATGCTACTCTTACAAACACCTCTCATTATATGCTACTCTCACCCGCACCTCTCCTTCCATGCTACTCTCACCAGCACCTCTCCTTCCATGCTACTCTCACCAGCACTTCTCTTTCCATGCTACTCTCACCAACAACTCTGCTTCCATGCTACTCTCACCAGCTCCTCTCTTTCCATGCTACTCTCACCAACATCTCTCTTTCCATGCTACTCTTACCAACATCTCTCCTTCTATGCTACTCTCACCAGCACCTCTCCTTCCATGCTACTAACACCAACATCTCTCTTTCCATGCTACTCTCACCAGCACCTCTCCTTCCTTGCTACTCTCACAAACACCTCTCCTTTCATGCTACTCTCATCAGCACCTCTCCTTCCATGCTACTCTCACCAACACCTCTCCTTCCATGCTACTACCACCAACACCTCTACTTCCATGCTACTCTCACCAGCACCTCTCCTTCCATGCTACTCTCACCAACATCTCTCTTTCCATGCTACTCTAACCAACTCCTCTCCTTCCATTCTACTCTCACCAACATCTCTCATTCCATGCTACTCCCACCAGCACCTCTCCTTCCATGCTACTCTCGCAGGCACCTCTTCTTCCATGCTACTCTCACCAGCACCTCTCCTTCCATGCTACTCTCACCGACACCTCTCCTTCCATGTTACTCTCACCAGCACCTCTCCTTCCAAGCTACTCTCACCAGCACCTCTCTTTCCATGCTACTCTCACCAGCACCTCTCCTTCCACGCTACTCTCACCAGCACCTCTCCTTCCATGCTACTATCACCAACATCTTTCTTTCCACGCTACTCTCACCAGCACCTCTCCTTCTATGCTACTCTCACAAACACCTCTCCTTAGGTGCTACTCTCACCAGCAAATCTGCATCCATGCTACTCTCACCCGCACCTCTCCTTCCATGCTACTCTCACCAGCACCTCTCCTTCCATGCTACTCTCACCAACACCTCTCCTTCCATGCTACTCTCACCAGCTCCTCTCCTTCCATGTTACTCTAACCAACATCTCTCCTTCCATGCTACTCTCACCAACACCTCTCCTTCCATGCTACTCTCACCAGCTCCTCTCCTTCCACGATACTCTCACCAACACCCCACATTCCATGCTACTCTCACCAGCACTTCTTCCATGCTACTCTCACCAGCACCTCTCCTTCCATGTTACTCTCACCAGCACCTCTCCTTTCATTCTACTGTCACCAGCACGTCTCCTTCCATGCTACTCTCACCAACACCTTTCCTTCCATGCTACTCTCACCAGCACCTCTCCATCCATGCTACTCTCACCAGCACCTCTCCATCCATGTTACTCTCACCAACACCTCTCATTCGAAGCTACTCTCACCAGCACCTCTCCTTCCATGCTACTCTCACCAACACCTTTCCTTTCATGCTACTCTCACCAGCACCTCTCTATCCATTCTACTCTCGCCAGCACCTCTGCTTCCATGCTACTCTCACCAGCACCTCTCTTTCCATGCTATTTTCACCAGCCCCTCTCCTTCCATGCTACTCTCACCAACACCTCTCCTTCCATGTTGCTCTCACCAGCACCTCACCTTCGATGCTACTCTCACTAGCACCTCTCCTTCCATGCAATTCTCACCAGCACCTCTCCTTCCATGCTACTTTCACCAACACCTCTCCTTCCATGCTACTCTCACCAGCTCCTCTCCTTCTATATTACTCTAACCAACACCTCTTTTTCCTTGCAACTCTCACCAACACCTCTCCTTCCATGCTACTCTCAACAGCTCCTCTCCTTCCACGATACTGTCACCAACACCTCAACACCTCACCTTCCATGCTACTCTCACCAGCACTTCTCCTTCCATGCTACTCTCACCAACACCTCTCCTTCCATGCTACTCTCACCAGCACCTCTCTATCCATGCTACTCTCACCAGCACCTCTACTTCCATGCTACTCTCACAAACACCTCTCCTTCCAGGCTACTCTCACCAGCACCTCACCTTCCATGCTACTCTCACTAGCACCTCTCCTTCCATGCTACTCTCGCCAGCACCTCTCCTTACATGCTACTCTCACCAGCACCTCTCCTTCCATGCTACTCTCACCAACACTCCCATTAGGTGCTACTCTCACCAGCACCTCTCCTTCTATGCTACTCTCACCTGCATCTCTCCTTCCATGCTACTCTCACCAACACCTCTCCTTCTATGCTACTCTTACCAACACCTCTCCTTCCATGCTACTCTCACCAGCACCTCTCTTTCCACGCTGCTCTCACCAGCACCTCTCTTTCTATGCTACTCTCACCAGCACGTCTCCTTCCATGCTACTCTCACCAACACCTTTCCTTCAATGCTACTCTCCATCCATGCTACTCTCACCAGCACTTCTCTATCCATGTTACTCTCACCAACACCTCTCCTTCCAAGTTACTCTCACCAGCACCTCTCCTTCCATGCTACTCTCACCAACACCTTTCCTTTCATGCTACTCTCACCAGCACCTCTCCTCCATGCTGCTCTCAACAGCACCTCACCTTCGATGCTACTCTCACTAGCACTTCTCCCTCCATGCTACTCTCACCACCACCTTTCCTTCCATGCTACTCTCACCAGCACCTCTCTATCCATGCTACTCTCACCAGCACCTCTCCTTCCATGCTACTCTCACAAACACCTCTCCTTCCAGGCTACTCTCACCAGCACCTCACTTTCCATGCTACTCTCACTAGCACCTCTCCTTCCATGCTACTCTCGCCAGCACCTCTCCTTCCATGCTACTCTAACCAACACCTCTCCTTAGGTGCTACTCTCACCAGCACCTCTCCTTCCATGTTACTCTCACCAACACCTCTCATTAGGTGCTACTCTCACCAGCACCTCTCATTCTATGCTACTCTCACCAGCACCTCTCCTTCCATGCTACTCTCACAAACACCTCTCTTTCTATGCTACTCTTACCAACACCTCTCCTTCCATGCTACTCTCATTAGCACCTCTCATTCCACGCTACTCTCACCAGCACCTCTCCTTTTATGCTACTCTCACCAGCACCTCTCCTTCCATGCTACTCTCGCAAGCACCTCTCCTTCTATGCTACTCTCACCAACACCTCTCCTTCCATGCTACTCTCACCAGCACCTCTTCTTCCATGTTACTCTAACAGCACCTCTCCTTCCATGTTTTTCTCACCAACACCTCTCCTTCCATGTTACTCTCACCAGCACCTCTCCTTTCATGCTACTCTCACCAACAGCTCTCCTTAGATGCTACTCTCACCAGCACCTCTCCTTCCATGTTACTCTCACCAACACCTCTCCTTAGATGCTACTCTCACCAGCACCTCTCCTTCCTTGCTACTCTCATAAACACCTCTCCTTCCATGTTACTCTCACCAACACCTCTCCTTCCATGCTACTCTGGCCAGCACCTCTCTTTCCATGTTACTCTCACCAGCACCTCTCCTTCCATTCTTCTCTCACCAGCACGTCTCCTTCCATGCTACTCTCACCAACACCTTTCCTTCCATGCTACTCTCACCAGCACCTCTCCATCCATGCTACTCTCACCAGCACTTCTTTATCCATGTTACTCTCACCAACACCTCTCCTTCCAAGCAACTCTCACCAGCACCTCTCCATCCATGCTACTCTCACCAACACCTTTCCTTTCATGCTACTCTCACCAACACCTCTCCATCCATGCTACTCTCGCCAGCACCTCTCCTTCCATGCTACTTTCACTAGCACCTCTCTTTCCATGCTACTCTCACCAACACCTCTCCTTCCATGCTGCTCTCACCAGCACCTCACCTTCGATGCTACTCTCACTAGCACCTCTCTTTCCATGCTACGCTCACCACCACCTCTCCTTCCATGCTACTCTCACCAGCACCTCTCTATTCATGCTACTCTCACCAGCCCCTCTCCTTCCATGCAACTCTCACAAACACCTCTCCTTCCATGCTACTCTCACCAACACCTCTCCTTCCATGCTGCTCTCACCAGGACCTCACCTTCGATGCTACTCTCACTAGCACCTCTCCTTCCATGCTACTCTCACCACCAACTCTCCTTCCATGCTACTCTCACCAGCAACTCTCCTTTCATGCTACTCTTACCAACAGCTCTCCTTAGATGCTACTCTCACCAGCACCTCTCCTTCCATTTTACTCTCACCAACACCTCTCCTTCCATGTTACTCTCACCAGCACCTCTCCTTTGGTGCTACTCTCACCAGTACCTGTCCTTCCATGTTACTCTCACCAGCACCTCTCCTTCCATGCTACTCTCACCAGCACCTCTCCTTCCATACTACTCTCACCAGCACCTCTTCTTCCATGCTACTCTCACCAGTACCTCTCCATCCATGCAACTCTCACCAGCACCTCTCTATCCATGTTACTCTCACCAACTCCTCTCCTTCCTAGCTACTCTCACTAGCACCTCTCCTTCCATGCTACTCTCACCAACACCTTTCCTTTCATGCTAATCTCACCAGCACCTCTCCATCCATGCTACTCTCGCCAGCACATCTCCTTCCATGCTACTCTCACCAGCACCTCTCTTTCCATGATACTCTCACCAGCACCTCTCCTTCCATGGTACTCTCACCAACACCTCTCCTTCCATACTGCTCTCACCAGAACCTCACCTTCGATGGTACTCTCACTAGCACCTCTCCTTCCATGCTACTCTCACCACCACCTCTCCTTCCATGCTACTCTCACCAGCACCTCTCTATCCATGCTATTCTCATCAGCACCTCTCCTTCCATGCTACTCTCACAAACACCTCTCCTTCCAGGCTACTCTCACCCGCATCTCACCTTCCATGCTACTCTCACTAGCACCTCTCCTTCCATGCTACTGTCGCCAGCACCTCTCCTTCCATGCTACTCTGACCAACACCTCTCATTAGATGCTACTTTCACCAGCACCTCTCTTTCTATGCTACTCTCACCAGCACCTCTCCTTACATGCTACTCTCACCAACTTCTCTCCTTTTATGCTACTCTTACCAACATCTCTCTTTCCATGATACTCTCACCAGCACCTCTCCTTCCATGCTACTCTAAACAACATCTCTCCTTCCATGCTACTCTCGCCAGCACCTCTCCTTCCTTGCTACTCTCACTAACACCTCTCCTTCCATGCTACTCTCACCAGCACCTCTCCTTCCATTCTACTCTCACCAACATTTCTCCTTCCATGCTACTCTCACCAGCACCTCTCCTTCCATGTTAATCTCACCAGCTCCTCTCCTTCCATGCTACTCTCACCAGCACCTCTTCATCCATGCTACTCTCGCAAGCACCTCTCCTTCTATGCTAATCTCACTAACACCTCTCCTTCCATGCTACTCTCACCAGCACCTCTTCTTCCATGTTACTCTAACCAGCACCTCTCCTTCCATGTTACTCTCACCAACACCTCTCCTTCCATGCTACTCTCACCAGCACCTCTCCTTTCATGCTACTCTCACCAACAGCTCTCCTTAGATGCTACTCTCGCCAGCACCTCTCCTTCCATGTTACTCTCACCAACACCTCTCCTTCCATGCTACTCTCAGCAGCACCTCTCCTTTGGTGCTACTCTCACCAGTACCTCTCCTTCCATGTTACTCTCACCAGCACCTCTCCTTCCATGCTACTCTCACCAGCACCTCTTCTTCCATACTACTCTCACCAACACCTCTTCTTCCATGCTACTCTCACCAGCACCTTTCCATCCTTGGAACTCTCACCAGCACCTCTCTATCAATGTTACACTCACAAACACCTCTCCTTCCAAGCTACTCTCACCAGCACCTCACCTTCGATGCTACTCTCATTAGCACCTCTCCTTCCATGCTACTCTCACCAGCACCTCTCCTTCCATACTACTCTCACCAGCACCTCTCCTTCCATATTACTCTCACAAACACCTCTCCTTCCAGGCTACTCTCACCAGCACCTCACCTTCTATGCTACTCTCAATAGCACCTCTCCTTCTATGCTACTCTCGCCAGCACCTCTCCTTCCATGCTACTCTAACCAACACCTCTCCTAAGGTGCTACTCTCACCAGCACCTCTCCTTCCATGCTACTCTCACCAACACCTCTCATTAGGTTCTACTCTCACCAGCACCTTTCCTTTCATGCTACTCTCACCCACACCTCTCCTTCCATGCTACTCTCACCAGCACCTCTCCTTCCATGCTACTCTCACTGACACCTCTCCTTCCATGTTACTCTCACCAGCACCTCTCCTTCTATGCTACTCTCACCCACACCTCTCCTTCCATGCTACTCTCACCAGCACCTCTCCTTCCATGCTACTCTCACCGACACCTCTCCTTCCATGTTACTCTCACCAGCACCTCTCCTTCCAAGCTACTGTCACCAGCACCTCTCCTTCCATGCTACTCTCACCAGCACCTCTCCTTTCATGCTACTCTTACAAACACCTCTCATTATATGCTACTCTCACCCGCACCTCTCCTTCCATGCTACTCTCACCAGCACCTCTCCTTCCATGCTACTCTCACCAGCACTTCTCTTTCCATGCTACTCTCACCAACAACTCTGCTTCCATGCTACTCTCACCAGCTCCTCTCTTTCCATGCTACTCTCACCAACATCTCTCTTTCCATGCTACTCTTACCAACACCTCTCCTTCTATGCTACTCTCACCAGCACCTCTCCTTCCATGCTACTAACACCAACATCTCTCCTTCCATGCTACTAACACCAACATCTCTCTTTCCATGCTACTCTCACCAGCACCTCTCCTTCCTTGCTACTCTCACAAACACCTCTCCTTTCATGCTACTCTCATCAGCACCTCTCCTTCCATGCTACTCTCACCAACACCTCTCCTTCCATGCTACTATCACCAACACCTCTCCTTCCATGCTACTCTCACCAGCACCTCTCCTTCCATGCTACTCTCACCAACATCTCTCTTTCCATGCTACTCTAACCAACTCCTCTCCTTCCATTCTACTCTCACCAACATCTCTCATTCCATGCTACTCCCACCAGCACCTCTCCTTCCATGCTACTCTCGCAGGCACCTCTTCTTCCATGCTACTCTCACCAGCACCTCTCCTTCCATGCTACTCTCACCGACACCTCTCCTTCCATGTTACTCTCACCAGCACCTCTCCTTCCAAGCTACTGTCACCAGCACCTCTCCTTCCATGCTACTCTCACCAGCACCTCTCCTTTCATGCTACTCTTACAAACACCTCTCATTATATGCTACTCTCACCCGCACCTCTCCTTCCATGCTACTCTCACCAGCACCTCTCCTTCCATGCTACTCTCACCAGCACTTCTCTTTCCATGCTACTCTCACCAACAACTCTGCTTCCATGCTACTCTCACCAGCTCCTCTCTTTCCATGCTACTCTCACCAACATCTCTCTTTCCATGCTACTCTTACCAACACCTCTCCTTCTATGCTACTCTCACCAGCACCTCTCCTTCCATGCTACTAACACCAACATCTCTCCTTCCATGCTACTAACACCAACATCTCTCTTTCCATGCTACTCTCACCAGCACCTCTCCTTCCTTGCTACTCTCACAAACACCTCTCCTTTCATGCTACTCTCATCAGCACCTCTCCTTCCATGCTACTCTCACCAACACCTCTCCTTCCATGCTACTATCACCAACACCTCTCCTTCCATGCTACTCTCACCAGCACCTCTCCTTCCATGCTACTCTCACCAACATCTCTCTTTCCATGCTACTCTAACCAACTCCTCTCCTTCCATTCTACTCTCACCAACATCTCTCATTCCATGCTACTCCCACCAGCACCTCTCCTTCCATGCTACTCTCGCAGGCACCTCTCCTTCCATGCTACTCTCACCAGCACCTCTCCTTCCATGCTACTCTCACCCACACCTCTCCTTCCATGTTACTCTCACCAGCACCTCTCCTTCCAAGCTACTCTCACCAGCACCTCTCTTTCCATGCTACTCTCACCAGCACCTCTCCTTCCACGCTACTCTCACCAGCACCTCTCCTTCCATGCTACTATCACCAACATCTCTCTTTCCATGCTACACTCACCAGCACCTCTCCTTCTATGCTACTCTCACAAACACCTCTCCTTAGGTGCTACTCTCACCAGCAAATCTGCTTCCATGCTACTCTCACCCGCACCTCTCCTTCCATGCTACTCTCACCAGCACCTCTCCTTCTATGCTACTCTCACCCACACCTCTCCTTCTATGCTACTCTCACCCACACCTCTCCTTCCATGCTACTCTCACCAGCACCTCTCCTTCCATGCTACCCTCACCAGCACCTCTCCTTCCATGCTACTCTCACCAACACCTCTCCTTCCATGCTACTCTCACCAACATCTCTCTCTTTCCATGCTACTCTTGTTAGGGCCCTATTGGGTCGCAACTGGGGTTCTTCTCTGTTGTTATTAGAGTTTGGGTATCTGGCCCCAAGTTAGTAGTGGCTTTCAAGGGGTGTGTTCCATAACGCAAGTAAATTAAAGTGGAAGGGATACAAATACACTAAATTAAATATATATTTCTACCACCACCATTAAATAAATATATCACAGTCACACGCGGAGGCTATAACTACACTTATGTACAATAACTCGTCTTCCTCTGAAGTCTCAGGAATGTTCCACGGTGCTCAAGATGAGTAGCCCTGAATCTCTTCTTGTGGCCTCACGATGAATCCTTAGATTCTCTAGGCGAATCTACCCTGGCCACAGGCCAGCCAAATCACAGTCCCACTGGGTGCACCGTCCTGGAGGCCTTCATCCACAAATCCAGCCTGTAGCTGGCAGGTTCCAATCAGCTCCGCTGCGTAGGCCACTCCACGACCGATACTAGGGTTGCGAGCCCTAGGCAGGAGCCTCGTGTCATCCCGCTGATCAGTCTCCTCTATATAGCACCACAGTGGCTAGTCTCTTCCACCAGTCAACCCCCGGGTACGACGATTCCTCAACTCTGCCACGTCACAGGCAGGCTAACACTCTCAGCAGTGTTCATCCGGGAGCAACTCACAGCTTCTTCAGCAAACACGTGGAGAGACTTTGGCTGCCTTGGATAGACTGCACCACCGTCCTGTACAGCAGTCCCAGGTCGACTCTGTAATCAAACACGTCATCAGTACTAGTTACACTCTATGGCACCTCACTTACCGGCTTAGACACAAACGCCCACATATCCACTCCATAGATGGCATTGCTGTCTAAATGCCACCTCACCAGAGGTCAGCAGCGGCTACGTTACTAGCTGATTAAGACGGGAAACCAGCCCCTGTGGCCGGTATATCCCGCCCTCGCTAGATGGCGTCGTCCATTTGGAGGGGGTTTCGGGAGCTGACTCACAGATGGCGTTGTCGTCACTGCTCCGTGCTCGAACGCTGGACTCGGGTCCGTAACAACTCTCACCAGCACCTCTCCTTCCATGTTACTCTCACCAACACCTCTCCTTAGATGCTAATCTCACCAGCACCTCTCCTTCCATGCTACTCTCACCAGCACCCCTCCTTCCATGCTACTCTCACCAGCTCCTCTCCTTCCACGATACTTTCACCAACACCTCTCCTTAGATGCTACTCTCACCAGCACCTCTCCTTCCATGCTACTCTCACCAGCACCTCTCCTTCCATGCTACTCTCACCAACACCTCTCCTTCCATGCTACTCTCACCAGCTCCTCTCCTTCCATGTTACTCTAACCAACATCTCTCCTTCCATGCTACTCTCACCAACACCTCTCCTTCCATGCTACTCTCACCAGCTCCTCTCCTTCCACGATACTCTCACCAACACCCCACATTCCATGCTACTCTCACCAGCACTTCTTCCATGCTACTCTCACCAGCACCTCTCCTTCCATGTAACTCTCACCAGCACCTCTCCTTTCATTCTACTGTCACCAGCACGTCTCCTTCCATGCTACTCTCACCAACACCTTTCCTTCCATGCTACTCTCACCAGCACCTCTCCATCCATGCTACTCTCACCAGCACCTCTCCATCCATGTTACTCTCACCAACACCTCTCATTCGAAGCTACTCTCACCAGCACCTCTCCTTCCATGCTACTCTCACCAACACCTTTCCTTTCATGCTACTCTCACCAGCACCTCTCTATCCATTCTACTCTCGCCAGCACCTCTGCTTCCATGCTACTCTCACCAGCACCTCTCTTTCCATGCTATTTTCACCAGCCCCTCTCCTTCCATGCTACTCTCACCAACACCTCTCCTTCCATGTTGCTCTCACCAGCACCTCACCTTCGATGCTACTCTCACTAGCACCTCTCCTTCCATGCAATTCTCACCAGCACCTCTCCTTCCATGCTACTTTCACCAACACCTCTCCTTCCATGCTACTCTCACCAGCTCCTCTCCTTCTATGTTACTCTAACCAACACCTCTTTTTCCTTGCAACTCTCACCAACACCTCTCCTTCCATGCTACTCTCAACAGCTCCTCTCCTTCCACGATACTGTCACCAACACCTCAACACCTCACCTTCCATGCTACTCTCACCAGCACTTCTCCTTCCATGCTACTCTCACCAACACCTCTCCTTCCATGCTACTCTCACCAGCACCTCTCTATCCATGCTACTCTCACCAGCACCTCTACTTCCATGCTACTCTCACAAACACCTCTCCTTCCAGGCTACTCTCACCAGAACCTCACCTTCCATGCTACTCTCACTAGCACCTCTCCTTCCATGCTACTCTCGCCAGCACCTCTCCTTACATGCTACTCTCACCAGCACCTCTCCTTCCATGCTACTCTCACCAACACTCCCATTAGGTGCTACTCTCACCAGCACCTCTCCTTCTATGCTACTCTCACCTGCATCTCTCCTTCCATGCTACTCTCACCAACACCTCTCCTTCTATGCTACTCTTACCAACACCTCTCCTTCCATGCTACTCTCACCAGCACCTCTCTTTCCACGCTGCTCTCACCAGCACCTCTCTTTCTATGCTACTCTCACCAGCACGTCTCCTTCCATGCTACTCTCACCAACACCTTTCCTTCAATGCTACTCTCACCAGCAACTCTCCATCCATGCTACTCTCACCAGCACTTCTCTATCCATGTTACTCTCACCAACACCTCTCCTTCCAAGTTACTCTCACCAGCACCTCTCCTTCCATGCTACTCTCACCAACACCTTTCCTTTCATGCTACTCTCACCAGCACCTCTCCTCCCATGCTGCTCTCAACAGCACCTCACCTTCGATGCTACTCTCACTAGCACTTCTCCCTCCATACTACTCTCACCACCACCTTTCCTTCCATGCTACTCTCACCAGCACCTCTCTATCCATGCTACTCTCACCAGCACCTCTCCTTCCATGCTACTCTCACAAACACCTCTCCTTCCAGGCTACTCTCACCAGCACCTCACTTTCCATGCTACTCTCACTAGCACCTCTCCTTCCATGCTACTCTCGCCAGCACCTCTCCTTCCATGCTACTCTAACCAACACCTCTCCTTAGGTGCTACTCTCACCAGCACCTCTCCTTCCATGTTACTCTCACCAACACCTCTCATTAGGTGCTACTCTCACCAGCACCTCTCATTCTATGCTACTCTCACCAGCACCTCTCCTTCCATGCTACTCTCACAAACACCTCTCTTTCTATGCTACTCTTACCAACACCTCTCCTTCCATGCTACTCTCATTAGCACCTCTCATTCCACGCTACTCTCACCAGCACCTCTCCTTTTATGCTACTCTCACCAGCACCTCTCCTTCCATGCTACTCTCGCAAGCACCTCTCCTTCTATGCTACTCTCACCAACACCTCTCCTTCCATGCTACTCTCACCAGAACCTCTTCTTCCATGTTACTCTAACAGCACCTCTCCTTCCATGTTTCTCTCACCAACACCTCTCCTTCCATGTTACTCTCACCAGCACCTCTCCTTTCATGCTACTCTCACCAACAGCTCTCCTTAGATGCTACTCTCACCAGCACCTCTCCTTCCATGTTACTCTCACCAACACCTCTCCTTAGATGCTACTCTCACCAGCACCTCTCCTTCCTTGCTACTCTCATAAACACCTCTCCTTCCATGTTACTATCACCAACACCTCTCCTTCCATGCTACTCTGGCCAGCACCTCTCTTTCCATGTTACTCTCACCAGCACCTCTCCTTCCTTTCTTCTCTCACCAGCACGTCTCCTTCCATGCTACTCTCACCAACACCTTTCCTTCCATGCTACTCTCACCAGCACCTCTCCATCCATGCTACTCTCACCAGCACTTCTCTATCCATGTTACTCTCACCAACACCTCTCCTTCCAAGCTACTCTCACCAGCACCTCTCCATCCATGCTACTCTCACCAACACCTTTCCTTTCATGCTACTCTCACCAGCACCTCTCCATCCATGCTACTCTCGCCAGCACCTCTCCTTCCATGCTACTTTCACTAGCACCTCTCTTTCCATGCTACTCTCACCAACACCTCTCCTTCCATGCTGCTCTCACCAGCACCTCACCTTCGATGCTACTCTCACTAGCACCTCTCTTTCCATGCTACGCTCACCACCACCTCTCCTTCCATGCTACTCTCACCAGCACCTCTCTATTCATGCTACTCTCACCAGCCCCTCTCCTTCCATGCAACTCTCACAAACACCTCTCCTTCCATGCTACTCTCACCAACACCTCTCCTTCCATGCTGCTCTCACCAGGACCTCACCTTCGATGCTACTCTCACTAGCACCTCTCCTTCCATGCTACTCTCACCAGCAACTCTCCTTTCATGCTACTCTTACCAACAGCTCTCCTTAGATGCTACTCTCACCAGCACCTCTCCTTCCATTTTACTCTCACCAACACCTCTCCTTCCATGTTACTCTCACCAGCACCTCTCCTTTGGTGCTACTCTCACCAGTACCTGTCCTTCCATGTTACTCTCACCAGCACCTCTCCTTCCATGCTACTCTCACCAGCACCTCTCCTTCCATACTACTCTCACCAGCACCTCTTCTTCCATGCTACTCTCACCAGTGCCTCTCCATCCATGCAACTCTCACCAGCACCTCTCTATCCATGTTACTCTCACCAACTCCTCTCCTTCCTAGCTACTCTCACTAGCACCTCTCCTTCCATGCTACTCTCACCAACACCTTTCCTTTCATGCTAATCTCACCAGCACCTCTCCATCCATGCTACTCTCGCCAGCACCTCTCCTTCCATGCTACTCTCACCAGCACCTCTCTTTCCATGATACTCTCACCAGCACCTCTCCTTCCATGGTACTCTCACCAACACCTCTCCTTCCATACTGCTCTCACCAGAACCTCACCTTCGATGGTACTCTCACTAGCACCTCTCCTTCCATGCTACTCTCACCACCACCTCTCCTTCCATGCTACTCTCACCAGCACCTCTCTATCCATGCTATTCTCATCAGCACCTCTCCTTCCATGCTACTCTCACAAACACCTCTCCTTCCAGGCTACTCTCACCCGCATCTCACCTTCCATGCTACTCTCACTAGCACCTCTCCTTCCATGCTACTGTCGCCAGCACCTCTCCTTCCATGCTACTCTGACCAACACCTCTCATTAGATGCTACTTTCACCAACACCTCTCTTTCTATGCTACTCTCACCAGCACCTCTCCTTACATGCTACTCTCACCAACTTCTCTCCTTTTATGCTACTCTTACCAACATCTCTCTTTCCATGATACTCTCACCAGCACCTCTCCTTCCATGCTACTCTAAACAACATCTCTCCTTCCATGCTACTCTCGCCAGCACCTCTCCTTCCTTGCTACTCTCACTAACACCTCTCCTTCCATGCTACTCTCACCAGCACCTCTCCTTCCATTCTACTCTCACCAACATTTCTCCTTCCATGCTACTCTCACCAGCACCTCTCCTTCCATGTTAATCTCACCAGCTCCTCTCCTTCCATGCTACTCTCACCAGCACCTCTTCATCCATGCTACTCTCGCAAGCACCTCTCCTTCTATGCTACTCTCACTAACACCTCTCCTTCCATGCTACTCTCACCAGCACCTCTTCTTCCATGTTACTCTAACCAGCACCTCTCCTTCCATGTTACTCTCACCAACACCTCTCCTTCCATGCTACTCTCACCAGCACCTCTCCTTTCATGCTACTCTCACCAACAGCTCTCCTTAGATGCTACTCTCGCCAGCACCTCTCCTTCCATGTTACTCTCACCAACACCTCTCCTTCCATGCTACTCTCAGCAGCACCTCTCCTTTGGTGCTACTCTCACCAGTACCTCTCCTTCCATGTTACTCTCACCAACACCTCTCCTTCCATGCTACTCTCACCAGCACCTCTTCTTCCATACTACTCTCACCAACACCTCTTCTTCCATGCTACTCTCACCAGCACCTTTCCATCCTTGGTACTCTCACCAGCACCTCTCTATCCATGTTACACTCACAAACACCTCTCCTTCCAAGCTACTCTCACCAGCACCTCACCTTCGATGCTACTCTCATTAGCACCTCTCCTTCCATGCTACTCTCACCAGCACCTCTCCTTCCATACTACTCTCACCAGCACCTCTCCTTCCATATTACTCTCACAAACACCTCTCCTTCCAGGCTACTCTCACCAGCACCTCACCTTCTATGCTACTCTCAATAGCACCTCTCCTTCTATGCTACTCTCGCCAGCACCTCTCCTTCCATGCTACTCTAACCAACACCTCTCCTTAGGTGCTACTCTCACCAGCACCTCTCCTTCCATGCTACTCTCACCAACACCTCTCATTAGGTTCTACTCTCACCAGCACCTTTCCTTTCATGCTAATCTCACCAGCACCTCTCCTTCCATGCTACTCTCGCCAGCACCTCTCTTTCCATGCTACTCTCACCAGCACCTCTTTCCATGATACTCTCACCACCACCTCTCCTTCCATGCTACTCTCACCAACTCCTCTCCTTCCATGCTGCTCTCACCAGCACCTCACCTTCGATGCTACTCTCACTAGCACTTCTCCTTCCATGCTACTCTCACCACCACCTCTCCTTCCATGCTACTCTCACCAGCACCTCTCTTTCCATGCTATTCTCATCAGCACCTCTCCTTCCATGCTACTCTCACAAACACCTCTCCTTCCAGGCTACTCTCACCCGCATCTCACCTTCCATGCTACTCTCATTAGCACCTCTCCTTCCATGCTACTCTCGCCAGCACCTCTCCTTCCATGCTACTCTGACCAACACCTCTCATTAGATGCTACTTTCACCAGCACCTCTCTTTCTATGCTACTCTCACCAGCACCTCTCCTTACATGCTACTCTCACCAACACCTCTCCTTTTATGCTACTCTTACCAACACCTCTCCTTCCATGCTACTCTCACCAGCACCTCTCTTTCCACGCTACTCTCACCACCACCTCTCCTTCTATGCTACTCTCACCAGCACCTCTCCTACCATGCTACTCTCACCAACACCTCTTCTTTTATGCTACTCTTACCAACACCTCTCCTTCCATGCTACTCTCACCAGCACCTCTCTTTCCACGCTACTCTCACCACCACCTCTCCTTCTATGCTACTCTCACCAGCACCTCTCCTTCCATGCTACTCTCATCACCACCTCTCCTTCCATGTTACTCTCACCTGCACCTCTCCTTCCATGCTACTTTCACCAACATCTCTCTTTCCATGGTACACTAACCAACATCTCTCTTTCCATGCTACTCTCACCAGCACCTCTCCTTCCATGCTACTCTCAACAACATCTCTCCTTCCATGCTACTCTCGCCAGCACCTCTCCTTCCTTGCTACTCTCACTAACACCTCTCCTTCCATGCTACTCTCACCAGCACCTCTCCTTCCATTCTACTCTCACCAACATTTCTCCTTCCATGCTACTCTCACCAGCACCTCTCCTTTCATGCTACTCTCACCAACAGCTCTCCTTAGATGCTACTCTCGCCAGCACCTCTCCTTCCATGTTACTCTCACCAACACCTCTCCTTCCATGCTACTCTCAGCAGCACCTCTCCTTTGGTGCTACTCTCACCAGTACCTCTCCTTCCATGTTACTCTCACCAGCACCTCTCCTTCCATGCTACTCTCACCAGCATCTCTCCTTCCATACTACTCTCACCAACACCTCTTCTTCCATGCTACTCTCACCAGCACCTCTCCATCCTTGGTACTCTCACCAGCACCTCTCTATCCATGTTACACTCACAAACACCTCTCCTTCCAAGCTACTCTCACCAGCACCTCACCTTCGATGCTACTCTCATTAGCACCTCTCCTTCCATGCTACTCTCACCAGCACCTCACCTTCGATGCTACTCTCACTAGCACCTCTCTTTCTATGCTACTCTCACCAGCACCTCTCCTTCCAGGCTACTCTCACCAGCACCTCACCAAAACACCTCACCAAAACACCTAAACACTAGATCACCAAACATAGCACCACAGCCCACTAGAACAACCAAACACAGCACCACAGCCCACTAGACCAACCAAACACAGCACCACATCCCACTAGAACAATCAAACACAGCACCACAGCCCACTAGAACAACCAAACACAGCACCACAACCCACCAGAACAACTAAACACTGCACCACAGCCCACTATAACAACCAAACACAGCACCACCTCCCACTAGAACAACCAAACCCAGCACCACAGCCCACTAGAACAACCAAACCCAGCACCACAACCCACTAGAACAACCAAACCCAGCACCACAACCCACTAGAACAACCAAACACAGCACCACAGCCCACTAAAACAACCAAACACAACACCACAACCAACTAGAACAACCAAACACAGCACAACAACCTACTAGAACAACCAAACACAGTACCACAGCCCACTAGAACAACCAAACCCAGCACCACAACCCACTAGAACAACCAAACACAGCACCACAACCCACTAGAACAACCAAACACAGCACCACAGCCCACTAGAACAACCAAACCCAGCACCACAACCCACTAGAACAACCAAACACAGCACCACAGCCCACTAAAACAACCAAACACAACACCACAACCAACTAGAACAACCAAACACAGCACAACAACCTACTAGAACAACCAAACACAGTACCACAGCCCACTAGAACAACCAAACCCAGCACCACAACCCACTAGAACAACCAAACACAGCACCACAACCCACTAGAACAACCAAACACAGCACCACAGCCCACTAGATCAACCAAACCCAGCACCACAACCCACTAGAACAACCAAACACAGCACCACAGCCCACTAAAACAACCAAACACAACACCACAACCAACTAGAACAACCAAACACAGCACAACAACCTACTAGAACAACCAAACACAGTACCACAGCCCACTAGAACAACCAAACACAGCACAACAACTCACTAGAACAACCAAACACAGCACCACAACCCACTAGTTGTGTAAACAAGTTATTACAAAACGCGTTCAAGTATCGCGTCAGACTAGAAATAAAAATTAATTTTGGAGAATTGATTTTTCAGTTACCATCAACAGTGAAAAGAAACATAAGAAATATTGAGAAAATTCGTGTTAGAATTAATCTTACTTTTCCGGTCATATTTATTAATATATGTCTAAAGGAAAGACTGCTACCAAAGTATATTAATATTAATATTAATATATATATATATATATATATATATATATATATATATATATATATATATATATATATATATATATATATATATATATATATATATATATATTTTAAAACCTAGAAGGGGTACCACCTCTGGTGCAAATGTAGGGACCCATAGCCTCAGAGAAGAAAATAAAGAGTACTCAGAGAAGACCTTTTGGATCCTCACTGAACACTTTGATATTTTCTTCTCCTACCACCCCTATTCTTTTGTTAAGTGTGTATATTTATCTAACTTTATTTGAAAAT
The DNA here is from genome assembly GCF_040958095.1 of Procambarus clarkii. Taxonomy (NCBI): domain Eukaryota; kingdom Metazoa; phylum Arthropoda; class Malacostraca; order Decapoda; family Cambaridae; genus Procambarus; species Procambarus clarkii. The sequence goes on along the minus strand of NC_091212.1, from coordinate 3,158,686 downwards.
GTCATTACACAAAAAAAGTTACAATATTGATTACATACAGGGTACAAGGCTGCTTGTCATAAGTTGAATAGCTCCTCCAGCTCCTCAGATGGCGGGCACGAACCATGGATGCAGTGAGCATTTCCTCTCTGGATTGCCACACTAAGGCGCTGAAAAAGAAAACTGGCAGCTCTGGGGTCTCTAGTTGTTTCGATTAGCTTAGACCCCAACTCCTTTAAAAAGCTAGCAGCACTTTTACCCCAGGCACCAAGCGTCTCTGAGGCAATGGGGACAAAATTGTAGTGGTGCTCAAGGTCTCTGTATTTACGTGACTTGGCCGCTTCCCGGTGATTGGCAGCTCCTCCTGCTTGTGTAGCACTGAAGTCAACATAGGTATTGGCTAAAGTTGAAACGCAAGTGTAGTCCCACACCAACTGTCTACTAATTATTAACTACTAACTACTAACTAACTGTTAATTATATATATATATATATATATATATATATATGTCGTACCTAATAGCCAGAACGCACTTCTCAGCCTACTATTCAAGGCCCGATTTGCCTAATAAGCCAAGTTTTCACGAATTAATGTTTTTTCGTCTACCTAACCTACCTAACCTAACCTAACCTAGCTTTTTTTGGCTACCTAACCTAACCTTACCTATAAATATAGGTTAGGTTAGGTTAGGTAGGGTTGGTTAGGTTCGGTCATATATCTACGTTAATTTTAACTCCAATAAAAAAAAATTGACCTCATACATAGAGAAGAGGGTTGCTTTATCATTTCATAAGAAAAAAATTATAGTAAATATATTAATTCAGGAAAACTTGGCTTATTAGGCAAATCGGGCCTTGAATAGTAGGCTGACAAGTGAGTTCTGGCTACTAGGTACGACATATATATATATATATATATATATATATATATGTCGTACCTAGTAGCCAGAACGCACTTCTCAGCCTACTATGCAAGGCCCGATTTGCCTAATAAGCCAAGTTTTCCTGAATTAATATATTTTTTCAAAATTTTTTCTTATGAAAGGATAAAGCTACCCATTTCATTATGTATAAGGTCAATTTTTTTTTATTGCAGTTAAAATTAACATAGATATATGACCAAACCTAACCAACCCTACCTAACCTAACCTAATCTATCTTTATAGGTTAGGTTAGGTTAGGTAGCCGAAAAAGTTAGGTTAGGTTAGGTTAGGTAGGTTAGGTCGTCGAAAAACGATTAATTCAGGAAAACTTGGCTTATTAGGCAAATCGGGCCATGCAAAGTAGGCAGAGAAGTGCGTTCTGGCTACTAGGTACGACATATATATATATATATATATATATATATATATATATATATATATATGTCGTACCTAGTAGCCAGAACGCACTTCTCAGCCTACTATGCAAGCCCCGATTTGCCTAATAAGCCAAGTTTTCATGAATTAATTGTTTTTCGACTACCTAACGTACCTAACCTAACCTAACCTAACTTTTTCGGCTACATAACCAAACCTAACCTATAAAGATAGGTTAGGTTAGGTTAGGTTGGGTTGGTTAGGTTCGGTCATATATCTACGTTAATTTTAACTCCAATAAAAAAAAATTGACCTCATACATAATGAAATGGGTAGCTTTATCATTTCATAAGAAAAAACTAGAGAAAATATAATAATTCAGGAAAACTTGGCTTATTAGGCAAATCGGGCCTTGCATAGTAGGCCAAAAAGTGCGTTCTGGCTACTAGGTACGACATATATATATATATATATATATATATATATATATATATATATATATATATATATGTCGTACCTAGTAGCCAGAACTCACTTCTCAGCCTACTATGCAAGGCCCGATTTGCCTAATAAGCCAAGTTTTCATGAATTAATGTTTTTTCGTCTACCTAACCTACCTAACCTACCTAACCTAACCTAACCTAGCTTTTTTTGGCTACCTAACCTAACCTTACCTATATATATAGGTTAGGTTAGGTTAGGTAGGGTTGGTTAGGTTCGGTCATATATCTAACGTTAATTTTAACTCCAATAAAAAAAATTGACCTCATACATAGTGAAAAGGGTAGCTTTATCATTTCATAAGAAAAAAATTATAGTAAATATATTAATTTAGGAAAACTTGGCTTATTAGGCAAATCGGGCCTTGAATAGTAGGCTGAGAAGTGAGTTCTGGCTACTAGGTACGACATATATATATATATATATATATATATATATATATATATATATATATATATATATATATATATATATATATATATATATATATATATATATATATATATATATTTATATATATATTTATATATATATTTATATATATATTTATATATATATATATATATATATATATATATATATATATATATATATATATATGTCGTACCTAGTAGCCAGAACGCACTTCTCAGCCTACTATGCAAGGCCCCATTTGCCTAATAAGCCAAGTTTTCATGAATTAATTGTTTTTCGACTACCTAACCTACCTAACCTAACCTAACCTAACTTTTTCGGCTACCTAACCCAACCTAACCTATAAAGATAGGTTAGGTTAGGTTAGGTAGGGTTGGTTAGGTTCGGTCATATATCTACGTTAATTTTATCTCCAATAAAAAAAATTGACATCATACATAATGAAATGGATAGCTTCATCACTTCATAAGAAAAAAATTAGAGAAAATATATTAATTCATGAAAACTTGGCTTATTATTCAAATCGGGCCTTGCATAGTAGGCTGAGAAGTGAGTTCTGGCTACTAGGTACGACATATATATATATATATATATATATATATATATATATATATATATATATATATATATATATATATATATATATATATATATATATATATATAACTGTGCTTGGGGACCCACCACCCTTAATTACCAAATTAATCCAAATTAATCAACAAAAATCTGAAATTACAACCATCACACAGAAATAACCTGCACACGTAAATAACATCACATGAAACAAGAAGGTATGACAGGATGTGCAGAATACCCCCGTTGAAAAGCAGAGGTGCAACAGGAACTTCTGAGAGAAGCACACATGTGCAGTATGTGCAGTACCACACCCAGGCTGTGGTACTGCACATACTGCACAAGGATGGATTGATAAATTAATATATGGACTACTGACTTTAAACACAAGTTTGTTGATTTTATTAAAAAAATATATCATATATGTTACATAAATACTTAGGAATTTTTTCTTAGAAATTATATTGTTCTGTAAAGGAAGTAAGATTGATGGGAGTCAACTCTGACTTAATTACATAAAGTTTATTGATTTTATTACAAAAATAAATCTTATGGGTTCGAGTCACTTCTGGGGTGTGAGTTTTCAGTTGCATATTGTCCTGGGGACCATTCAGGCTTGTTCGCATTTGTGTTCCTCACGTGTGCCCCAAAGAATGAGGTGATTTGGTAAAATGCTATGCCCAAGATTACTATCCGAGTGCCGGCGGTGGGGTGGTTCAAATAGCCTCGGCTATCACCTCATTATGTCCGGTCGTGATGGTCAAGTGGATTAAGGCGTCTTGTACATACCAGTTGCGTTGCTTCTGGGAGTATGGGTTCGAGTCACTTCTGGGGTGTGAGTTTTCAGTTGCATATTGTCCTGGGGACCATTCAGGCTTGTTCGCATTTGTGTTCCTCACGTGTGCCCCAAAGAATGAGGTGATTTGGTAAAATGCTATGCCCAAGATTACTTTCCGAGTGCCGGCGGTGGGGTGGTTCAAATAGCCTCGGCTATCACCTCATTATGTCCGGTCGTGATGGTCAAGTGGATTAAGGCGTCTTGTACATACCAGTTGCGTTGCTTCTGGGAGTATGGGTTCGAGTCACTTCTGGGGTGTGAGTTTTCAGTTGCATATTGTCCTGGGGACCATTCAGGCTTGTTCGCATTTGTGTTCCTCACGTGTGCCCCAAAGAATGAGGTGATTTGGTAAAATGCTATGCCCAAGATTACTATCCGAGTGCCGGCGGTGGGGTGGTTCAAATAGCCTCGGCTATCACCTCATTATGTCCGGTCGTGATGGTCAAGTGGATTAAGGCGTCTTGTACATACCAGTTGCGTTGCTTCTGGGAGTATGGGTTCGAGTCACTTCTGGGGTGTGAGTTTTCAGTTGCATATTGTCCTGGGGACCATTCAGGCTTGTTCGCATTTGTGTTCCTCACGTGTGCCCCAAAGAATGAGGTGATTTGGTAAAATGCTATGCCCAAGATTACTATCCAAGTGCCGGCGGTGGGGTGGTTCAAATAGCCTCGGCTATCACCTCATTATGTCCGGTCGTGATGGTCAAGTGGATTAAGGCGTCTTGTACATACCAGTTGCGTTGCTTCTGGGAGTATGGGTTCGAGTCACTTCTGGGGTGTGAGTTTTCAGTTGCATATTGTCCTGGGGACCATTCAGGCTTGTTCGCATTTGTGTTCCTCACGTGTGCCCCAAAGAATGAGGTGATTTGGTAAAATGCTATGCCCAAGATTACTATCCGAGTGCCGGCGGTGGGGTGGCTCAAATAGCCTCGGCTATCACCTCATTATGTCCGGTCGTGATGGTCAAGTGGATTAAGGCGTCTTGTACATACCAGTTGCGTTGCTTCTGGGAGTATGGGTTCGAGTCACTTCTGGGGTGTGAGTTTTCAGTTGCATATTGTCCTGGGGACCATTCAGGCTTGTTCGCATTTGTGTTCCTCACGTGAGCCCCAAAGAATGAGGTGATTTGGTAAAATGCTATGCCCAAGATTACTATCCGAGTGCCGGCGGTGGGGTGGTTCAAATAGCCTCGGCTATCACCTCATTATGTCCGGTCGTGATGGTCAAGTGGATTAAGGCGTCTTGTACATACCAGTTGCGTTGCTTCTGGGAGTATGGGTTCGAGTCACTTCTGGGGTGTGAGTTTTCAGTTGCATATTGTCCTGGGGACCATTCAGGCTTGTTCGCATATATATATATATATATATATATATATATATATATATATATATATATATATATATATATATGTATATAATTATATAAATATAGTATATATAAAATATATAATAAATAATGAAAAAAACCTAAGCTGATGGGTTATATAAAAGTGATATAGACCAACAGAAATATAGCATCTTACTCAATATGGCTTCAGACCCCAAAAATCACCATTTATATGGTGCATGTAGCTCTTGACAAACGTTGAGTACTCTATGTTTTACTTGTTGACTTGCCTGTGGGTTAAAAAAAACCTAACTACTTGTTATAATATATATATTAACTCTGTAAACTGTAAGACATCATGACTGTCTTTTCCCAATGGTGTAGTGGGTTAAGACACTCGCCTGGCGTTTCGCGAGCACTTTGTCCTGGGTTTGTATCCTGGCCTTGGAAGATTTACTGGGCATCAACCCTTAACTATGCCCCCCCCCCCTGTTTACCCAACAGTAAAATGGGTACCTGGTTGTTAATGGATTTGGTGGGGTCATATTCTGGGGAACATAGGATTAACGACTTGCTTGAAACACTATGTGTGCTAGTGGCTGTACAAGAATGTAAAAAGTCTTGTATATATAAATAAAAATATAAAATCTATGTACAGTTTACAAAGTCTGTACACATAATATTTACCTTTGTTTTTAAGCTCTCTATATGGTTAAGGTGATTAGTCACATCATTTTCAGCAGCAAAGACACTCTCTGAATAATATGATTCCCTCAATCCTCTGAAAGAAACACAATGACAGTATTTACATAATTTACATTGATTTGTTTTCAATTTTGATGATTGTGTAAATATATATTACTTAATGTTGTAATACATGAATAACGCTATTATGTATTGCATGTAAGAATTTTTCAGATATTGATATATTTACATAACGAATAATGTATTGTGATATATAAGTTGCCCTAATAGAAATGTATTAATTGTTGAAAAATAAAAATTTATCTTACAAAAGGAAAATTATTTAAGAACTGTACCTCCCAACTTTTTCAAATCGGAATAACTTTTTGTTGCCATCAATATGTATGGCAAATGGGTTAGTATGACAAGCAGGGCACACGGTCTTATTGTAGCTTTGGACATTTGCAAGTTCATACTGCATAAATCTCCACTCCTGGAATGTTCTTTTAGCAGCTTCAAAGTTGATGCAACCATCCTGAAATATATACTGAATATAGAATTTGCATGGATTAGCCCCATATATTGGGGGAGTGGGTAGCACAAGTTATAGTGCAAGATTGAACAACTACGTTCCCAGCCTAGTACTGGGAACCTGGTTCCCAGCCTAGTACTGGGAACCTGGTTCCCAGCCTAATACTGGGAACCTTGTTCCCAGCGTAGTGCTGGGAACCTAGTTCCCAGCACTAGGCACAGATGTGGCTAAGCCATGCAAGTTGCATGAGTTAGCCATATATATTAGGGGAGTGGGTAGCACAAGTAACAGTGCAAGTTTGAAGAACTACGTAGGAAACTATAAGGATGAAATTAATGCTTTTTAGTTTTACTTTTGAATAATGTTTTGAACAGCTGGACAGCTTTTAATTCAATAAAGAGTTTACCAATTAGGAGCAATAACCAATTACTTTATTTGCATAGAGAGTTTGCACAGATTTAGTTTGACTCAGGGGATATCAGAGAGATATTGATTTCTGGTGTGGTGATTATGGGATCCTTTACATCTATCAAGGAAGAGTTTCAGATCAGGATGTGCATTTAGGAACAAGGTTTTGTACATGTGAGTGGCACAAGAGAATGTGTGGAGTGGGTTCATATTTTTATGTATTATTATATATACAGTTTAATGTATACAGGTACTTACATTACATATATAAAATTAATAAATACTTACTCTTCCATTATGAGAGCCAAGCGCTTGGAGCGCTATTAACAAGGATTTCATTGATAAACCTGGGCTGTTCCTTTTAAGGAAATGCCAGTTGTTCAGGAGTTTGGTGCTGAAGAATGTGTTACTTTTCCTGGCTGATGAGCAGAAGTATCCACCATCATACAACATCTTAGCATCTGCAGGAAGGCTGTATCCACACTCTTGACACTCAAATATGGGCAGATAAAGGTCATACCTGCCTAGAAAGCTTAGTTTTAGTATTTATTCCTAAAATAAAGCAGCTTATTTTGAATCTTTTGTAAAACTCATCTCCATCACTGAATGGATATGTTTGTGTCTCAAAGATTGAAGTCCACATGCTTGGGTATGGGTATCGTCACTAGAACTTCAGTGATGCTACTATATTCAGTGATGCAAATACTCATAGACTTATGTGTTCAAACTTAATATTAAATAAAATATACCTGAGAGCATTATGAAAGTACACATGATGTCAGAACTCTTTATGTTAAGGTTACAGTCTTTACAGTTACAGGAAATTTTTGGCACAGGAACTGGCACAACAGGTTCTGAATAAGAAAATAATAATACACTTAGCAAAGATTGCATATTTAAATAATATTCAGTAAGTCAAATGCCATAAAAATTGAATTGCTTATTGAGTAAAAAATTTTTTTTTTTTTCTTTCAATAAATTGGTACTTATATTGTAAAGGCTTGGTAAAAAGAAAAGTTTTCATATGTAAAGAATTTTTTGGTTTACATACGCCAGTCAGTAAATGTCACATTAAGGTCAACAGTCACAGTTGGTGGCAATGCTTCATAATATCCACTGGCCCAGGAAAACCTATCATGGAATGGGTTTAAAAAATGTTTTTTTCATATCACAGTGGTAGCAGAATAGGCGATGACAATCTTCACATTTGATGCTGGCTTCAATCATACATTTGAAGCATTTTGTGTCTGTCAAATGAAAATATTTGAAAACATATGTTCAAAAATATCGCATCTTTGTCAAAAAAGACTTCTGTACAGTTTCAGATCATGCAGAATTAGGAAAAAAATATGGTCTATAAGTATACATAAAAAAATTTCAATAATGATAAAATGCTTCAGGTATATTTAAAACGAAGTATCCACTCTCTATTCAAAAAATATAACTAAAAAAAATGCAAATATAATAAGTTGTAATGTAAACTGATATGCTGATGTAAATAGACAATATGCTTATAAGTATTGTGTATGTACCTTCAACTGGAACAGCGTGCCTACACACCTCCCACTCAAATAGAACTGACCGACTATCTTCCCAAGAAATTTCAGCCTTCATTCTTCTTTGCTGCCATTGAGAAATCTTCACTTGCGATTCTTGGATTTTTTTTATTTCTGCAGCAAGTTCGGCAGCGGCTGAAATTATTATACTTTAATTATAATCTTACACTGATTTTTAGACTATCTTCTTTAGCTATTTTAAATTTCACTCAAACTTTAATTCAATATTTTGACCAAAAAATATTTGTATATATAAATTTAAATAATTTTATATATATATACAGTATTTATAATTTATAATAATATTTTTACAAATGTGTTTATAATATTACCCCTTTATCCATTTATCTACATATTTATTCATCTATCTATGCACCCTTGACAGGACATTTGCATCAGGAATGACTATGAAAATGGCCTAAGGGTCTTTATAAGGCATTTAACTCAAGCCTAGTATGATCCACCCTACATACATCAAGGACCCAAGTCCTTTCCCCTGCAATTTCAGAGAGGATAGCCATATATGATATTATATATATATATATATATATATATATATATATATATATATATATATATATATATATATATATATATATATATATATATATATATATATATATATATATATATGTTACCTAACCTAACATATATATATATATATATATATATATATATATATATATATATATATATATATATATATATATGTCGTACCTAGTAGCCAGAACGTACCTCTCAGCCTACTATGCAAGGCCCGATTTGCCTAATAAGCCACGTTTTCATGAATTAATTGTTTTTCGACTAAATAACCTACCTAACCTAACCCAACCTAACTTTTTCGGCTACCTAACCTAACCTAACCTATAAAAATAAGTTAGGTTAGGTTAGGTAGGGTTGGTTAGGTTCGGGCATATATCTACGTCAATTTTAACTCCAATAAAAAAAAATGGACCTCATACATATTGAAATGGGTAGCTTTATCATTTCATAAGAAAAGAAATAGAGAAGATATATTAATTCAGGAAAACTTGGCTTATTAGGCAAATCAGGCCTTGCATAGTAGGCTGAGAAGTGCGTTCTGGCTACTAGGTACGACATATATATATATATATATATATATATATATATATATGGAATTTTTTTTTAAATAATAACAAATGTGACATACCATCAAAGTTTTCAGGTAACACTTCAACAGCAGCAGCACCGGGAGACTCTGCAATTACAGAATTGCCATTGCCAGGTAATAAATTAAGGTATATATATATATATATATATATATATATATATATATATATATATATATATATATATATATATATATATATATATATATATATATATATATATATATATATATATATATATGTCGTACATAGTAGCCAGAACGCACTTCTCAGCCTACTATGCAAGGCCCGATTTGCCTAATAAGCCAAGTTTTCATGAATTAATGTTTTTTCGACTACCTAACCTAACCTAACCTAACTTTTTCGGCTACCTAACCCAACCTAACCTATAAAGATAGGTTAGGTTAGGTTAGGTAGGGTTGGTTAGGTTTGGTCATATATCTACGTTACTTTTAACTCCAATAAAAAAAAATTGACCTCATACATAATGAAATGGGTAGCTTTATCATTTCATAAGAAAAAAATTAGAGAAAAAATATTAATTCAGGAAAACTTGGCTTATTAGGCAAATCGGGCCTTGCATAGTAGGCTGAGAAGTGCGTTCTGGCTACTAGGTACGACATATATATATATATATATATATATATATATATATATGTCGTACCTAATAGCCAGAACGCACTTCTCTGCCTACTATTCAAGGCCCGATTTGCCTAATAAGCCAAGTTTTCATGAATTAATGTTTTTTCGTCTACCTAACCTACCTAACCTAACCTAACCTAGCTTTTTTTGGCTACCTAACCTAACCTTACCTATAAATATAGGTTAGGTTAGGTTAGGTAGGGTTGGTTAGGTTCGGTCATATATCTACGTTAATTTTAACTCCAATAAAAAAAAATTGACCTCATACATAGAGAAAAGGGTTGCTTTATCATTTCATAAGAAAAAAATTATAGTAAATATATTAATTCAGGAAAACTTGGCTTATTAGGCAAATCGGGCCTTGAATAGTAGGCTGAAAAGTGAGTTCTGGCTACTAGGTACGACATATATATATATATATATATATATATATATATATATATATATATATATATATATATATATATATATATATATATATATATATATGTCGTACCTAATAGCCAGAACGCACTTCTCAGCCTACTATTCAAGGCCCGATTTGCCTAATAAGCCAAGTTTTCATGAATTAATGTTTTTTCGTCTACCTAACCTACCTAACCTAACCTAACCTAGCTTTTTTTGGCTACCTAACCTAACCTTACCTATAAATATAGGTTAGGTTAGGTTAGGTAGGGTTGGTTAGGTTCGGTCATATATCTACGTTAATTTTAACTCCAATAACAAAAAATTGACCTCATACATAGAGAAAAGGGTTGCTTTATCATTTCATAAGAAAAAAATTATAGTAAATATATTAATTCAGGAAAATTTGGCTAGCTAGGCAAATCGGGCCTTGAATAGTAGGCTGAGAAGTGAGTTCTGGCTACTAGGTACGACATATATATATATATATATATATGTGTGTGTGTGTGTGTCGTACCTAGTAGCCAGAACACACTTCTCAGCCTACTATGCAAGGCCCAATTTGCCTAATAAGCCAAGTTTTCATGAATTGTTTTTCGACTACCTAACCTAACCTAACTTTTCCGGCTACCTAGCCTAACCTAACCTATAAAGATAGGTTAGGTTCAGTCAAATATCTACGTTAATTTTAACTCCAATAAAAAAAAATGACCTCATACATAATGAAATGGGTAGCTTTATCATTTCGTAAGAAAAAAATTAGAGAATATATATTAATTCAGGAAAACTTGGCTTATTAGGCAAATCGGGCCTTGCATAGTAGGCCGAGTACGACGATTTGCCCAATAAGCCAAGTTTTCCAGAATTTCAATATTTTTTCAAATGTTTTTCTTGTGAAATGATAAAGTTATTCATTTCATTATGTATGAGCTAAATTTTTTTAAATTTGAGTTAAAATTAATGTAGATATATGATCGAACCTAACCAAGCCTACCTAACCTAACCTAACTTATCTTAACCTAATCTAAACTAACATAACTAAATCAATAATTTATGTTCTTAATATAATATAATAATAATATTTAAAAAAAAGGAAACAATTTATTGAAAATAAAAAGTCACTTGGCCTATTAGGCCAATCGGTACTTGCATAGTAGGCCAAGAAGTGCGTTCTGACTACTAGGTACGACATATATATAACATATATATACATATTTATATATATATATATATATATATATATATATATATATATATACATATATATATATATATATATATATATATATATATATATATATATATATATATATATATATATATACACAAAAAAAAAACACACACACACTGTATTTGCAACTTAGTCCTTGGTTACTATGGCAATGCATTTATATTTGTATCTCTCTAAAATAATTAGATAACATACCATTGATATTTTGAGGTATAAGGTCTACAACAGAAACTGGAGGCTTCATTACTTCATGACTGCAAGGGAAAGGATTTGATGGTGTGCCTAGTAATAGAAAAAAACAGTAAAAAATATATTACTATAACAAGTTATTTATAATTACATTTCAGAGCAGTTAGTGATTATATTTAACTGTTGACAATAATGCTAATACCTAAAGCTCTGCTTTTTCAAGACGAAGTGCCAGTGTACATAATTGTCTGCCTTTTTGGGTTGTTATTTTGGGAATCATAAATTGCTCGAAGCCTTGTTATCTCCTCTTCAATCTCCTTCAATTTCTTTTGGTGTTGTAAATCTTGCACACTTTTATGCAACTCATCTGAACAAGAGGCCCAGGTCCCAAATCTACACAGTAAAATAACAACATACTGAAGTGATCAATATGGAAGAAAATGCAGAATATAACTAGTGAAGAGCAGGGGTGCCATAGACACAATCAGAGAGTACTGAATAAACATCAGAGGTCTGCGGTTTTTCAACATACTCCTAGCGAGCATAAGAAATATTGACGGAACAACTGTGGACTTCTTCAAGAGAAAACTAGATAGTTTTTTCAAAGGAGTGCCGGACCAACCGGGCTGTGGTGGGTATGTGCGCCTGCAGGCCACTCCAAGCAACAGCCTGGTGGACCCAACTCTCACAAGTCAAGCCTGGCCTACTGCCAGTCTTGCTGAGTAAAAGAACTCCCAGAACCCCATCAAGCAGGTATTGATTGCACTTTAAATACTTAGTATAAGCAAAGATATTTAATGTCTGGTGAAGGATGGAGGGTAGGCAATCCAAGAGAGGAGGTGCATACTCTAGATAAAAGCAAACTAAGTAATACTTAATAAATATTCTAAATTGGAATTTTAGGTAATAATGTACAATCTTTGGATGACAAAACAACACATCAGAAAACGAAGATGCAATGATCTTTACGTCTGTCTGGGACAATTATCAAATTGTGTAATTAATATTTTTGTGAATCATTTGCTAATTATACTCTTAGCTAAATGGATACTATGTAGCATGAAAGACTGCTTCATACACTTTTCTGTCCTGAAAATTATGATAATTTGGACTATCATAAAGTATGCAATATGATTAAAATATAGTATCGCGATAAAGGAAACCTAATCCTAATTACTGTATAATGAAACTTACTTGGATTTTTGGAATCCATTGTTGCAATGATCTCTCAGATATTCGACTGCATGAGAAACAATATCACCGGTTGAAATTGATGTTGGGCTGCTGTAAAATTTACCCAAAAGGTACAAAACTATTTAAAACCAGGCATAAAATAGAATCAGTTTAGATTAATTATATAAAACTACATGAACAAGGTAGGATGCATACTTGCACCACCATCCAAAAACTGCAAATGAGAGTTGTGACATGCAAATCTCATAAGCACTTTTTGTTTACATATTAACTTCTTGGCATTTTTTCAGTAATTAAACTGAGATAAAAATAAAATTAATACATGTGAAAATACAAGCAAAATATAACTGAAATTTGAACAATGAAATTTACAGATGATACAGAAGACACAAGAAAATTGGCACTGTAGGAGACATTGAAAAAACAGAAATAACAGTGATAAGTTACAGGTGCTGAAGTATGGTAGAAAGGAGGAAATTAAATGAAACAAGGAACACAGGACACAATCAGACCTACTCTAAGAAGGAAAAAACATGCAAGAGATCTGAGAATTACGACGTCTGACGACCTCACACTTTGTGAACATAACCGAGCAAATATAGTGGCGGCCAGAAAAATAATGGGATGGTTTATGAGAATGTTAAAATTCAAAGACCCCACCCACAGTAATGCTAATACTATTCAAATAACTGGTGCTGTCCCATCTTGAGTATTGCTCAGGACTGACTCCCACTTTCTGAACAGGAGAAATCTCTGAATTAGAGGAAATAAAGAGACCATAAACAGCAAACATATAAATGATAAAACATCTAAATAATTGAGAACGTCTCAAAGCTCTCAAAATGTTCTCTCTGGACAGGAGACAAGAATGGTATCAAATAATACATATATGTAAGATACTAGAGGGCCAGGTCCCAAATTTGCACAGCATAATATAACAACATACTGGAGCTAAAGATACAGAAGGAAATTAATAATAGGTGTCATAGGTACAATCAGAGAGCAGAGTCTTAACAGTAGGGGGTTCAGGGCTGTTTGCTAGGCTAGGCAAGGGTAGACTAGGCTTGGCTAGTGTTGGCTAGGTTATGCTAGGAAGAAGTAGGCTAGGCTGAATTACTCCACCAGTAATTGGCGGTCTGTCTAATTACAAGCTACTACAAGCTACACAAGCTTCACATAGCTTCCTGGCAATAGGTTAGTAATGAATAAATAAGATATATTTACTCATTAAATGTTGGTACTGAATGTACAACACGAAAAAACATAATTTTAATCTGAAAAAGTATCTTTTTATAAAGAAATTAGACGAAAATAAAGAAATGGTGACACCAAATCAAGTCGACGATCTAAGCATCGGTTAGGTTAGATTTGGTTAGGTTAGATTTGGTTAGGTTAGATTTGGTTAGGTTAGATTTGGTTAGGTTAGGTTAGGTCAGCCTAACATATCATATTTATTCATTACTAACGTATTGCCAGGAAGCTTTGTGAAGCTTGTGTAGCTTGTGGTAGCTTGTGGTAATTAGACTGACCCGTAATTGGGGGGGAAAGGGGGAAGGGGGGAACCTCAATATAAGCCTAATTTGTAGCTTCCTGTTATCCGACACAATGATTTATTTTCCGTCAGGCTTTCAGCACAGCCACATAAAAAACCCTGGTTATTTATTTATTTTTATACGAGAAGGTACACTGGGGGTTAAGAGAGAAAATAGGAATAATGATGATTTTACAATCTTGCCCGAAACACTATGCGTACTAGTGGCTTTAGGTATTGTATGTACTACCTTTATCTATAAATCAAACAGAATGTTTGTACTGTAACTCTGCATCTATGTATATATTTTTCCTAAATAAATTATTATTATTATTGTAAAGCCACTAGCACACATAGCGTTTCGGGCAAAGATCCCGTACCCAGAAGCTGGGTATCTTTGGTTGCCCTGTGACTACTCTTATGACATTCCCTAACTCTTATGACATTCCCTAACATTATTGTTAAACTAATAACAATGAACAGTAGTTCAATATTACCGGAATAATCCAACTGATGTGGCCATGTTTTTGTTGTGAAGCCCGGTCGTTCAGTTCGTATACAGCATACGAAGGTTAATCTCTTAAAAATGTCTTACCATTGCTAAGAAATCATAAGATATCATTTACTCATTATCATTTACAATAATACACTGGTTGTTTTTGTTGATTTAGGGGCGATGACATGAATAAACTGGTTATGTTGTGTTGATTTAGGGGCAACGAACTGTGGTTATTAGACTATGTTTTGTACATAAGCAAAAAACAAGGTGTAATTCTTTTAATTATAACAATAATAACGACAAAAAGTTAATAATTAATGTACTTGTTAAGCAAAATTCGCAATATCTTAGTTTTCTTTAGGAAAAAAAATAAAAGATATCTGGAAAAGATCTGCAGACTATGTCTTACATTTTATTCCGTTATTTACACTAAAAGAACAATTAAACGTACACTATCGCCCGTGCCTGGTGCACGAGCACCGGGAGCATCCCAATAACTGCCTTAATCGACTGAGATTAAGGCAGTGTCATTTTCATTCCTTTAGAACAAGGAAATCCCATTCTTAAACTGTATAATATGAGCTGCGCAATAATTTTTTGCTGATCTTCAATAAAGAAATTCTGGAGGGCTTGTGCAAGGATTAGGATGAGTTAGCCTAGTTTTTATATCCGTTTCTGGTTACTCAAGGGTGACACTGGCGGGCAACACGAGAATAAATATTTGTATAAATTCCAATTTCGATCCGATCTACTTGGGGATAGTTTACAAATGTTCGCCATGAAATTTACGTTTTCTCTAATAGCCGAAGAGCTTATTTGAGAAAACAGTATGGCATTGAATCAGCGTGGTAAAACAATTGTATTATTGACACGACGAGTATAATCGACGTAGTTTTTATATATGTTGCCGGTCGAACATATCCTTATGTGACGTTTTATACTTATGTTCTCTAGAACATTCTATTGCGAACACATTGGTTCAAAAATGAAATACGTACATCGAAAACTAATGTCAGAACAGTGACAAGAGTATACACTTTTAAATATGGCCGCTCGATCGCCGATACACTAATTTCATTTGGGGAAATTTATTTTTTCATACGCCGTTTTGCGACAATTATTTATAACTGATATAAATGTTGCAAAAGAAGTTTAGGATTAAGTAACATATTACACATTAAAAAAAATGAATACATTAATACTTAAACAGTTTGTAAATACAGTGATACATTGTGCCAAACATTACACAATATTATTTACTAAGAAGTGTATGACAACTCAAAACGGCATGATTTCAACAGGATTTTTTATAATTGTCAAAA
The DNA here is from genome assembly GCF_040958095.1 of Procambarus clarkii. Taxonomy (NCBI): domain Eukaryota; kingdom Metazoa; phylum Arthropoda; class Malacostraca; order Decapoda; family Cambaridae; genus Procambarus; species Procambarus clarkii. The sequence continues at coordinate 3,142,435 of NC_091212.1, read as the reverse complement.
AACTCTGATTTTAATTATCAAGTATTTGTCACAATGAATTTTATATAATTATGAGGCAGTGGAACGACCAAATTGTTCTGTATTATAAATGCATAATGCTAAATTTCTATATACATAACAGTAAAATAATGACCACCTACATTTAAGGATAACTAGGAAATAGTAACTGGAAACTATATTTGAACGAAAATTCAATACCAAATTTCTTTGATGTTTTTCTTAATATAAAGATCAACAGTAACGAATCTTATTCATTATGGACAAATTAACAAAAAAAACATAATTTTCATTGAGGACCATGTATTAGAGCATACTTAGTCACTTACATATTAAAAGTATTGTCTTTTTTGAAACATTGGGGTTGTAAACAAACAGAACGGCCTACCCGAAAAGTCGTAACATAAGAAGTTGTATATGTTTGCTAATTTATTATTTGATAAATGATTATTAATAATTTACGACGACTATAAAGGTTTCCCATTAGTTAAATTACTGTAGTGTGACTAAATGCTACTACAAAACATATATAAATCCTGGGAAAGTCACAATGACCAGCGACATTAAAGCATAAAAGACTAAATAGTAACAGGAAACTGTCGGCGAACGAAAAATTAATTTCCAAATTTATTAGATGTTTTCCTAAATATAACGATCGATGGGCTGGAATTTTCTGAATTATGGCCTAATTAAGGCAAAAATATATGTATTTTTACTTGAAGAACATATATCAGAGCATAGTCAGTGAGTTATAGAATAATAAGAGTGTGGTATTTCATTGTATAACAAGAGATAGTCCATGGAAGCGAAAATAGACGTAGTTTAAGACAAAATAACGTCCAAAAACAGCCGTAGAGTCAAACGGCAACTGTTGACGTTCTTTTTAAGAGGACAGGTTGAACATACCACATAGTTTACACCTCATGTCATTATCATGAACACCTATCCCATATTCCCAGTAATATTTGTACCCAAGCCTGAGCCGCATGTACACAGAGTCACTCCAAGCATTTCTTCTTTTACCATAAGTGAAATGGGTGTTTTGACTCACATACATTTAGTGTTGCATGGTTTGACTACTCTCATACATTATCTCTCTCCTCTCCACTCCCGCCTGTGCCTGAATATTTCTGATTTTGCTTCTTATTTGTCTCATTGTGAATTCACATTCAATGTCAACTTGTGGTTTTGATGTGGCACGTTTGGCCAAGTCATCCGCCACCTCGTTGAGCACTATTCCAACATGAGATGGAATCCACATGAATTTCACACTATAACCTTTCAGCTGTATCTCAGTTATTCTTCTCTTACAGTCCTCAACTATAGACATGAAGACTGGGTTTCGACTGTTTAAGGACTCCAGTGCTCCTCAGCTAACGACAAATACAAAAACATTTTTGTCGTCATGACGTACTTCCTCCAAACACGCCAGAATGGCCTGCAGTTCAGCTTGTGTGGATGATATATAATTACTAAGCCGGAGTTCAATTATCCTGTCCACAGTCCCAAACTCCGTATATTCCCTTATTAGGACACCACACCCTGCCCTGCCATCCTCCGCCACCGACCCGTCGCAATATACATGTAAACTGTTGCCTCTTGGTAACCGAGATATCATGCTTCCATACAAACACCGTAATTGTCCCGGTCCATGATGAATCTTTTTCACCTTGAGGGGTACAATTTCGACGTCTATTTTGTGTACTTTACAGGGAGCAGACATATTACACTGTCGAGAGGGTTTACAGCAGTCAAGTACGTCGTATTCCCTGAGGTCATGAGCTAATCCCCTCGTGTAGCGTGTCTCCCTCAGTTTCCTGGAAGTGTGTACGTCACTCAAGCAGGTCTGAACGCTCTCAAACAGCTTATCCCCCCCTTTTCTCCGCATGAACCGAATAGATACTCTAGTGTTAATGTCACGGACTCTATCACACACACTCTGTAAATTTAATTCCATTCTTATTATTTCAATCATTGCATTTCTTTGACATCCAAGAATAATCCTCATAGCCTCGTTCTGTATCAGCTCTATTTTTTTTAATTCTGCCTTGGCCTGTGTAAGACAATACGGGTGCTGCGTAGTCTATCAGGGACCGAACAGTACTTATGTATAACATCCGCAAGATAGGTACCCCAACACCTTTACCAGAAAAAGCCAGTGCTTTCAGAGGATGCAGACGGGCTTTACATAAGGTGCTGATATGATTTATTTCAGCATTTTTACTCTCACACGTGTATCCAACATACATGCCCAGATACTTGTACTTCTGAACACGGCTCAGTTCCACACCATTTAGAGTAAGTGTTATATTTCTTCGTTTCCTATACTCGTATTTGGTTTTATCTGCATTTATAACTAAGCCTAACTTGTGACAGGTTGTACCAAGTATGTTAAGAGCAGTTGGAATTTTGTTGCCAGAAGTGCCTTGTATAAGAATGTCATCAGCATATATGATCGTCGTGACCCCTGGAGGATACATCTCTGATGCTAATCTGTTCATTAATACATTGAATAAGGTGGGACTTAATACTCCCCCTTGGGGGGTACCTAACTGAAACATCCGTTCCTTAGACATGTATTCCTGGTAATACACCTGACCTTTTCTGCCTTGTAGATAATCCCTTATCCAGTGTAGCAATCTCCCTGTTATTCCCAGATTGGCTAATTCGTATAAGATTACTTCCCCATTGGCTTTATCAAATGCTCCTTGTAGATCAACAAAAACTCTACAATTGTCATCCACATTAGACAAACACTTTAAGAGACAATCCGCAGTACTTTTGCCTTTGATAAAACCAAAGAGATTACTGGACATGTTATCACCTACAAGGTTGAGTAGCCTATTTAACAAAATTCTTTCCATCATTTTACAAAAGCAGGATATTAAGGAGACAGGTCTGTAGCCTCCGTTTGACTTAGGGATAGGAATGATGACAGCCTCTTTCTATTTTCTTGGTAACTTTCCCTCTCTATAACTCATATTAAACAAATCAAGTAAGGGACTAGGTTTCATACCGGCTAAATAATTAAGAATGTCATACGTTACTCCATCTTTTCCCGGAGCAGTAGAGCTGCCACTTTTTATAGCATCCAGTAGCTCATCGTGAGTTATCTCAGTGCATGTTATAGATCTTGTATTTAAGGCACATAAAGTTACTCCATTTCTAATATTTTCCCATGACTCAATGGTGACTCTCGTGTCTGCAGGTAAGGACTCCATACCAGCAGCACTAGCCCATTTATCTACTAACTCATTAGCAACTTTCCCTGGGTCTGAGTGAGCAATGAATTTGGTCTTACAACCCCTGATTTTGTTTACTGCTCTCCATATGTCTTTAAGGTTCTTAGTATTACCAATGGACTGAGCAAAGTCTTGCCAGTATCTGTCCCGCAAGTTTCCTAGAGGTTTATATATGTGTGTCACCGGTGGGTAGGTGTGGTGGAGGTGTGCATGGTTCCAGGGTTGGGACTGTGAGCCATAGGGTATCCGGGACCTAGATTCAGGAAGCTCCATGTATTTCTTCGTAAGTAGGTTTGCTACGAAGGTTCCTAAGTGTGCCCTAAGAAGATGCTTAGGTGCAATTAAAATACGTCCACTTAGGAAGAAATTTGTTGGTTCACCTGCGTGCCGATAGAGGTCACTACTGTGTTTCATTTGTCCAATCAGAGAGCAGCAACATTCTTCATATTGAAGATTTAGTGCTGGCTTATCGGAGCTCTACTGCTTCCTATTTACGTCGATTTTTCTTATAAAATTAGTATATTTCGAAGTAAAACTGTTTTTTTCAACTTCTACAGCCAACACGGACATTGTAGTAAACAAATATGTTACATTTGTTGTTTACCTACGTAATTGTAAGAGATACTGTGTAGCTGTCCTTGTTGCTCGGAAGATGCGCTGACAATTATTGTATATATTTACTGAATTTACCCAAGTGCCACTAACTATCTAGTGGCCTCGAAGAGGACAGAAAGCCGGCGGCTTGTTAAAGGGCCCACCAATTGTCTTAATGATATTTTTTAGCTGGAATTGGGCATTTACGGCTTCAGCGGGTAGGCGGTTCTATGGGTTTATAGCCCTCTTGGTGGAAAAAAAAAATCTGTTTTCAGTCCTACTTGAGAGAACATACTCTCCAACACTATATCTGTGATTGCCCTGTTATCAGTGACTTCATACCAAATGGTATGAGGTATTTTGAGCTCTGTAATTATTTCATACACTCAGGAATATTGGAAGATATTCTTGTGCTGCACCCAGATTTTGCCAGTGGAGGCTAATAGATCAGCATTAAGTATTTTGTTCTCTCCTGATTACATGTATAACTGGCCATCCTGTGAGGTGAGGATGTTGGATGAGCTTGTAGCTGGTTTTTGATCTACACTGTGTGGTCCTTTATACAGAGTAGGGAAGCAGCACATTGCTGTGTATACCTAAACATGTTAAAAAATACATTGCTTGAGAGGAGTCTTGTAGAAACTGGTAAGAGTAATTATAATATAATGTTTCCATGATTCAGTGCTTACCTCTTGTGAAAATCGCAAAGAATTGTTTAGTCAGAGTTGATTTGTTTTTTGTATTGAGGCTGGTATTTTCTAAATTGATTCCATGTATGTCTAACCATCCTGTGAGATGGGAGTATTAGATAAACTTATAGCTAGTTTTTTATCTACACTGTGTAATATTCTATATAGAATAGGGTAGCAGCACATTGCTGTGTATACCTAATCTTCTTAATAAAAAAAAAATCAGTAATAAAGACTTTAAATTATAGTTTGTATTATTACAAATACAGTACTGTACTGTATTATCCTTATTAAATCATGTTGACCATGGATCATTAAGATCTCATGTTGATATGTAATAGTCATATTTCTATTGAACTGCTAATCTATGCTAATCATTCATTAAATTGTGCATTATGTCTCAATTTTTCACTTCCTTGGATATATTGTACAGTACAAAAAGATAGGATAAAAATAAACCAGTAATATTTCTTTCATTATATTTTTTATTTAAATAACTGCATCAATATTTTTACAGTTGACAGGATTTGTTTTAGCATACAGGTGCATTATTTGTTAAAAAAAAAATTGGTTTATTGGTACACACCATGGTGCTACATAGCCTTCCCAGCTTGGTGCCTTCTTTTAATACTTACTGATTAAAAAATAAATAATAAATACATTTTATTCAGGAAAAGTACATACAGTTGATTTACAAACATAATGTTGGATTTATAGACAGAGCTAGTACATACAATTCCTAAAGCCACTAATACTCATAGCATTTCGGGCAAGGTGTGGGGGAGAAAACACTTAGACTAAAACTTAATAGTAATCGGTATTAGGTATAAACTGTGTTGAAAGAAGGAATAAAAAATACAAAAAGGGGGGTTAACATAGCATAAATCAGCAATTGCACATGTTAGTGAACAGCGTTGTTTAAAAAATAGCAAGGCATGGGTTGACATTTAGGGGGTAAGTTAGGTTACATGGAGTTAATTAGGCAGTACTTGGTTAAACTCTTAAACTGGTTGAGAGAGGTACAGCCTTTGACATGATTCGGGAGGTCATTCCATATTCTGGGTCCCTTGATTTGTAGAGCACTTCTAGTTTGGTTACACACAGCCAAATTGTGTAACAGGAAGAGGTCTTGGACACAAATTTGTTCCATGCTAAATGTAGAGGAATCAGCTGAGTATTCCTCAAATAAAATAAGTTGCCTCAGCTTATAAGGTAAATAAAATAAGCGTTTCTCAAATAAGTAGCTGCCTCACCTCACTGCCTTACTGCTACATAGCCTTCCCGGCATGGTGCCTTCTTTTGATAATTACTTGTTCCACACCAAAGTTGTATAGCAGGAAGAGGTCTTGGACCCCCACTTCCCTCTCTCTTTTTTAATAGTCTATATAGTCATAATTATAGCTTTAAGAATTCAATGAATAAAGTTTTTGACATTTTTACCCTTCTCCTTACCTAACATCATTTGTGCAGCATATTTTTATTTTGTCTCACCCAGATTTAATTTCAAAATAAAACCAAACTAAATAAATTAGAAATGGGTATGTATAGCTAAGGTACACTCTTACTACTAGGTGAACAGGGGCATTTGGTAATAGTAAATGATCCCATCAGGCAGGGCTCATCACCTTCTCTCATATTTGATGTTCACCAGTGTTTATTTACTTAATAACTACGGGTATAATATCTTGCTATTATAAAACTAATTCTACTATCATAAAAGACATATTTACTTTTAAGTTTCAAGCAGAAAATGCATATATAACTAACACGAAGGACTCCTCTTCACTAGATTCAATTTTTATAATCTTTTGTTCATGTTCCAAAATCTTAAAATCGATCCCAGTGTTATGTAGTAGAGAAAAATTGAGTTATATCCAGTTTACGTAAAGCTATGAGTGGTCGAAACCATACTTAAATCCCGGATAAACTTACGAAGGTTTTTCCATTTAGTGTAGCTACCTGAATACCGACGTAGCCCCCACGAAGGCGCTAAGAAGGAAAACATTCGTAGCTAAGAAGAAAAACCTTCGTAAGTACCTTCCTGAATCTGGCCCCAGAGCCCGCTTGGGAGCTTTATTAACTAAGTTACAAACTACAGAATGACCTTGAGTTGTAAGGAGTACAAATTATGTCATATATTATCGTGTGCCTTATATATATATAAATATATATATATATATATATATATATATATATATATATATATATATATATATATATATATATATATATATATATATATATATATATATATATATATATATATATATATATATATATATATATATATATATATATATATATATATATATATTATTAAATATGACCGAAAAAGTAAGATTAATAATTCTAACACGAATTTTCTCAATCTTTCGTACATTACGCTTCACTGTTGGAGGTAAATCAAAAATTAATTCTCCAAAATTCATTTTTATTTCTAGTCTGACGTGACACGGGCGCGTTTCGTAAAACTTATTACATTTTCAAAGACTTTAGTTCACAAATACACAACTGAATAGAACTTACGTATCTCCGATTTTATATCTACAATTGAGTGAGGTGGGAGGGGTGATGTGGCATTAACACAAGACAGAACAAGAGGGGATATTAATAGGGTATTAAAAGTATCAACACAAGACAGAACACAAACAATGGGTATTGAATAGAAGTGTTTGTAGAAAGCCTATTGGTCCATATTTCTTGATGCTTCTATATTGGAGCGGAGTCTTGAGGTGGGTAGAATATAGTTGTGCAATAATTGGCTGTTGATTGCTGGTGTTGACTTCTTGATGTGTAGTGCCTCGCAAACGTCAAGCCGCCTGCTATCGCTGTATCTATCGATGATTTCTGTGTTGTTTACTAGGATTTCTCTGGCGATGGTTTGGTTGTGGGAAGAGATTATATGTTCCTTAATGGAGCCCTGTTGCTTATGCATCGTTAAACGCCTAGAAAGAGATGTTGTTGTCTTGCCTATATACTGGGTTTTTTGGAGCTTACAGTCCCCAAGTGGGCATTTGAAGGCATAGACAACGTTAGTCTCTTTTAAAGCGTTCTGTTTTGTGTCTGGAGAGTTTCTCATGAGTAGGCTGGCCGTTTTTCTGGTTTTATAGTAAATCGTCAGTTGTATCCTCTGATTTTTGTCTGTAGGGATAACGTTTCTATTAACAATATCTTTCAGGACCCTTTCCTCCGTTTTATGAGCTGTGGAAAAGAAGTTCCTGTAAAATAGTCTAATAGGGGGTATAGGTGTTGTGTTAGTTGTCTCTTCAGAGGTTGCATGGCTTTTCACTTTCCTTCTTATGATGTCTTCGACGAAACCATTGGAGAAGCCGTTATTGACTAGGACCTGCCTTACCCTACAGAGTTCTTCGTCGACTTGCTTCCATTCTGAGCTGTGGCTGAGAGCACGGTCGACATATGCGTTAACAACACTCCTCTTGTACCTGTCAGGGCAGTCGCTATTGGCATTTAGGCACATTCCTATGTTTGTTTCCTTAGTGTAGACTTAGTCGACATGAACTTGAAACCGGCCATATACTGCAGGTATGTTGACGACATTTTTACACAGCTACCTGATGTCAGACATCTGCAGGAGCTGAAGGAGGCATTTGAGCAGAGTTCCGTGCTGCGTTTCACTTACGTGATGGAAAAGGATGGGAAGCTGCCCTTTCTAGATGTAACAGTCATGGAAGAGGGCGGAGGTTTCCACACTGCAGTCTACACTAAGGAAACAAACATAGGAATGTGCCTAAATGCCAATAGCGACTGCCCTGACAGGTACAAGAGGAGTGTTGTTAACGCATATGTCGACCGTGCTCTCAGCCACAGCTCAGAATGGAAGCAAGTCGACGAAGAACTCTGTAGGGTAAGGCAGGTCCTAGTCAATAACGGCTTCTCCAATGGTTTCGTCGAAGACATCATAAGAAGGAAAGTGAAAAGCCATGCAACCTCTGAAGAGACAACTAACACAACACCTATACCCCCTATTAGACTATTTTACAGGAACTTCTTTTCCACAGCTCATAAAACGGAGGAAAGGGTCCTGAAAGATATTGTTAATAGAAACGTTATCCCTACAGACAAAAATCAGAGGATACAACTGACGATTTACTATAAAACCAGAAAAACGGCCAGCCTACTCATGAGAAACTCTCCAGACACAAAACAGAACGCTTTAAAAGAGACTAACGTTGTCTATGCCTTCAAATGCCCACTTGGGGACTGTAAGCTCCAAAAAACCCAGTATATAGGCAAGACAACAACATCTCTTTCTAGGCGTTTAACGATGCATAAGCAACAGGGCTCCATTAAGGAACATATAATCTCTTCCCACAACCAAACCATCGCCAGAGAAATCCTAGTAAACAACACAGAAATCATCGATAGATACAGCGATAGCAGGCGGCTTGACGTTTGCGAGGCACTACACATCAAGAAGTCAACACCAGCAATCAACAGCCAATTTTTGCACAACTATATTCTACCCACCTCAAGACTCCGCTCCAATATAGAAGCATCAAGAAATATGGACCAATAGGCTTTATACAAACACTTCTATTCAATACCCATTGTTTGTGTTCTGTCTTGTGTTGATACTTTTAATACCCTATTAATATCCCCTCTTGTTCTGTCTTGTGTTAATGCCACATCACCCCTCCCACCTCACTCAAATGTAGATATAAAATCGGAGATACGTAAGTTCTATTCAGTTGTGTATTTGTGAACTAAAGTCTTTGAAAATGTAATAAGTTTTACGAAACGCGCCCGTGTCGCGTCAGACTAGAAATAAAAATGAATTTTGGAGAATTAATTTTTGATTTACCTCCAACAGTGAAGCGTAATGTACGAAAGATTGAGAAAATTCGTGTTAGAATTATTAATCTTACTTTTTCGGTCATATTTAATAATATATGTCTACAGGAAAGACTGCTACCAAAATATACTAATATATATATATATATATATATATATATATATATATATATATATATATATATATATATATATATATATATATATATATATATATATATATATATATATATATATATATATATATATATATATATATATATATATATATATATATATATATATATATATATATATATATATATATATATGAAACTGAATAGAGCTTACACATCTTCGAGTTTATATCTACATTTGGGTGAGGTGGATGAGGTGAAAACAAACTTTCAACAATGGGTATTGAATGGGTATTAAATTCAAACACAAGACAGAACAGGAAACAATGGATTTTGAATGGGTATTAAATTCAAACCCAAGACAGAACACGAAACAATGGGTATTGAATGGAAGTAATTGTAGAAAGCCTATTGGTCCATATTTCTTTATGCTTCTATATTGGAGCAGAGTCTTGAAGTGGGTAGAATATAGTTGTGCATTAATTGGCTGTTGATTGCTGGTTTTGACTTCTTGATGTATATATATATATATAAATATATATATATATATATATATATATATGCGAACAAGCCTGAATGGTCCCCAGGACTATATGCGAATGAAAACTCACACCCCAGAAGTGACTCGAACCCATACTCCCAGAAGCAACACAACTGGTAACTACAGGGCGCCTTAATCCGCTTGACCATCACGGCCGTCAAAAGGAAGTGATAGCCGAGGCTATTTGAGCCACTTCCCCGACGGCAACTTTGGTGAAATGCTATGCCCAAGATTACCATCCGAGTTGCCGTCGGGGAAGTGGCTCAAATAGCCTCGGCTATCACTTCCTTTTGACGGCCGTGATGGTCAAGCGGATTAAGGCGCCCTGTAGTTACCAGTTGTGTTGCTTCTGGGAGTATGGGTTCGAGTCACTTCTGGGGTGTGAGTTTTCATTCATATATATATATATATATATATATATATATATATATATATATATATATATATATATATATATATATATATATATATATATATATATTTATATATATATATGTATATATATATATATATATATATATATATATATATATATTTATTTATATATATATATATATATATATATATATATATATATATATATATATATATATATATATATATATATATATATATATATATATATATATATATATATATATATGTGGTAGCTTCGGCTACCACTTCCTTTTGTCCGGCTGTGATGGTCAAGCGGATTAAGGCGCCCTGTAGTTATCAGTTGCGTTGCTCCTGGGAGTATGGGTTCGAGTCACTTCTGGGGTGTGAGTTTTCAGTCGCATATAGTCCTGGGGACCATTCCGGCTTGTTCGCATTTGTGTTCCTCACGTGTGCCCGAAAGAATGAGGTGATTTGGAGAAATGCTATGCCCAAGATTACCATCCGAGTTGCCGGCGGGGAAGTGGTTCAAATAGCTTCGGCTACCACTTCCTTTTGTCCGGCCGTGATGGTCAAGCGGATTAAGGCGCCCTGTAGTTACCAGTTGCTTTGCTCCTGGGAGTATGGGTTCGAGTTACTTCTGGGGTGTGAGTTTTCAGTCGCATATAGTCCTGGGGACCATTCAGGCTTGTTCGCTTTTGTGTTCCTCACGTGTGCCCCAAAGAATGAGGTGATTTGGTGAAATGCTATGCCCAAGATTACCATACGAGTTGCCGGCGGGGAAGTGGTTCAAATAGCTTCGGCTACCACTTCCTCTTGTCCGGCCATGATGGACAAGCGGATTAAGGCACCCTGTAGTTACCAGTTGCGTTGCTCCTGGGAGTATGGGTTCGAGTCACTTCTGGGGTGTGAGTTTTCAGTCGCATATAGTCCTGGGGACCATTCAGGCTTGTTCGCATATATATATATAAATATATATATATATATATATATATATATATATATATATATATATATATATATATATATATATATACATATATATATATATTTATATATATATATATATACATCAAGAAGTCAAAACCAGCAATCAACAGCCAATTAATGCACAACTATATTCTACCCACTTCAAGACTCCGCTCCAATATAGAAGCATAAAGAAATATGGACCAATAGGCCATCTACAATTACTTCCATTCAATACCCATTGTTTCGTGTTCTGTCTTGGGTTTGAATTTAATACCCATTCAATACCAATTTTTTCCTGTTCTGTCTTGTGTTTGAATTTAATACCCATTGTTGAAAGTTTGTTTTCACCTCATCCACCTCACCCAAATGTAGATATAAACTCGAAGATGTGTAAGCTCTATTCAGTTTCATATATATATATATATATATATATATATATATATATATATATATATATATATATATATATATATATTATTAAATATGACCGAAAAAGTAAGATTAATAATTCTAACACGAATTTTCTCGATCTTTCGTACATTTCTTTTCACTGTTGGTGGTAATTCAAAAATCAATTCTCCAAAATTCATTTTTATTTCTAGTCTGACGCGACACTTGAGCACGTTTCGTAAAACTTATTACATTTTCAAAGACTTTAGTTTACACATCCACAACTGAATAGAACTTACACATCTCCGATTTGTTTATATCTACATTTGAGTGAGGTGGATGGGGTGAGGTGGCATTAATAGGGTATTAATTTCATCAACACAAGACAGAAGACGAAACAATGGGTATTGAATGGAAGTGATTGTAGAAAGCCTATTGGTCCATATTTCTTGATGCTTCTATATTGGAGCGGAGTCTTGAGGTGGGTAGAATATAGTTGTGCATTAATTGGCTGTTGATTGCTGGTGTTGACGTTTTAATGTGTAGTGCCTCGCAAACGTCAAGCCGCCTGCTATTGCTGTATCTATCGATGATTTCTGTGTTGTTTACTAGGATTTCTCTGGCGATGGTTTGGTTGTGGGAAGAGATTATATGTTCCTTAATGGAGCCCTGTTGCTTATGCATCGTTAAACGCCTAGAAAGAGATGTTGTTGTCTTGCCTATATACTGGGTTTTTTGGAGCTTACAGTCCCCAAGAGGGCATTTGAAGGCATAGACCACGTTGGTCTCTTTTAAAGCGTTCTGCTTTGTGTCTGGAGAGTTTCTCATGAGTAGGCTGGCCGTTTTTCTGGTTTTATAGTAAATCGTCAGTTGTATCCTCTGATTTTTGTCTGTAGGGATAACGTTTCTAGTAACAATATCTTTCAGGACCCTTTCCTCCGTTTTATGAGCTGTGGAAAAGAAGTTCCTGTAAAATAGTCTAATAGGGGGTATAGGTGTTGTGTTTGTTGTCTCTTCAGAGGTTGCATGGCGTTTCACTTTCCTTCTTATGATGTCTTCGACGAAACCACTAGAGAAGCCGTTGTTGACTAGGACCTGCCTTACCCTACAGAGTTCTTCGTCGACTTGCTTCCATTCTGAGCTGTGGCTGAGAGCACGGTCGACATATGCGTTAACAACACTCCTCTTGTACCTGTCTGGGCAGTCGCTGTTGGCATTTAGGCACATTCCTATGTTTGTTTCCTTAGTGTAGACTGCAGTGTGGAAACCTCTGCTCTTTTCCATGACTGTTACATCTAGAAAGGGCAGCTTCCCATCCTTTTCCATCTCGTAAGTGAAACGCAGCACGGAACTCTGCTCAAACGCCTCCTTCAGCTCCTGCAGATGTCTGACATCAGGTACCTGTGTAAAAATGTCAACATACCTGCAGTATATGGCCGGTTTCAAGTTCATGTCGACTAAGACTTTTTGCTCGATGGTACCCATGTAGAAGTTTGCAAACAGGACACCTAGGGGAGAACCCATTGCGACCCCATCTACTTGCTTATACATGTGCCCATCCGAGCTCAAGAAGGGTGCCTCTTTAGTACAAGCTTGGAGTAGTTTCCTTAGAATATTTTCTGGTATGTCAAGAGGAGTACAGGCTGGATCACGATACACTCTGCCGGCTATCATCCCGATTGTCTCGTCCACAGGTATGTTGGTGAACAGTGATTCTATGTCCAACGAGGCTCTTATCCCTGTGGCCCGTGTGCCCCGCAGTAATTCAACAAATTCCTTTGGAGACTTCAGGCTGAAGGCGCAAGGGACATAAGGAGTCAGCAGGCCGTTGATTCGCTTCGCCAGTCTGTACGTGGGTGTGGATATCTGGCTAATGATTGGCCGAAATGGGTTTCCAGGCTTGTGTGTCTTGACATTTCCATACGCATTTACAGGTTTATATTCCCCAATAATCTTTGGCAGGTGGAGTCCGGATTTCTTGGCGTTCACAGTTTCGATTAGTTTGTTGATCTTTGCTTTTAATTCGGCTGTAGTGTCCTTCGTTACCCTTTGGAATTTAGTTTGGTCAGAGAGTATGAGGTTCATTTTCGCCAGATATTCGTCTTTTTTAAAAATGACGTATATTGGCGACTTGTCGCCTCTCCTGACAACTATCTTCTTGTTCTCACGAAGGCTTTTAGCTGCCGCTTTGAGATCTGGGACAGTATGGTGCTTCTGTAATTGCCTCGATTCTTTTTCTCCATTCTTTGTTGTTAACGCATATGTCGACCGTGCTCTCAGCCACAGCTCAGAATGGAAGCAAGTCGACGAAGAACTCTGTAGGGTAAGGCAGGTCCTAGTCAACAACGGCTTCTCCAATGGTTTCGTCGAAGACATCATAAGAAGGAAAGTGAAACGCCATGCAACCTCTGAAGAGACAACTAACACAACACCTATACCCTCTATTAGACTATTTTACAGGAACTTCTTTTCCACAGCTCATAAAACGGAGGAAAGGGTCCTGAAAGATATTGTTACTAGAAACGTTATCCCTACAGACAAAAATCAGAGGATACAACTGACGATTTACTATAAAACCAGAAAAACGGCCAGCCTACTCATGAGAAACTCTCCAGACACAAAGCAGAACGCTTTAAAAGAGACCAACGTCGTCTATGCCTTCAAATGCCCTCTTGTGGACTGTAAGCTCCAAAAAAACCAGTATATAGGCAAGACAACAACATCTCTTTCTAGGCGTTTAACGATGCATAAGCAACAGGGCTCCATTAAGGAACATATAATCTCTTCCCACAACCAAACCATCGCCACAGAAATCCTAGTAAAAAACAAAGAAATCATCAATAGATACAGCGATAGCAGGCGGCTTGACGTTTGCGAGGCACTACACATTAAAAAGTCAACACCACCAATCAACAGCCAATTAATGCACAACTATGTTCTATCCACCTCAAGACTACGCTCCAATATAGAAGCATCAAGAAGTATGGACCAATAGGCTTTCTACAATCACTTCCATTCAATACCCATTGTTTCGTGTTCTGTCTTGTGTTGATGAAATTAATACCCTATTAATGCCACCTCACCCCATCCACCTCACTCAAATGTAGATATAAACAAATCGGAGATGTGTAAGTTCTATTCAGTTGTGTATGTGTAAACTAAAGTCTTTGAAAATGTAATAAGTTTTACGAAACGTGCTCAAGTGTCGCGTCAGACTAGAATTAAAAATGAATTTTGGAGAATTGATTTTTGAATTACCACCAACAGTGAAAAGAAATGTACGAAAGATCGAGAAAATTCGTGTTAGAATTATTAATCTTACTTTTTCAGTCATATTTAATAATATATGTCTACAGGAAAGACTGCTACCAAAATATACTAATATATATATATATATATATATATATATATATATATATATATATATATATATATATATATGTCGTACCTAGTAGCCAGAACGCACTTCTCAGCCTACTATGCAAGGCCCAATTTGCCTAATAAGCCAAATTTTCATGAATTAATTGTTTTTCGACTACCTAACCTACCTAACCTAACCTAACCTAACTTTTTCGGCTACCTAACCTAACCTAACCTATAAAGATAGGTTAGGTTAGGTTAGGTAGGGTTGGTTAGGTTCGGTCATATATCTACGTTAATTTTAACTCCAATAAAAAAAAATTGACCTCATACATAATGAAATGGGTAGCTTTATCATTTCATAAGAAAAAAATAAGAAAAAATATATTATTTCAGGAAAACTTGGCTTATTAGGCAAATCGGGCCTTGAATAGTTGGCCGAGAAGTGCGTTCTGGCTACTAGGTACGACATATATATATATATATATATATATATATATATATATATATATATATATATATATATATATATATATACATATATATATATATACATATATATATATACATATATATATATATATATATATATATATATATATATATATATATATATATACATATATATATATATATATATATATATATATATATATATATATATATATATATATATATATATATATATATATATATATATATATATATGTTGTACCTAGTAGCCAGAACGCACTTCTCAGCCTACTATGCAAGGCCCGATTTGCCTAATAAGCCAAGTTTTCATGAATTAATTGTTTTTCGACTACCTAACCTACCTAACCTAACCTAACCTAACTTTTTCGGCTACCTAACCAAACCTAACCTATAAAGATAGGTTAGGTTAGGTTAGGTAGGGTTGGTTAGGTTCGGTCATATATCTACGTTAATTTTAACTCCAATAAAAAAAAATTGACCTCATACATAATGAAATGGGTAGCTTTATCATTTCATAAGAAAAAAATTAGAAAAAATATATTAATTCAGGAAAACTTGGTTTATTAGGCAAATCGGGCCTTGCATAGTAGGGCAAAAAGTGAGTTCTGGCTACTAGGTACGACATATATATATATATATATATATATATATATATATATATATATATATATATATATATATATATATATATATATATATATATATACATATACATATATATATATATATATATATATATATATATATATATATATATATATATATATATATGTCGTACCTAATAGCCAGAACGCACTTCGCAGCCTACTATTCAAGGCCCGATTTGCCTAATAAGCCAAGTTTTCATGAATTAATGTTTTTTCGTCTACCTAACCTACCTAACCTAACCTAACCTCGCTTTTTTTGGCTACCTAACCTAACCTTACCTATAAATATAGGTTAGGTTAGGTTAGGTAGGGTTGGTTAGGTTCGGTCATATATCTACGTTAATTTTAACTCCAATAAAAAAACATTGACCTCATACATAGAGAAAAGGGTTGCTTTATCATTTCATAAGAAAAAAATTATAGTAAATATATTAATTCAGGAAAACTTGGCTTATTAGGCAAATCGGGCCTTGAATAGTAGGCTGAAAAGTGAGTTCTGGCTACTAGGTACGACGTATATATATATATATATTGTGACGATAATCTCCTTCAAGAGATTGAGCCTGTTCTTCCCTCCTAAGTTCATCGCTATACATCCCTATACAACTAATATGGAAGAAATATCCAACAAGTACAACTCCAAGGTTTGCCAGAGAGCAAACGTATTCAGCACCAGGAACACCTGCTCCCCCCGCCACTCGAACCACCAAACTACCTGTCCGTCCCCTGCTCATCGCTGATTGGCTGCGTGTCCAGTTGCACCCGCCCTCCACCCGCCTCACTACCTGATGTCTGGGGCCACCACGACCTCAGACCTCAGAATATCCAGTGCTTTCAACATGTTAACACGTCTCGTTGGTAGACTAAGCTCTGGCTTACGTGTACTAAGAGAGGTGGCAGCTTAAAGCCAATATTAGTGCACCTATCTGAGTGTATATTGCTCACTGGTTATTACTCACTTGTCTTAACGTAACTTTTCATTTTGTCATTTGATTATTCTTATTATTTTGATTGATTGATTTTATGTTCCAATTTGTATGTCCATTTTATTCATGTTTTGCTTTTCTAACGTAATTAAAATCTCATTGTTAAATTTACTTGTGTTTTGTGTGTCTTCCCATTACCTTACCACAGACGAAGTTCCAGATTTTCTCTTTTTGTTTCTATATGTGACGAGGCCATACCCCTAGCTTTTGAAACAGCCGAACACCAACGCGTTACCGTCACATATTAAGTGGGGGCCTGTCCTAGGAGCTTCACTCAGGTACTGGTGCCAAGTAGTAATTAATGGTAAGCGTATTTAACTTTGGTAACGTAGCTTTTACTATTTTTCATATTCAATTTCATTTTATATGGTGCGGAGTGTATTGTGCATTACGAGAGTAGCATATGGTGAAGGTGAGACAACTTTTGATTACGTGGTGACTGTAGGCCGCAGTCATACTCTTAATTGGTCATCTCTCCCTCCGTGTTATTACTCGTGTTTACCATCTTTTGTCCCTTGGATATTTCTCATATTTTTGACAGATCATCATATTGGTACCCTGGTACTGTGGTCTGCCCCGGGTCAAGTGCACCTAATCTTCTGCAATCTGACTGTAGGAGGACAAAGAGGGCCATAGTTCCTCTAGCTCGAACTTTAGTTGCTGAATTGGGACCTCAGCAGCAGTTCTCGTCACCAGTTGACACCTCGCACCCCTACACGTCAGTCAGAGATGATGATACATACAACGGTAGGGAATTAGCTTACTTTTTCAGAGCACAAAAGTTCGCTAATTCTGTAAGTATCATATTAATTTCAGTAGGAAAAACTTGCGTATGTCCTATAGAGACTCAGCAAGGTATGCCTACATCCTTGGACTACCAATTTTACTTTTGAGGCAATTAACTGTTTCATTTGTTTTCGAAACTCTGTTTCATTTGTTTAGTAGGATTTTCTTGCCCTTATCCTCTTACATGAGTACCGGGTACAAGATTTCCTGCGCCTTTGATTTAAATTAATCATTTAACATCTTGTACTTAACTTTAATTGTTAAAGATCCCACAGGATAGGTACCAGTTGCCACGTTGTCCTGTTTCTGACATTCACTATATAACGGTATATTCATTGTACATTTATTTGCTAATTTCACCAAGTTTCGTCTCCAAGCTTTCCGTGCAGATCCAGCAGGTGAAATAGGGACTTTAAGTCATGCCAAGAGAGCTGAATTACAAACTCTTGCACATGAGTATCAACTAACAGTTCCCTACCAAGCCAACAAGAGTGAAATACACAACCTGTTACTGGATCATTTCTTAGAGCAAGGTAAGATAGACTCTGAAACTCATGAAACTTACTATATTGCAGATAAAACTGATTTGGCAACGATGAAACTCAAAATAGAGCTGGCCAAGATTGAACGCGAACAGCAAAGAGAAGCAGCTGCCATGCAAAGAGAAGCCCTCGAACAACAAGAACGAGCAGCTGCCATACGAAGGGAAGATCACGAACGAGAAATCGCCCTCAAGGAACGTGAAACTGCCTTGAGGAGAGAAGAACAAGAACGTGAAACTGCCTTGAGGAGAGAAGAACAAGAACGTGAAACTGCCTTGAGGAGAGAAGAACAAGAACGTGAGATTGCCTTACTCCGTGAACGTGAACGAGTACAGCTTGAAACAAAACAACGCGAGTTGGAGATGCAACGCGAACATGACAAGCAACAAGCGACTCTGGCTCTAGAGTGTCGTCAACGAGAAATCGCGTTGGAAACTTCACACCTCGGTCAACGCCAGCAAGCTACTGCCAATCTTCCCGTCAGTTTTAATATATCACATGCAAGTAAGTTAATGCCATCCTTTGTAGAAGCAGAAGTTGATGTGCTTTTCACCACCTTTGAAACCCTTGCTAATCAACTCAGTTGGCCTGTCGACCAATGGGCCACACTTCTCAGAGTCCATCTTACAGGTAGAGCTGCAGTCACACTCAGTACTTTGGCGTCTGAGAATGACTACCAGACTCTGAAACAAGCAGTGTTGGACGCCTACCTCCTCTCCACAGAAAGTTATAGAAGGAAATTCCGTGACCACCTGAAGGCAAGTACCACTACCTTCCTCGAGTTTGCTAACACAAAACGGAGATATTTTATGAAATGGCTGTAAGCAGCACATGTCTCTACTTTTACAGAACTCGTCAACCTGATGCTAGTTGAAGAATTCTTGAGGCGTGTGCCGCCTCCTGTCCGTCTATACTTAGCAGATAAAGAAGAAACCGACTACCTGAGGTGTGCTAAGTCGGCTGACACTTACAGCCTCATCCACCGGCTGACACCCGAACCATCCTCCAGTAAGAAGTCGTGGTACAGTTACGAGAAAGTGAGCACCGATCAAGCTGGCTCGCAATTGTACTGCAAGTATTGTAGACTCTATGGACATACCATAGACAAGTGTGGTAAGTCTCAATACAAGGGAACCACTGACCAACAAAAACCCAAACCAACTCCTCCTAAGTCCGGTAAGCCTGTGATGAATGTTGGTGTTAATGTTAATGATCTTTCTCTTTTCAGTAACCACCTGTATACTGGAACTGTCTCTGCCAACGGTTCAAATCCGGAGGGACGTTTCAAATTGAAGATCTTGAGGGACACAGCGGCTCTTCAATCGATCATCTTGAAGTCGGCTGTGCCCAACATCGCCTACACCGGAGAAACTGTCTTCATCACTGATCTCACTGCTACTACTCCTTATCCTCTCGCCAGAGTCCACCTGGATTGTCCCTACGTGAACGGAGAAGTCCAAGTCGCCGTCAGGGAAAAGCCTTTTCCCATGCCTGGAGTGCAACTTCTCCTAGGCAACGACTTGGCAGAAGACCTGCAACCGACCAACCTGATCGTCATGGACAAACCCCAGGTGTGTACCTCTGTGCCAATTAACCCTATACTTGAATATGTTCCAGCAGAGGTTCAAGAGAGTGATGAAGTTTCTCCTCCGGTTCTAGTGACCACTCGTGCACAAGCCGCACGTCCACAGCCAGCTGACTCTACTGCTACCGCTGTCCCTCAAGACCCTCAGAAACTACCCCCGAATCTGACCAAGTTGGAGTTCCGTAAGTTGCAGAGGGAAGATCTTACTTTAACACCATTGTTTTTCCAGGCTGAGACTCAACCCGACAGTATTCCTGGGTTCTTCCTAGAGAACGACTTGCTCTACCGCAGATATAGACCCAGTAAACTGAAGGAGGAGGACGATTGGGCCAACATCGAACAACTTGTGATTCCTACCAGCCTGCGGCCCACTATTCTACACCTGGCCCACGGAGCACTCTCCCACTACGGATTCAACAAGACTTACCATGGGATTCGTCAAGACTACTACTGGCCAGGTATGGTAAATAGCGTCAAACAGTACGTAAAACAGTGTCATACATGTCAGATGGCAGGCAAACCGAACATCTCCATTCCCAGAGCGCCACTGATTCCCATACAGGTGCCTGCGGAACCTTTCCACAGACTTATAATAGACTATCTTGGTCCTTTACCTCGGACCAGTTCAGGTAACGCCTATATCTTAACCATCCTGTGTCCTACCACCAGATTTCCCATAGCAGTTCCAGTGAAGAACATCACGGCTGCTACGGTTGTAAAACATCTATTGAAGATCTTCACTCAATACGGATTTCCCAGGGAGATTCAGAGCGACTGTGGTACCAACTTCACCAGTGATCTCTTCAAAAGGACACTGGAGGAGTTCAACATCAAACAGGTATTGTCCAGCCCCCATCATCCTGCTTCACAGGGTTCTCTTGAGCGTAGTCATCAGACTATCAAAGCACTCTTGAAAAAGTTTTGTAGTGAAACCTCTAAGGATTGGGATAAGCAAATTGACATGATAATGTGCATTTACAGAAGTCTTCCCAATGAGTCCCTAGGAGTATCTCCTTATGAGATGCTCTACGGCCGTAAGTGCCGTACTCCCCTTAAGGCTTTCAAAGACGCTCTCCGAGATGCCACCTTCAGTGAGCATCAGAATGTGCCCCAGTTTCTTCAAAACCTTCAACACATTCTAGAGAGAGTCCACCGTTTTGCCCATGATAATCTATTGAAAGCCCAGGAGAGAATGAAGACTCATTACGACCAGACCAGCAAAGTAAGAAAATTTAAGCCGGGAGACTTCGTACTAGCATACTTCCCTATCCCAGGTTCCCCTTTACAAAACAGGTTTTCAGGACCCTACCGCGTCAAGGAGTGCCGAAACAACCATAACTACGTTATCGAGACTCCAGATAGGCGGCGGAAGACCCAGCTGTGCCACGTCAACCTCCTGAAGCAATATAATGGTACTCCTCCCACTGTCATGATAAACTATTCTACCTTCACAGAACCCTACATCCACAGTGAGACCTTCCCAGCTTCTCCTCCCGAAAGCACTGACAAGGAGTCAGCGCTTTCTAATTCCGAAATCCTTAATGATCTTCCCAAATACTTTCAGGATAATCATAGTGCACCTCTTGTCAAGATCTTCAGAGAACATCAGGAGTTGTTCCGAGATGACCCCCAAGAGTGTAATGTTACCCAGCACGACATCCAACTGCTCCCCGACACCCGGCCGATTCGTCAACCCTTCTACCGAATCAGCCCGAGCAAGAAGGAAGTCATGCGTGTTGAGGTGCAGTACCTCTTGGATCATGGACTGGCTACACCTTGTGAGTCCCCTTGGGCCTCACCCTGTATCTTGGTGCCCAAACCCCAAGGTAAGGTGCGGTTATGTACTGACTATCGTAAACTAAATAACGTAACAGTCAAGGATGCCTACCCCTTGCCTAGGATAGATGACATCCTTGACGCCATTGGTAGTGCCCAGTACTTGTCCCAAGTGGACTTGTTGAAGGGGTACTATCAAGTGTGTCTAACGGAGCGAGCTAAAGAGATATCTGCCTTTATCACTCCTTTTGGACTTTTCAGATATGAACGCCTTCCTTTCGGACTATGTAATGCCCCGGCCACCTTTCAGAGAGCTGTCAACCGTGTCATCCAGGGCTTGGATAACACATACGCCTACCTGGACGATATCGTCGTAGCATCCAACACCTGGAGTGAACATCTGCTCCAGCTGCGACGTCTGTTCTCCAAGCTCCTGACAGCCGGCCTCACCATCAACCTGGGCAAGTCCACCTTCGCGAAAGGTAAAGTGCGTTATCTGGGTCATGTTATTGGGAGTGGCAGCCTAGCTCCGTTAGACTCACACACTCAAGCCATCCAACAGTATCCACAGCCTACCACCAGGAAGCAGCTCCTGCGCTTCCTTGGTCTTGCCTCCTACTACCGTAGGTTTGTGAGAAATTTCAGTACAGTCGCCACACCTCTAATCCTCTTAACCAGTCCCAAGCAACGGTATAATTGGACCATGCAGCAAACCGTTGTTTTCGAACAACTCAAATTCCTCCTCTGTTCTAATCCCATTCTCGCCTCGCCAGATATCACCAAGCCTTTCGTCCTTCATGTCGACGCCAGTGGTACCGGCGTTGGTGGTGTCCTAATGCAACAACGAGGCGAGGAGGTTCTACCTGTCAGCTACCACAGCTACAAATTGAAACCACACCAGAGGAACTACAGCACTATTGAAAAGGAGCTACTATCCATCGTCCTGAACCTCCAACACTTCGCTCCGTACCTACAAGGCGCCAGGTCTACAACCATCTTCTCAGACCACAACCCTCTCCGCTTCCTACATCAAGCCCAATTCACCAACCAGCGTCTTCTACGATGGGCTTTGTATTTACAAGATTTCAACCTGGAGATCCGCTATATCAAGGGTTCGGACAACATCATAGCCGATGCCCTCTCCAGAGTTTATGAAGTAGAAGCAACTCCATCTATTACTCCACCACATAACGACGTACTTCTTCCAGAACCGCAGGCTTCAGGGGAGAGTTGTGACGATAATCTCCTTCAAGAGATTGAGCCTGCTCTTCCCTCCTAAGTTCATCGCTATACATCCCTATACAACTAATATGGAAGAAATATCCAACAAGTACAACTCCAAGGTTTGCCAGAGAGCAAACGTATTCAGCACCAGGAACACCTGCTATATATATATATATATATATATATATATATATATATATATATATATATATATATATATATATATATATATATATATATATATATATATATATATATATATATATTTATTAGTATATTTTGGTAGCAGTCTTTCCTGTAGACATATATTATTAAATATGACCGAAAAAGTAAGATTAATAATTCTAACACGAATTTTCTCAATCTTTCGTACATTACGCTTCACTGTTGGAGGTAAATCAAAAATCAATTCTCCAAAATTCATTTTTATTTCTAGTCTGACGCGACACGGGCGCGTTTCGTAAAACTTATTACATTTTCAAAGACTTTAGTTCACAAATACACAACTGAATAGAACTTACGTATCTCCGATTTTATATCTACATTTGAGTGAGGTGGAAGGGGTGATGTGGCATTAACACAAGACAGAACAAAGTGTGGTATTAATAGGGTATTAATTTCATCAACACAAGACAGAACAAGAGTATTAATAGGGTATTAATTTCATCAACACAAGATAGAACACGAAACAATGGATATTGAATAGAAGTGTTTGTAGAAAGCCTATTGGTCCATATTTCTTGATGCTTCTATATTGGAGCGGAGTCTTGAGGTGGGTAGAATATAGTTGTGCAATAATTGGCTGTTGATTGCTGGTGTTGATTTCTTGATGTGTAGTGCCTCGCAAACGTCAAGCCGCCTGCTATCGCTGTATCTATCGATGATTTCTGTGTTGTTTACTAGGATTTCTCTGGCGATGGTTTGGTTGTGGGAAGAGATTATATGTTCCTTAATGGAGCCCTGTTGCTTATGCATCGTTAAACGCCTAGAAAGAGATGTTGTTGTCTTGCCTATATACTGGGTTTTTTGGAGCTTACAGTCCCCAAGTGGGCATTTGAAGGCATAGACGACGTTAGTCTCTTTTAAAGCGTTCTGTTTTGTGTCTGGAGAGTTTCTCATGAGTAGGCTGGCCGTTTTTCTGGTTTTATAGTAAATCGTCAGTTGTATCCTCTGAAGAGACAACTAACACAACACCTATACCCCCTATTAGACTATTTTACAGGAACTTCTTTTCCACAGCTCATAAAACGGAGGAAAGGGTCCTGAAAGATATTGTTAATAGAAACGTTATCCCTACAGACAAAAATCAGAGGATACAACTGACGATTTACTATAAAACCAGAAAAACGGCCAGCCTACTCATGAGAAACTCTCCAGACACAAAACAGAACGCTTTAAAAGAGACTAACGTCGTCTATGCCTTCAAATGCCCACTTGGGGACTGTAAGCTCCAAAAAACCCAGTATATAGGCAAGACAACAACATCTCTTTCTAGGCGTTTAACGATGCATAAGCAACAGGGCTCCATTAAGGAACATATAATCTCTTCCCACAACCAAACCATCGCCAGAGAAATCCTAGTAAACAACACAGAAATCATCGATAGATACAGCGATAGCAGGCGGCTTGACGTTTGCGAGGCACTACACATCAAGAAATCAACACCAGCAATCAACAGCCAATTATTGCACAACTATATTCTACCCACCTCAAGACTCCGCTCCAATATAGAAGCATCAAGAAATATGGACCAATAGGCTTTCTACAAACACTTCTATTCAATATCCATTGTTTCGTGTTCTGTCTTGTGTTGATGAAATTAATACCCTATTAATACTCTTGTTCTGTCTTGTGTTGATGAAATTAATACCCTATTAATACCACACTTTGTTCTGTCTTGTGTTAATGCCACATCACCCCTTCCACCTCACTCAAATGTAGATATAAAATCGGAGATACGTAAGTTCTATTCAGTTGTGTATTTGTGAACTAAAGTCTTTGAAAATGTAATAAGTTTTACGAAACGCGCCCGTGTCGCGTCAGACTAGAAATAAAAATGAATTTTGGAGAATTGATTTTTGATTTACCTCCAACAGTGAAGCGTAATGTACGAAAGATTGAGAAAATTCGTGTTAGAATTATTAATCTTACTTTTTCGGTCATATTTAATAATATATATATTTATATATATATATATATATATATATATATATATATATATATATATATATATATATTTATATATATATATATATATATATATATATATATATATATATATATATATATATATATATAACTGAAAACTCACACCCCAGAAGTGACTCGAACCCATACTCCCAGAAGCAATGCAACTGGTATGTACAAGACGCCTTAATCCACTTGACCATCACGACCGGACATAATGAGGTGATAGCCGAGGCTATATGAACCACCCCACCGCCGACACTCGGATAGTTATCTTGGGCATAGCATTTTACCAAATCACCTCATTCTTTGGGGCACACGTGAGGAACACAAATGCGAACAAGCCTGAATGGTCCCCAGGACATATGCAACTGAAAACTCACACCCCAGAAGTGACTCGAACCCATACTCCCAGAAGCAACGCAACTGGTATGTACAAGACGCCTTAATCCACTTGACCATCACGACCGGACATAATGAGGTGATAGCCGAGGCTATATGAACCACCCCACCGCCGGCACTCGGATAGTTATCTTGGGCATAGCATTTTACCAAATCACCTCATTCTTTGGGGCACACGTGAGGAACACAAATGCGAACAAGCCTGAATGGTCCCCAGGACATATGCAACTGAAAACTCACACCCCAGAAGTGACTCGAACCCATACTCCCAGAAGCAACGCAACTGGTATGTACAAGACGCCTTAATCCACTTGACCATCACGACCGGACATAATGAGGTGATAGCCGAGGATATATGAACCTGGGGACCATTCAGGCTTGTTCGCATTTGTGTTCCTCACGTGTGCCCCAAAGAATGAGGTGATTTGGTAAAATGGTATGCCCAAGATAACTATCCGAGTGCCGGCGGTGGGGTGGTTCATATAGCCTCGGCTATCACCTCATTATGTCCGGTCGTGATGGTCAAGTGGATTAAGGCGTCTTGTACATACCAGTTGCGTTGCTTCTGGGAGTATGGGTTCGAGTCACTTCTGGGGTGTGAGTTTTCAGTTGCATATGTCCTGGGGACCATTCAGGCTTGTTCGCATATATATATATATATATATATATATATATATATATATATATATATATATATATATGTCGTACCTAGTAGCCAGAACGCACTTTTTGGCCTACTATTCATGGCCCGATTTGCCTAATAAGCCAAGTTTTCCTGAATTAATATATTTTCTCTAATTTTTTTCTTATGAAATGATAAAGCTACCCATTTCATTATGTATGTGGTCAATTTTTTTTTATTGGAGTTAAAATTAACGTAGATATATGACCGAACCTAACCAACCCTACCTAACCTAACCTAACCAATCTTTATAGGTTAGGTTAGGTTAGGTAGCCGAAAAAGTTAGGTTAGGTTAGGTTAGGTAGGTTAGGTAGTCGAAAAACAAATAATTCATGAAAACTTGGCTTATTAGGCAAATTTGGCCTTGCATAGTAGGATGAGAAGTGCGTTCTGGCTACTAGGTACGACATATATATATATATATATATATATATATATATATATAAAATTGAAGAGGGCAATACAGTCGGGGCACTCAGGTTGATCACAAGTGAGGACAAAATTTTGCCCAGGGATGAAACCACAGCCCAAGCACTGAGAGAAAAACACCCCCTCAGGGCCGTAGGTGAACCTCCCCCACAGGTCAGGCTCGCCCCTAACCAGGAACCTCTCGTCCTCCGGGAGTCAGAGGTTTATAAAGCTATCGTTTCATTTCCCCCGGGCTCCTCAGGAGGCTACACAGGGGTAAGACCTCAACATGTGAAGGAAATGGTGAACCCTGTTCTTGGCCCAGCTGCAGAAGCGCTCCTGACAGAAATCACATCGTTTGTCAACAACTGCCTCGCCGGGTTAATCCCTGATGAAATCAAAAAATTCTTCTTTGGTGCTTCCCTATGTGCCCTTAAAAAGAAGGGGGGAGGGATCAGACCCATTGCCGTTGGTAATACCCTTCGCCGCCTAGTTGCAAGGGCTGCTGTCAGAAGTATCCGAACGGAAGCAGCCACCATGCTGCAACCCAACCAGCTGGGGTTTGGAGTCCCCCAAGGCTGTGAAGCACCGGCTCATGCTGCACGAGCCTACATTAGCTCTCTTACTGAAGACCAGGCAGTAGTAAAATTAGATTTTAAAAACGCTTTCAACTCGGTCAAAAGGGAAGCAATCCTCACTGCAGTCCAGGAACATTGCCCAAGCATTCTCCCGTTTGTGTCAGCAGGCTACAGCAAAGACTCAACCCTCCTGTTTGGCAAACATGAAGTCACCTCAGCAGAGGGAATTCAACAGGGTGACCCACTTGCACCGTTCCTCTTTTGCATAGCGGTTCGAGAAATTACAACCAGACTGTCCAGCGAGCTCAACATCTGGTTCCTGGATGATGGCACTCTGGCAGGCACACAAGATTCCCTGCTAGAAGACCTACAGCTGGTGAAGACACGGTGGGAGTCCATGGGTCTCGTTCTTAACCCCTCCAAGTGCGAAATTATTGCATCTAGTGAAGTAATCATTAGAGCAGTGAAATCAGTTTTACCAGAAGCCTCAGTCGTTAAACCTACCGACAGCACACTACTCGGAGCACCTCTGGGCCACAATGCCATTGCTGCAGTCCTTGACGAAAAGTTTAGAGACCTAAAGAGGATGGAAGAGAGAAAAGGGGACTTGGACTCCCACGATGCCCTCTACCTTCTCACAAAGTGCCTTACCTTGCCCAGGCTAACATACTTCTTAAGGTGTGCACCAACTTTTGGCAACCCACTTCTAAATCAATATGATGAGCTCCTCAGGTCAATATTCAGGAAGGCGCTCAACCTAGATTTAGATGACAGTCAGTGGGACCAAGCAACACTACCAGTGAGATTTGGAGGGATAGGCATACGAAAGGCAACAGAGGTAGCACTTCCAGCATTCTTATCCTCATGTACAGCAGCCAACGAATTGGTAGGGCAGATCCTACCAGAGCGTATGAGAGAGACAGCGGGAACTCATGATCAAACGTTCATCGAAGCAGCCAGACAATGGGACACCATTGCACACCCTCAACCCCGACCACAAGTCCCAAAAGACCACAAGCAGGCCCACTGGGATAGCCCCATAATGGAAAAGACTGTCACAGCAATGATTGACAACGCTGATGCTGAAAACAAAGCCCGCCTTCTAGCGGTAACAGCACCCCACGCCGGGGATTTTTTATTTGCTGTGCCCAATGCAGCCCTGGGAACTCGCCTCAGTCATGACGCTCTCCGCATTGGAGTTGCCCTTCGCCTTGCCGCCCCGATCCTCACCGAACATAGGTGCATCTGCGGAACTGCGATGGCAGACCAATATGGTCGTCATGGTCTGGTATGTCGTAAATCACAGGGTAAAATCGCAAGACATGAAGAAGTCAACGACATCATCAAGAGGAGCCTCGCCACAGCCCGCTGCCCGGCACAAAGAGAACCACACTTATCCAGACCTAACGACCCTCAGAAGCGCCCTGATGGGGTCACCTTGCTACCTTGGAAGGATGGTAAGCAAGTGGTATGGGACTACACGTGCGCTGCCACACTGGCCAGTACCTAACTCCACTACAGCACACGTGAAAGCGGTGGTGCTGTTTCTTTCAGGGAATCGCAGAAAATTATTAAATACAGAGGTCTAGCACACTGCTACAGCTTTGTTCCGATCGGCTCGGAGACCCTCGGTTCGTGGGGAAAATGTGCATTGAAGTTCCTGAAGGAATTGGGGGACAAATTGATCAACGCTACAAAAGACCAGAGAGCAAAAAGTTTCTTGTTCCAGCGCCTCAGTGTTGCGATTCAGAGGGGGAAATGACTGTTGCGTCTTGGGCACTAGTCCAACTTCAGAGGAATTCGAAGAAGTGTTTGACTTGCAACAATGATCGAACCCGTCTGTGACAATCATCAATGTTTCCCATTGTTGTGTTTTTCAAGAGATCCATAACCTTTAAGCACCTTTTTGCATTATTATTTTTGTATTTTTGTATCAACCCATGTATATCTTGTAACCATCAAATGCATAATAAAGCACAAAAAATAAAAAAGGAAGGGGGTGGTAGGAGAAAAGCACACAGAAACTATATTGGAGGGGATCTAAACATTCCCTCTAATGCGTTATCTTCTTCCAGCTAGAGGTGGTACTCTCTCTCTCTCTCTCTCTCTCTCTCTCTCTCTCTCTCTCTCTCTCTCTCTATATATATATATATATATAAATATATATATATATATATATATATATATATATATATATATATATATAAATATATATAAATATATATATATATATATATATATATATATATATATATATATATATATATATATATATATATATATATATATATATATATATATGTCGTACCTAGTAGCCAGAACTCACTTTTCAGCCTACTATGCAAGGACCGATTTGCCTAATAAGCCAAGTTTTAGTGAATTAAAATATTTTCTCTAATTCTTTTCTTATGAAATGATAAATCTACCCATTTCATTATGAATGAGGTCAATTTTTTATTATTGGAGTTAAAATTAACGTAGATATATGATATATTAACGTAGATATATATATATATATATATATATATATATATATATATATATATATATATATATATATATATATATATATATATATATATACAATCTTTGGACAACACCCACCAGTGGGACTCGAACCCAGAAAGCACAACTACCTTCCAGTAGCTGGCATAACTAGTATGCTTTAACCCACTACGCCATCAGACCTTACAAAAGAAGTAGATAGTTCGAGATATATATATCTCAAACATCTCTACCTCCCGAAGGCACCAGATGAGTGAGGGGTCAGTCTGCAATTTTCGTCAAGCCACTGTCAATGTGAGAGAACTCGTGTCCAGCTTATAAGCCTATACTTGCATAAACCACAAGTGAAGATAAACAATCTTTGGACAACACCCACCAGTGGGACTCGAACCCAGAAAGCACAACTACCTTCCAGTAGCTGGCATAACTAGTATGCTTTAACCCACTACGCCATCAGACCTTACAAAAGAAGTAGATAGTTCGAGATATATATATCTCAAACATCTCTACCTCCCGAAGGCACCAGATGAGTGAGGGGTCAGTCTGCAATTTTCGTCAAGCCACTGTCAATGTGAGAGAACTCGTGTCCAGCTTATAAGCCTATACTTGCATAAACCACAAGTGAAGATAAACAATCTTTGGACAACACCCACCAGTGGGACTCGAACCCAGAAAGCACAACTACCTTCCAGTAGCTGGCATAACTAGTATGCTTTAACCCACTACGCCATCAGACCTTACAAAAGAAGTAGATAGTTCGAGATATATATATCTCAAACATCTCTACCTCCCGAAGGCACCAGATGAGTGAGGGGTCAGTCTGCAATTTTCGTCAAGCCACTGTCAATGTGAGAGAACTCGTGTCCAGCTTATAAGCCTATACTTGCATAAACCACAAGTGAAGATAAACAATCTTTGGACAACACCCACCAGTGGGACTCGAACCCAGAAAGCACAACTACCTTCCAGTAGCTGGCATAACTAGTATGCTTTAACCCACTACGCCATCAGACCTTACAAAAGAAGTAGATAGTTCGAGATATATATATCTCAAACATCTCTACCTCCCGAAGGCACCAGATGAGTGAGGGGTCAGTCTGCAATTTTCGTCAAGCCACTGTCAATGTGAGAGAACTCGTGTCCAGCTTATAAGCCTATACTTGCATAAACCACAAGTGAAGATAAACAATCTTTGGACAACACCCACCAGTGGGACTCGAACCCAGAAAGCACAACTACCTTCCAGTAGCTGGCATAACTAGTATGCTTTAACCCACTACGCCATCAGACCTTACAAAAGAAGTAGATAGTTCGAGATATATATATCTCAAACATCTCTACCTCCCGAAGGCACCAGATGAGTGAGGGGTCAGTCTGCAATTTTCGTCAAGCCACTGTCAATGTGAGAGAACTCGTGTCCAGCTTATAAGCCTATACTTGCATAAACCACAAGTGAAGATAAACAATCTTTGGACAACACCCACCAGTGGGACTCGAACCCAGAAAGCACAACTACCTTCCAGTAGCTGGCATAACTAGTATGCTTTAACCCACTACGCCATCAGACCTTACAAAAGAAGTAGATAGTTCGAGATATATATATCTCAAACATCTCTACCTCCCGAAGGCACCAGATGAGTGAGGGGTCAGTCTGCAATTTTCGTCAAGCCACTGTCAATGTGAGAGAACTCGTGTCCAGCTTATAAGCCTATACTTGCATAAACCACAAGTGAAGATAAACAATCTTTGGACAACACCCACCAGTGGGACTCGAACCCAGAAAGCACAACTACCTTCCAGTAGCTGGCATAACTAGTATGCTTTAACCCACTACGCCATCAGACCTTACAAAAGAAGTAGATAGTTCGAGATATATATATCTCAAACATCTCTACCTCCCGAAGACTGACCCCTCACTCATCTGGTGCCTTCGGGAGGTAGAGATGTTTGAGATATATATATCTCGAACTATCTACTTCTTTTGTAAGGTCTGATGGCGTAGTGGGTTAAAGCATACTAGTTATGCCAGCTACTGGAAGGTAGTTGTGCTTTCTGGGTTCGAGTCCCACTGGTGGGTGTTGTCCAAAGATTGTTTATCTTCACTTGTGGTTTATGCAAGTATAGGCTTATAAGCTGGACACGAGTTCTCTCACATTGACAGTGGCTTGACGAAAATTGCAGACTGACCCCTCACTCATCTGGTGCCTTCGGGAGGTAGAGATGTTTGAGATATATATATCTCGAACTATCTACTTCTTTTGTAAGGTCTGATGGCGTAGTGGGTTAAAGCATACTAGTTATGCCAGCTACTGGAAGGTAGTTGTGCTTTCTGGGTTCGAGTCCCACTGGTGGGTGTTGTCCAAAGATTGTTTATCTTCACTTGTGGTTTATGCAAGTATAGGCTTATAAGCTGGACACGAGTTCTCTCACATTGACAGTGGCTTGACGAAAATTGCAGACTGACCCCTCACTCATCTGGTGCCTTCGGGAGGTAGAGATGTTTGAGATATATATATCTCGAACTATCTACTTCTTTTGTAAGGTCTGATGGCGTAGTGGGTTAAAGCATACTAGTTATGCCAGCTACTGGAAGGTAGTTGTGCTTTCTGGGTTCGAGTCCCACTGGTGGGTGTTGTCCAAAGATTGTTTATCTTCACTTGTGGTTTATGCAAGTATAGGCTTATATATATATATATATATATATATATATATATATATATATATATATATATATATATATATATATATATATATATTGGTGTATACTGGCAGCAGGTTTTCTTTCAAACATGTTTCATTGAATATGACCGCATATTCTGTATTTATTATTTTCTGGTTTAGGGCTTCTATCCCTCTAACTATTTTCTTAGCATCAGGGCTTAATTGAAATAGGAGTTCTCCAAAACTCATTTTCGTACTTTTAAGGTGAAGAAAAGAAGTGATTTACTATAGAGTGTATTACACTTATTTGTATAATTTGCACGACGTTTCGAACCTCCATGGTTCATTCTCAAGTGAACAGATCTTACAATACTAGTTGGTTTTATACCCGCATTAGGTCAGGTGATAATACAATGAAGGTGAAAGCATGGGGGGATACATAAGGGATAAACATAGGGGCTGCAGAAGGCTTATTGGCCCATACGAGGCATCTCCTATCTAAACACAAAGATTAATCCAGTGTAATTGGCCTGTTATGTTGGACATTGTCTTCTGTGTTGGCATCGATATGTTCTTGTCTTGTCCTTACTCTCATGGTGGGTAGAGTAAATAGTTCCATGATTTGGGTGTTCATGGTAGGTCGCTCTATTCTTATGTGAATTGCCTCAAGAATTTGTAATCTTCTTGAATCTTGGGTTTTGTCTATTATGCAAGTATTCTTGTTCAACATTTCTCTTGTTAGAGTAATGTCATGGGCTTGTCTCATGTGATTCCTAGGGGCACCAGATTGAAGATGGCATGCTGTACTATAAGATAAGGAACCTCTTCAATGTATGTAGTCTATTACTGTAGTTTGATTGGCTGCATATATATTCAATTAATATAAACCCCCCTAATGTGTAGAGGATCGATTTGTGAGATTAAGAGATTATTGCAGAAATACAGTCACTTATCATTATACAAATTGCTATCGAAGTATATAAATTAACGTAAATATAAATTCATATAAATTAAATAAATATAAATCTCACAGGTCGGTTCCCACACCACTGGTGGGTGTTGTAAAAAGATTGTTAATCTTCTTTTGTGGTTTATGCAAGTATAGGCTTATAGCATGGACACGAGTTCTCTCACATTGACAGTGGCTTGATGAAAAACGCAGAGTAACCTCTCACTCGTCTAGTGCCCTCGGGAAGTGGAGATATTTGAGGTGTATATATATCTCGAAGTCTCTACTTCTTTTGTAGGGTCTGATGGTGTAGTGGGTTAAGGCGTACTAGTTATGGCAGCTACTGGAAGGTAGTTGTGCTTTCTGGGTTCGAGGCCCACTGGTGGGTGTTGTCCAAAGATTGTTAATCTTAACTTGTGGTTTATGCAAGTATAGGCTTATATATATATATATATATATATATATATATATATATATATATATATATATATATAGTTGCTTATATGGAGCCCTGTTGCTTATGCATATGCATTATGCTTATGCTTATGCATTATGCATAAGCAACAGGGCTCCATTAAGGAACATATAATCTCTTCCCACAACCAAACCATCGCCAGAGAAATCCTAGTAAACAACACAGAAATCATCGATAGATACAGTGATAGCAGGCGGCTTGACGTTTGTGAGGCACTACACATCAAGAAGTCAACACCAGCAATCAACAGCCAATTATTGCACAACTATATTCTACCCACCTCAAGACTCCGCTCCAATATAGAAGCATCAAGAAATATGGACCAATAGGCTTTCTACAAACACTTCTATTCAATATCCATTGTTTCGTGTTCTGTCTTGTGTTGATGAAATTAATACCCTATTAATACTCTTGTTCTGTCTTGAGTTGAAGAAATTAATACCCTATTAATGCCACATCTTGTTCTGTCCTGTGTTAATGCCACTTCACCCCTTCCACCTCACTCAAATGTAGATATAAAATCGGAGATGCGTAAGTTCTATTCAGTTGTGTATTTGTGAACTAAAGTCTTTGAAAATGTAATAAGTTTTACGAAACGCGCCCGTGTCGCGTCAGACTAGAAATAAAAATGAATTTTGGAGAATTGATTTTTGATTTACCTCCAACAGTGAAAAGAAATGTACGAAAGATTGAAAAAATTCGTGTTAGAATTATTAATCTTACTTTTTCGGTCATATTTAATAATATATATATATATATATATATATATATATATATATATATATATATATATATATATATATATATATATATATATATATATATATATATATATATATGTACATATATATATATATATATATATATATATATATATATATATATATATATATATATATATATATATATATATGTACATATATATATATATATATATATATATATATATATATATATATATATATATATATATATATATATATATATATATACCAGTTGCGTACATACCAGTTGCGTTGCTCCTGGGAGTATGGGTTCGAGTCACTTCTGGGGTGTGAGTTTTCAGTTATATATATATATATATATATATATATATTGTGACGATAATCTCCTTCAAGAGATTGAGCCTGCTCTTCCCTTCATAATTACGTCTTCACAACTATATAAAAGACTATGGAAGAAATGTCCAACAACGACAACAAACACCAGCAAGGCTTGCCAGGGTGAGCAGAAACGTATGCAACCAGCCACCTGTTCGAACTCCAACCACCAAACTACCCGTTGATCGCTACGACTCCGCTGATTGGTCGCCGGTCTGGCTGCACCTGCCTCGCCCCTCCCAATACTACCTGATGTCTGGGGTCGCCCCAACATCAGTCTTCAGAATGTTCCGTGCTTTCGTAGCCAGCACTCCTCCCAGCTAGACGTTAGCGTGTACTGAGAGAGGTGGTGGCTTTAAGCCAATATTCCAGCACCTCCCACTTAACTTTTGTGTTGCACTTCTTATTATTTTGCCTTAACGTAACTTTCATTGTGTCATTTAAGTATTCTTATTATTTTGATTCATTGATTTTATTATACATATTTGTTTGTCCATATTTTCATGTTTTGATTTATTTAACGTAATTAAAATTTCATTGTTAAAGTTTACTTGTGTTTTGTGTGTCTTCTCCTTACCTTACCACAGACGAAGTTCCAGTTTTTCTATTTTTTTTATAACTATGTGACGAGGCCATACCCCTAGCCTTAAACAGCCGAACACCAACGCGTTACCGTCACAAGTTATATGGGGGCCTGTCCTAGGAGCTTCACTCAGGTACTGGTGCCAAGTGGTAATTTATGGTAAGCGTATTTAACTTTGTTAACGTAGCTTTACTATTTTTCATTCAATTTCATTTTTTATAAGGTGCGGTGTATTGTGCATTACGAGAGTAACATATAGTGAAGGTGAGACAACTTTGGATTACGTGGTGACTGTAGGCCTCAGTCATACTCTTAATTGGTCATCTCTCCCTCCATGTTATTACTCGTATTTACCATCTATGTCCCTTGAATATTTCTCATTCTGACAGATCATCATATTGGTACCCTGGTACTGTGGTCTGCCCCGGGTCAAGAGTACCCAATCTTCTGCAATCTGACTGTAGGAGGACAAAGAGGGCCATAGTTCCTCTAGCTCGAACTTTAGTTGCTGAATTGGGACCTCAGCAGCAGTTCTCGTCACCAGTTGACACCTCGCACCCCTACACGTCAGTCAGAGATGATGATACATACAACGGTAGGGAATTAGCTTATTTTTTCAGAGCACAAAAGTTCGCTAATTCTGTAAGTATCATATTAAATTCAGTAGGAAAAACTTGCTTTATGTCCTATAGAGACTTGGCAAGGTATGCCTACATCCTTGGACTACCAATTTTACTTTTGAAGCATTTAACTGTTTCATTTGTTTTCGAAACTTTGTTTCATTTGTTAGTAGGATTTTCTTGCCCTTATTCTCTTACATGAGTACCGGGTACAAGATTTCCTGCGCCCTTGATTTAATTTAATATCTTTCACTTAACGTTAATTGTTAAAGATCACACAGGATAGGTACCAGTTGCCACGTTGTCCTGTTTCTGACATTTCATTATTGAACATTCGTGTACCTTTATTTGCTAATTTCACCATGTTTCGTCTCCAAACTTTCCGTGCAAATCCAGCAGGTGAAATAGGGACTTTAAGTCGTGCCAAGAGGACTGAACTACAAACTCTTGCACATGAGTATCAACTAGAAGTTCCCTATCAAGCCAACAAAAATGACCTACACAACCTGTTGCTGGATTACTATTTAGAGCAAGGTAAGATAGACTCTGAAACTCATGAAACTTACTATATTGCAGATAAAACTGATTTGGCAACGCTGAAACTTAAACTAGAGCTGGCTAAGATTGAACGTGAGCAGCAAAGAGAAGCAGCTACCATACGGAGAGAAGAACAAGAACGTGAGATTGCACTACTCCAGGAGCGGGAACGTGTACAGCTTGAAACACTCCAGGAGCGGGAACGAGTACAGCTTGAAACCAAACGACGCGAGTTGGAGATGCAACGCGAACATGACAAGCAACAAGCAACTCTGGCTCTAGAGTGTCGTCAACGTGAAATCGCCTTGGAAACTTCCCACTTCACTCAACGCCAACAAGCTACTGCCAATCTTCCCGTCAGTTTTAATATATCACATGCAAGTAAGTTAATGCCATCCTTTGTAGAAGCAGAAGTTGATGTGTTCTTTACCACCTTTGAAACCCTTGCTAATCAACTCAGTTGGCCTGTCAACCAATGGGCCACACTTCTCAGAGTCCATCTTACAGGTAGAGCTGCAGTCACACTCAGTACTTTGGCGTCTGAGAATGACTACTACACTCTGAAACAAGCAGTGTTGGACGCCTACCTACTTTCCACCGAAAGTTATAGAAGGAAATTCCGTGACCACCTGAAGGCAAGTACCACTACCTTCCTCGAGTTTGCTAACACGAAACGGAGGTATTTCATGAAATGGCTGGAAGCAGCACATGTCTCTACTTTTACAGAACTCGTCAACCTGATGCTTGTTGAAGAATTCTTGAGACGTGTGCCGCCTCCTGTCCGCCTCTACTTAGCAGATAAAGAAGAAACCGACTACCTGAAGTGTGCTAAGTCGGCTGACACTTACAGCCTCATCCACCGGCTGACACCTGAACCATCCTCCAGTAAGAAGTCGTGGTACAGTTACGAGAAGGTGAGCCCCGATCAAGCTGGTTCACAACTGTACTGCAAGTATTGTAGACTCTATGGACATACCATAGACAAGTGTGGTAAGTCTCAATACAAGGGAACCACTGACCAACAAAGACCCAAACCAACTCCTCCTAAGTCCGGTAAGCCTGTGATGAATGTTGGTGTTGATGTTAATGATCTTTCTCTTTTCAGTAACCACCTGTATACTGGAACTGTCTCTGCCAACTGTTCAAATCCGGAGGGACGTTTCAAATTGAAGATCTTGAGGGACACAGCGGCTCTACAATCGATCATCTTGAAGTCGGCTGTGCCCAACATAGTCTACACCGGGGAAACAGTCTTCATCACTGACCTCACTGCTACCACTCCATACCCTCTCGCCAGAGTCCACCTGGATTGTCCCTACGTGAACGGGGAAGTCCAAGTCGCCGTCAGGGAAAAGCCTTTTCCCATGCCTGGAGTGCAACTTCTCCTAGGCAACGACTTGGCAGAAGACCTGCAACCGACCAACCTGATCGTCATGGACAAACCCCAGGTGTGTAACTCTGTGCCAATAAATCCTATTCTCGAGTATGTTCCAGCAGAGGTTCAAGAGAGTGATGAAGTTTCTCCTCCGGTTCTCGTAACCACCCGTGCACAAGCCGCACGTCCACAGCCAGCTGACTCTACTGCTACCGCTGTCCCTCAAGACCCTCAGAAACTACCCCCGCATCTGACCAAGTTGGAGTTCCGTAAGTTGCAGAGGGAAGATCTTACTTTAACACCATTGTTTTTCCAGGCTGAGACTCAACCCGACAGTATTCCTGGGTTCTTCCTAGAGAACGACTTGCTCTACCGCAGATATAGACCCAGTAAACTGAAGGAGGAGGACGATTGGGCCAACATCGAACAACTTGTGATTCCCACCAGCCTGCGGCCCACTATTCTACACCTGGCCCACGGAGCATTCTCCCACTACGGCTTCAACAAGACTTACCATGGGATTCGTCAAGACTACTACTGGCCAGGTATGGTAAATAACGTCAAACAGTACGTAAAACAGTGTCATACATGTCAGATGGCAGGCAAACCGAACGTCTCCATTCCCAGAGCACCACTGATTCCCATACAGGTGCCTGCGGAACCTTTCCACAGACTCATAATAGACTGTGTCGGTCCTTTACCTCGGACCAGTTCAGGTAACGCCTACATCCTAACCATCCTGTGTCCTACCACCAGATTTCCCATAGCAGTTCCAGTGAAGAACATCACGGCTGCTACGGTTATCAAACATCTATTGAAGATCTTCACTCAATACGGATTTCCCAGGGAGATTCAAAGTGACTGTGGCACCAACTTCACCAGTGATCTCTTCAAAAGGACACTGGAGGAGTTCAACATCAAACAGGTATTGTCCAGCCCCTATCATCCTGCTTCACAGGGTTCTCTTGAACGTAGTCATCAGACCATCAAAGCACTCTTGAAAAAGTTTTGTAGTGAAACCTCAAAGGATTGGGATAAGCAGATTGACCTAATAATGTGTATTTTCAGAAGTCTCCCCAATGAGTCCCTAGGAGTATCTCCTTATGAGATGCTCTACGGCCGTAAGTGCCGTACTCCCCTTAAGGCTTTCAAAGACTCTCTCAGAGATGCCACCTTCAGTGAGCATCAGAATGTGCCCCAGTTTCTTCAAAACCTTCAACACATTCTAGAGAGAGTCCACCGCTTTGCTCATGATAATCTATTGAAAGCCCAGGTGAGAATGAAGACTCATTACGACCAGACCAGCAAAGTAAGAAAATTCAAGCCGGGAGACTTCGTCCTTGCTTATTTCCCTATCCCAGGTTCACCTTTACAAAACAAATTTTCAGGACCCTACTGCGTCAAAGAGTGCAGGAATAATAATAATTATGTGATAGAGACTCCAGATAGGCGGCGGAAGACCCAGCTGTGCCACGTCAACCTCCTGAAGCAATATAATGGTACTCCTCCCACTGTCTTGATTAATTGTTCTACCTTCACAGAACCCTACATCCACAGTGAGACCATCCCGGCTTCTTCTCCCGAAAGCACTGACAAGGAGTCGGCGCTTTCTAATTCCAAAATCCTTCATGATCTTCCCAAATGCTTTCAGGATAATAATCGTGCTCCTATGCCCTCTTCTAATTCCACTCTCACCTCGTCAGATAAGCCCTTCATCCTCCATGTCGACGCCAATGGTACCGACGTGGGTGGTGTCGTGATGCAGCAACGAGGCGAGAAGAATACACCTGTCAGCGACTACTGCTACAAGGATCTACGAAACAATTGGCAAGGAGCTACTCTTCCTCATCCTGAAGCTTCAGCACTTCACTCCACACCTGAAAAGTGCTCGGTCCACCATCAATACGGACCACACCACCCTACACCTCCTGCAGCACGCCCACTTCTCATCTCAACGTCTTCTACTATGGGCTTGCTACCTGCAGAAATTCAACCTGGAGACACGCTATACCAAGAGTCTGACAACATCTTAGCCCATGATCTCTCCAGAGTTTATGAAGTAGAAGCAACTCCATCCATTACTCCACCACATAACGACGTACTTCTTCCAGAACCGCAGGCTTCGGGGGAGAGTTGTGACGATAATCTCCTTCAAGAGATTGAGCCTGCTCTTCCCTTCATAATTACGTCTTCACAACTATATAAAAGACTATGGAAGAAATGTCCAACAACGACAACAAACACCAGCAAGGCTTGCCAGGGTGAGCAGAAACGTATGCAACCAGCCACCTGTTCGAACTCCAACCACCAAACTACCCGTTGATCGCTACGACTCCGCTGATTGGTCGCCGGTCTGGCTGCACCTGCCTCGCCCCCCCCAATACTACCTGATGTCTGGGGTCGCCCCAACATCAGTCTTCAGAATGTTCCGTGCTTTCGTAGCCAGCACTCCTCCCAGCTAGACGTTAGCGTGTACTGAGAGAGGTGGTGGCTTTAAGCCAATATTCCAGCACCTCCCACTTAACTTTTGTGTTGCACTTCTTATTATTTTGCCTTAACGTAACTTTCATTGTGTCATTTAAGTATTCTTATTATTTTGATTCATTGATTTTATTATACATATTTGTTTGTCCATATTTTCATGTTTTGATTTATTTAACGTAATTAAAATTTCATTGTTAAAGTTTACTTGTGTTTTGTGTGTCTTCTCCTTACCTTACCACAGACGAAGTTCCAGTTTTTCTATTTTTTTTATAACTATGTGACGAGGCCATACCCCTAGCCTTAAACAGCCGAACACCAACGCGTTACCGTCACAATATATATATATATATATATATATATATATATATATATATAACTGAAAACTCACACCCCAGAAGTGACTCGAACCCATACTCCCAGGAGCCACGCAACTGGTATGTACAAGACGCCTTAATCCACTTGACCATCACGACCGGACAAAATGAGGTGATAGCCGAGGCTATTTGAACCACCCCACCGCCGGCACTTGGATAGTAATCTTGGGCATAGCATTTTACCAAATCACCTCATTCTTTGGGGCACACGTGAGGAACACAAATGCGAACAAGCCTGAATGGTCCCCAGGACAATATGCAACTGAAAACTCACACCCCAGAAGTGACTCGAACCCATACTCCCAGGAGCCATGCAACTGGTATGTACAAGACGCCTTAATCCACTTGACCATCACGACCGGACAAAATGAGGTGATAGCCGAGGCTATTTGAACCACCCCACCGCCGGCACTCGTATAGTAATCTTGGGCATAGCATTTTACCAAATCACCTCATTCTTTGGGGCACACGTGAGGAACACAAATGCGAACAAGCCTGAATGGTCCCCAGGACAATATGCAACTGAAAACTCACACCCCAGAAGTGACTCGAACCCATACTCCCAGGAGCCACGCAACTGGTATGTACAAGACGCCTTAATCCACTTGACCATCACGACCGGACAAAATGAGGTGATAGCCGAGGCTATTTGAACCACCCCACCGCCGGCACTCGGATAGTAATCTTGGGCATAGCATTTTACCAAATCACCTCATTCTTTGGGGCATACGTGAGGAACACAAATGCGAACAAGCCTGAATGGTCCCCAGGACAATATGCAACTGAAAACTCACACCCCAGAAGTGACTCGAACCCATACTCCCAGGAGCCACGCAACTGGTATGTACAAGACGCCTTAATCCACTTGACCATCACGACCGGACAAAATGAGGTGATAGCCGAGGCTATTTGAACCACCCCACCGCCGGCACTCGGATAGTAATCTTGGGCATAGCATTTTACCAAATCACCTCATTCTTTGGGGCACACGTGAGGAACACAAATGCGAACAAGCCTGAATGGTCCCCAGGACAATATGCAACTGAAAACTCACACCCCAGAAGTGACTCGAACCCATACTCCCAGGAGCCACGCAACTGGTATGTACAAGACGCCTTAATCCACTTGACCATCACGACCGGACAAAATGAGGTGATAGCCGAGGCTATTTGAACCACCCCACCGCCGGCACTCGGATAGTAATCTTGGGCATAGCATTTTACCAAATCACCTCATTCTTTGGGGCACACGTGAGGAACACAAATGCGAACAAGCCTGAATGGTCCCCAGGACAATATGCAACTGAAAACTCACACCCCAGAAGTGACTCGAACCCATACTCCCAGGAGCCACGCAACTGGTATGTACAAGACGCCTTAATCCACTTGACCATCACGACCTGACAAAATGAGGTGATAGCCGAGGCTATTTGAACCACCCCACCGCGGCACTCGGATAGTAGTCTTGGGCATAGCATTTTACCAAATCACCTCATTCTTTGGGGCACACGTGAGGAACACAAATGCGAACAAGCCTGAATGGTCCCCAGGACAATATGCAACTGAAAACTCACACCCCAGAAGTGACTCGAACCCATACTCCCAGGAGCCACGCAACTGGTATGTACAAGACGCCTTAATCCACTTGACCATCACGACCGTACAAAATGAGGTGATAGCCGAGGCTATTTGAACCACCCCACCGCCGGCACGCGGATAGTAATCTTGGGCATAGCATTTTACCAAATCACCTCATTCTTTGGGGCACACGTGAGGAACACAAATGCGAACAAGCCTGAATGGTCCCCAGGACAATATGCAACTGAAAACTCACACCCCAGAAGTGACTCGAACCCATACTCCCAGGAGCCACGCAACTGGTATGTACAAGACGCCTTAATCCACTTGACCATCACGACCGGACAAAATAAGGTGATAGCCGAGGCTATTTGAACCACCCCACCGCCGGCACTCGGATAGTAATCTTGGGCATAGCATTTTACCAAATCACCTCATTCTTTCGGGCACACGTGAGGAACACTCGGCTATCACCTCATTTTGTCCGGTCGTGATGGTCAAGTGGATTAAGGCGTCTTGTACATACCAGTTGCGTGGCTCCTGGGAGTATGGGTTCGAGTCACTTCTGGGGTGTGAATTTTCAGTTGCATATTGTCCTGGGGACCATTCAGGCTTGTTCGCATTTGTGTTCCTCACGTGTGCCCCAAAGAATGAGGTGATTTGGTAAAATGCTATGCCCAAGATTACTATCCGAGTGCCGGCGGTGGGGTGGTTCAAATAGCCTCGGCTATCACCTCATTTTGTCCGGTCGTGATGGTCAAGTGGATTAAGGCGTCTTGTACATACCAGTTGCGTGGCTCCTGGGAGTATGGGTTCGAGTCACTTCTGGGGTGTGAGTTTTCAGTTGCATATTGTCCTGGGGACCATTCAGGCTTGTTCGCATTTGTGTTCCTCACGTGTGCCCCAAAGAATGAGGTGATTTGGTAAAATGCTATGCCCAAGATTACTATCTGAGTGCCGGCGGTGGGGTGGTTCAAATAGCCTCGGCTATCACCTCATTTTGTCCGGTCGTGATGGTCAAGTGGATTAAGGCGTCTTGTACATACCAGTTGCGTGGCTCCTGGGAGTATGGGTTCGAGTCACTTCTGGGGTGTGAGTTTTCAGTTGCATATTGTCCTGGGGACCATTCAGGCTTGTTCGCATATATATATATATATATATATATATATATATATATATATATATATATATATATATATATATATATATATATATATATATATATATATATATATATATATATATATATATATATATATATATATATATATATATTATTAAATATGACCGAAAAAGTAAGATTAATAATTCTAACACGAATTTTCTCGATCTTTCTTACGTTTCTTTTCACTGTTGATAGTAATTCAAAAATCAATTCTCCAAAATTTATTTTTATTTCTTGTCTGACGCAACACTTGAGCGCTTTTCGTAAAACTTATTACATTTTCAAAGACTTTATTTTACACACACACACACAACTTTAACTGATATAGAAGCATCAAGAAATATGGGGCAATAAAAATAGGCCTTCTGCAGTTACCTACCTTTAATACCAATTGTTTCGTGTCCAGTCTTGTGTTAAAAGTTTATTTTCACCTCATCCAAAACTATTGTAACATGTCACTTCACCCAAATGTAGGTATAAAAACTGAAAGATGTTTAAGCTCTATTCAGTTAAAGTTGTGTGTGTGTAAACTAAAGTCTTTGCAAATGTAATAAGTTTTACGAAACGTGCTCAAGTGTCGGGTCAGACTAGAAATAAAAATGAATTTTGGAGAATTGATTTTTGAATTACCATCAACAGTGAAAAGAAACATAAGAAAGATAGAGAAAATTCGTGTTAGAATTATTAATCTTACTTTTTCGGTCATATTTAATAATATATGTCTACAGGAAAGACTGCTACCAAAATATACTAATATATATATATATATATATATATATATATATATATATATATATATATATATATATATATATATATATATATATATACATATATATATACATATATATATATATATATATATATATATATATATATATATATATATATATATATATATATATATATATATATATATATAAATATAAATTCTGTCTTTTGTACTAGGCTAATTCCTTACTCCCTGATTTCCCCCAGGATCAAGTAAAATCATCTGTTCCCCTAGACAACATTTGAAATTTCAACCCCCCCCCCCCCACTCACCACCCAATTCGTGACAGTGTCAACAGAGAGAGGAGCTCCGTGGTGTCAAATGCTAAAACAAGAGTAGTTACCACTTACTATGACAAAGAACGGTCGCTTGAGAAACCTTTCATGCTGTGGAAAAATTATCTTTTTAAATTATCATGTGCAAAGTTCTGTTAATATTCCCGAAATCAGTGAAT
This sequence comes from Procambarus clarkii, assembly GCF_040958095.1. Lineage (NCBI taxonomy): Eukaryota > Metazoa > Arthropoda > Malacostraca > Decapoda > Cambaridae > Procambarus > Procambarus clarkii. The sequence goes on along the minus strand of NC_091212.1, from coordinate 3,097,439 downwards.
AATGGAGCATATTACTAATATGATTGTTTATGTTTGTTTTGAAAATATTTAGCCGTGCAGCTGTCGGACAGTGCCAAAACCCTTCATGGGGGGCCTGAATGTGTCACTGGCAAGCTGTTCCTTTTGTACTCGTGGCGACCCCGACCACTCCAGTGTTCATCCCGTTCACCAGACCATTCTCTCTGCCAGTCTGGGCGAGGCCAGCCAGTACCAATTCCACAGTGAGAGGTTGTGTTAGCTGGAGCTCCGATTCTAGTAACATTATTATTGCAATAATGGAAGGATTAGTAAAGGATTTGGTGAGTCTGGTTGGAGCTCTGAGAGCAGAGATGGATTCCCTACGGGAGGAGGTACGACGGCTGAGACTTCGGGAGGAAACGAAGGAGGAGGCCAGTGTTGACGGGACCTCATTAAGAAGGACTGACGGAACCAGTAATAAGGAGACCTCGTCTTGGCAAGTTGTGAAAGACAGGGGTCTTAAGAAGACCTTGGCAAAACCGACAACTAATAGCCTACACCTAAGGACTTTTAACACATTTGACGTATTAGAGGACGAGTGCTGTGGTGAACCTGTTGTTCAAAGAGGAGGCAAAGCAACGAGGAGCATTGAAGCGCAGGTCCCTCAAACTGCTCGAAAGGAAAAGGGAGAATCGAAGCGAATTTTGGTTGTGGGAGATTCCCAGGTGAGGTATTTAGACAGAACGTTTTGTGCCAGAGATAGGGGGAACAGATTAAGGGCTTGCTATCCGGGAGCTGGAATTGGTGATATTGTTGGAAACATGAATGATATTATGACGGGAAATGGAAACAAACCCATTATTTGTATTAGTGCAGGGGGTAATGATGTTGGGCGAGTTAGGAGTGAGGAACTAATACAGAGATTCAGGACAGCCATTGAATTAATTAGGAGCAAGGGAGGAATCCCGATCATATGTGGCATTCTTCCAAGCAAAGGAGTGGGAAATGAATGGATGTCGAGGGCACTTGGTGTCAATTGCCGGCTGGAAAGATATTGCAAATCAAATGCAATATCTTTCATAGACAACTGGGAACACTTCTATGGAAGAAATGAAATGTATGCTCGTGTTGGGGTGCATCTATCGAGAGCTGGGGTTGTTGCTGTTGCGAACTCGTTGGAAGAAGTGGTTAGAGGTGTTTGTTTGGGTTTAAACTGTTAGTAGATAGAGGTATGGGAATTGATTTGGAGGAAGGAGGTAATAAAAGTATGTGTTTGTGGGAGAAAGGAATTGGCAAAATGATCAGGGAAAGAGAAGGGCCTCAAAATAACAATTCATTTAGGGTATATTACACTAACAGTAGAAGTCTAAGAAATAAAATTAACGAATTAAATGCTCTTGTCTGCACAGAAAAAATAGATATTATTGCACTTACCGAAACGTGGATGAATGTAGAAAATAGAGAACTATTAGCTGAATATCAAATAAATGGATTTAAACTATTTCACACAGATAGATATATTAGACGAGGAGGTGGAGTAGCCATATATGTTAGGGACAATTCGAAATGTAGTCTCAAAGAGGGAATCAAAACTGAGCCACACACAGAAACTATTTGGATAGAATTAAACGAAAAAGCTAATAATATTATAATAGGAGTTATATATAGGCCACCAAATTTAGACAGAATAGAAGTAAAGCAACTATGGGATGAAATATCTAGAACATCTAGATCTAACAGTATTTATGTCATGGGTGACTTTAATTTTAGTGGAATAAACTGGTTGAACAAAACAGGGAATAGTGAAGCAGAAGATTTTCTAGAATTATTTCACGATTGCTTTCTTACGCAACACATTAAGGAACCAACACGGGAAAATAATACTTTAGATTTAGTGTTAACTAACAGGGAAACACAAATTAATGACATCGAAATAGGGAGTGAGCTAGGGAACAGTGATCACAAAGAAATCAGATTTAGCATAGAATGGAATAGACCAGTAGGAGAAAATTCTGTTAAAGTGCCAGATTTTCGAAAAGCTGATTTTAATAGCCTAAGAAATTTTTTGGGTCAAATTGATTGGAAAGTCTTGGGTATGGGGTGTGGGCCGGTCTTGGAGCGAGACATGAACCCAGCGATAGGTGACTTAAATGGGGATTTCGATATGGATTCAATATATAACTTATTTAAGAATATTCTAAACAAAGCACAGGAACGTAGTATACCATACAAATTGAATAGATCGAATACTAATGACCCAGAGTGGATAACAAAGAATTTGAAGAACCTTATAGGTAAAAAGAGAGCGTGGTACAAAAGGATTAAAAATGGGGAGGTCACTTTAGAACAGGAATTCGTACAACTGGTTAGAAATGTTAAAAAAGAGATAAGGAAAGTAAAAAGAATCTACGAAGTTCGCATAGCAGGGCAAGCAAAGACAAATCCTAAAGGGTTTTTTTCAGTTATATCGTACTAAGACTAGGGAAAGGATAGGTCCATTAAAAACTGAGACTGGTCAAATAACAGATAGTGATGAAGAGATGAGTAGTATTTTTAATAAATATTTTGTATCTGTATTTACTAAAGAGGAACTTAACAATATGCCTTCAGCCGAACAAGTCTATGTGGGTGGGGACGAGGATAGGTTGACGAGTTTTGCAGTTACCAGGGAAGATGTTCTTAAACAAATAGTAAAACTCAAACCAAACAAATCCCCAGGGCCGGATGAAGTGTTTGCCAGGGTGCTTAAAGAATGCAAAGAGGAGCTATGTGACCCACTGTCAACCATATTTAATAAATCAATAGAGTCAGGCAGAGTGCCAGAGTTTTGGAAAGTTGCTAATGTGATACCAGTTTTTAAGAAAGGAGATAGATCACTTGCATCTAACTATCGACCAATTAGCCTAACGTCTATTGTGGGAAAGTTACTCGAATCTATAATAGCAAATAAAATTCGTCTTCATCTTGAAAAACATAAATTAATAATTGAGTCGCAACATGGTTATATAAATAGTCGTTCATGTTTAACAAATTTGTTATCTTTTTATTCTAGCATAGTTGAGGCAGTTGATAGTGGTAAGGATTGTGATATTGTGTACCTTGACTTTAGCAAAGCTTTTGATACAGTGACACATGAATGACTAATTAACAAAATAGAAGCTCATGGTATTGGGGGTGCTATATTAACTTGGATTAGGGCATGGCTATTCCAAAGGAAACAGAGAGTTAGTATAAATGGGGTTAAGTCAGAGTGGGATAATGTTGTCAGTGGAGTACCTCAGGGCTCTGTCCTGGAACCTCTGTTGTTTATAATATATATAAATGATTTAGATTCAGGTTTGAGTAGCAACATTTGCAAATTTGCCGATGATACGAAAATCGGTAGGGAAATTAATTCGGAGGAGGACTCACTATCACTTCAAGTTGATCTAGATAGGGTGAAATGGTCAAAGGATTGGCAAATGCAGTTTAATGCTAATAAATGTAAAGTTCTGAGGCTAGGTAATGATGATAGAGTTACAAGATACGAGCTAGATGGTGTTGAGATTGCGAAGTCGGATTGCGAAAGGGATCTGGGAGTTATGATTAGTAAGAATTTAAAACAAAAGGATCAATGCATAAATGTTCGTAATAAGGCAAATCGGACACTTGGATTTATTAATCGCAGCGTTAGTAACAAGACACCTGGTGTGGTTCTCAAGCTATATCTTGCTCTAGTTAGGCCCCATTTAGATTATGCAGTTCAGTTTTGGTCTCCATATTATAGAATGGATATAAATTCACTTGAACGTGTCCAGCGTAGGATGACTAAGTTAATTCCCCAAATTAGAAATCTTTCATATGAAGAAAGATTACCAAAGCTTAAGTTGCATTCACTGGAAAGGCGAAGAGTTAGAGGTGACATGATAGAGGTTTACAAGTGGGTGAATGGACATAACAAAGGGGATATTAATAGGGTATTAAAAGTATCAACACAAGACAGAACACGAAACAATGGGTATAAATTGGATAAGTTTAGATTTAGGAAAGACTTGGGTAAATACTGGTTCAGTAACAGGGTTGTTGATTTGTGGAACTAATTACCGCGTAACTTGCTGGAGGTGGGGTCCCTCGATTGTTTCAAGCGCGGGTTGGACAAGTATATGAGTGGGATTGGGTGGTTATAAATAGGAGCTGCCTTGTATGGGCCAATAGGCCTTCTGCAGTTGCCTTTGTTCTTATGTTCTTATGTACCATGTGGCCTCCACCTTGGAACAGACAAACAATCTTCTCTCTTATAGTATGTACTAGAGGAGTCACCCATCGTGGTCTCGGTCTGTCTGTCTCCCATCTCTCCATCTATATATCTATCCACCTATCTTCTTTTATCTATTCATTCATCTATCAATCCATCCATCTATATATCTATACCATATATCATCTATACATCATTCATTCCATCTACTTATCCAGCATTCCATCTATCAATCCATCCATCTATCTTTCCCTCTAGCTATTCATTTTCTTCTATCATCTATAGATCATCGATCTCTCAGTCTACCTATCCATCTATTTAACCAACAATCTATCCATTCATTTAAGATATATTCATCAATCCATATATGTACCTATCTTGCCATCCATATACTCATATATCTATCTATCCATCTATCATTCTCTCCATACGTCTATTCGTGTATCTGTCCATCTGCCTTATCATCTATCAATCTTTTTGTCAATCTATCCAAATATATATATCATCTATTCATCCACCTATCATTCTTTCCATCCATGTGTGCAGCCATCTATCCTTCAAGCAATATATCCATCAAGTTTTCTATCAATCAATCTGTTTTTCTATCCATCTATTTTTCTATCCTTCTATCTATTCATCTATCTATCTATTTATCTATCTATCTATCCATGCACCAACTCATCTTTCTACCCATCTATCCACCCACTTATATTTCCATCTACCTATCCATCTAATTATTCGTCTATTCATCTTTCTACCTATACATCCATCCATCTTTTCATCACTAAACCTATACATCCATCCATCTATTCATCTCTCTATCCATCCATTTTTCTGTCCATCCATCTACTTTTTACCTATCTATATATATATCCATCCACTTATCCCTCCATCCAACTATTCATCTGTCTACCTATCTATCCAAATATTTACCTATTTATAACACAGAAATAAATTACACAGAGAGAGTGGGGGCCTGATAACTCACAGCACATAGGTTCGAACCCTCATCACGGCTCCTATGGCTTATCTATTTATTCATGCGCCTATTCGTCTATCCATCCATCCTATTACCTACTGTCTGTTTCATTCTCTTCCTCTATCTTTGTCTCTGCCTCTCTCTCTCTGTCTCCAGCTGTGTTTTTGTTTCTAAGTTTCTCTGTGCCTCTCTCTCTTTCTGTCCCTTATAAAAAATTCAATAGTCTAAGTGTGGTGGTCGGCAGTGGGAGCAGCTCAGTGGTGTGAAGTACTAAAACACAATAGTTACCCTTACTCTGGTATAGAGCAGTTGCTTGAGAAACTGTTGACGCTGAGGGAGAATTGTCTGTTTGATGCTAGTACGGCCAAATTATTCACAACAGGAAAATTACTCTTAATTTTCATAAAATCAGTGAATAATGGTCAGAATACTTTACGACAATATTTTATTTGAAAAGTTTGACCTCCTACTATAAACATAGTCATTCTCTCCTTTGGTAAAATTACAATATCTCTCCTTTGGTAAAATTACAATATATAAATATTGCATTTTGTCACATGATAAGTGTGGTGTGTTGTGTGACATGAGTGTTATATAATTTTGAGATCCATAAGTGTGACTCATACCGCCATCATTTGTAGCGTTGACGTCTGCTCCAGCGTCGAGGAGGATCTTCACAGTGTAGTCGTGACGACCTTCGATTGCCCTGTGAAGGGCTGTCCAGCCTGTCAACATATACCACAATTGGTATTATACATAAACCATCACTATTTCAGTACTTTATGTAAGATATTGAAATAAGCGGTTAAAGATGAATATTTGTGTATACTGGTGACGTGTACCGACTCAACATATTATGCAAAACTATTTTCCACCCTAAATTTAAGAGAGGAAGATTAATTAAAATTGTTAAGAATATATCACCATTTAAATATCCGACATCTCACCAGTTTTTATTTGATAATTTATTATTTGTGACGAGATCGACAGTGTTGCTATTGTCATGTCCGAAACACTAATACAAAACCCTTCCCCACTACCACACACCCCACCACACTACCACACACTCCACCACACTACCACACACCCCATCACACTACCACACACTGTGGGGGCCTGGTGGATAGCGCGCAGGACTCGTAATTCTGTGGCGCGGGTTCGATTCCCGCACGAGGCAGAAACAAATGGGCAAAGTTTCTTTCACCCTAAGTGCCCTTGTTACCTAGCAGTAAATAGGTACCCTGGAGTTAGTCAGCTGTCACGGGCTGCTTCCTGGGGTGTGTGGTGTGGGGAAAAAAAAATAAAAATAAAATAAAGATTAAGTTAGTAGTTAGTAAACAGTTGATTGACATTTGAGAGGCGGGCCGAAAGAGCAAAGCTCAACCACCGCAAAAACACAACTAGTAAACACACAACCCACCCACGCTACCACACACCCTAACACACACCCCACCACACAACTAATCAACCCTACCCCACTATCACACACCCCACCACACTACCAAACACCCCACAACACTACCACACCCCACAACACAACCCCACCACACTAACACACAACCCACCACACTACCACACACCCCACCACACTACCACACACCCCAGAACACTACACACACCTCACCACACTACCACACCCCACTCTACCACACACACCACCACACTACCAAACACCCCACAACACTGCCACACAACCCCATCACACTACCACACACCCCATCACTCTACCACACGAACCCACCACACCACCATACATCCCACCACACTACCACATATCCCACCACACTATTACACACCCCACTACACTACCACACACCCCAGAACACTACCACACAACCCCACCACACTACCACACACCCCACCTTACTAATACAAACCCCACCACACTACAACATAACCCCACCACACTACCACAAACAACACCACACTACCACACAACCCCACCACACTACCACTCACTCCAACACACTACCATACGACCCGACCACACTAACACACACCCCCACAACACTACCACACACACCCCACGACACTACCACACACCCCACCACACTACCACACAACCCCTCTACATTACCACACAGCCCACCACACTACCACACATCCCACCACACTACAACACACCCCACTACACTAGAGACACACCTCACCACACTACGACGTACCCCACAACATTACAACACACCCCAGAACACAACACACATCCCACCGCAACACCTCACACCCTACCACAATACCACACATACCACCACAATACCACACACCCCACCACACTACCACCCAACCCCACAACACTAAAACACAACCCCACAACACTACCACACACCTAAACCACACTACCACACACCCCACCACACTACCACACAACCCCACAACACTACCACACATCCCCACAACACTACAACACACCCCACCACACAACAACACAACCCACCACACTACCACACACCCCACCACACTGCACAACCCCACCACACTACCACACACCCCACCACACTACCACACAACCCCACCGCACTACAACTCACCACACCACACTACAACACACCCCACCACACTACTGCACACCCCTCAACACAACCACACACCCCAACACACTACCACACATCCTCACCACACTACTACACACCCCTCCACACTACCACACATCCCACCACACTACTATACACCCCACCATAATGACACACAACCTCACAACACTACCACAAAACAGCACCACCACACTACCACACACCCCACCACACTACCACACAGCCCAACACACTACTACACATCCCCATGACACTATCATACACCCAACCACACTACTACAAACCTCTCTATATTACCACACACCCCACCACACTACCACACACCCCCAACACACTACTACACATCCCCACGACACTATCATTCACCCAACCACACTACCACAAACCTCTCCATACTACCACACATCCCACCACACTACCACACACCCCATCACACTACCTCCACCCCACGCTACCACACAACCCCCCCACACACTACCACACACACCTCATCACAATACTACACAACCCCACCACACAACCACACCCTCACCACACTACCACACACCCCACCATAATACTACATAACCACACCACACTACCAAACACCCAAAAACACTACCACACACCCCACCACACTACCATACATAACACCACACTACCACACACTCCACCACAACACTACACAACCCCACCACAATACTACACAACCCCAGCACACTACCACACACCCCATCACACTACCACACAACCCACCCACGCTACCACAAACACCCTACCAACCTAACACACACCCCACCACAAAACTAATCAACCCTACCCCACTATCACACACCCCACCACACTACCAAACACCCCACCACACTACCACACCCCACAACACAACCCCACCACACTAACACACAACCCACCACACTACCACACACCCCACCACACTACCACACACCCCACCACACTACCAAACACCCCACCACACTACTACACTCCCCACCACACTACCACACACCCCAGAACACTACACACACCTCACCACACTACCACACATCCCACCACACTACCACACCCCACTCTACCACACACACCACCACACTACCACACACCCCACCACACTGCCACACAACCCCATCACACTACCACACACCGCACCACACTATTACACACCCCACCACACTACCACACACCACACAACATTACCACACACCCCAGAACACTACCACACAACCCCACCACACTAACACACACCCCAACATACTACCAAACATCTCACAATACTACTACACACCCCACCACATTATCAATCAACACCACGACACTAACACACACTCCACAATACTACCACACACCCCCCGCCCACCACACTACCACTCATCCCACCAAACTACCACACACCCCACAACACTACCACACACCCCACAAAATTACCAAACTCCCCAGAACACTACACACACCCAACCACACTACCACACACCCCACCATACTCCCACACACCACCACATTACCACACACCCCACCACACTACCACCCAACCCCATAACACTACCACACAACCCCACCACACAACCACACACCCCACCACACTACCACACAATCCCGTAACACAACCACACATCCCCTCCACACCACAACACACTAAAACACACCCCACCACACTACCACACACCCCACCACAATACTACACAACCCCACCACACTACCACACACCCCCACCACACTGCCACACATCCCACCACACTACAATACAACCCCTCCACACTAACACACACCCCTCCACACTACCACACATCCCACCACACTGCCAAACAACCTCACCCCATTACCCACAAAATACCACCACACTACCACACACCTCACCACACTACCACACACCCCTCCACACTACCCCACCCCCACACTACCACATACACCCTATCACAATTTTTCAAAACCCCACCACACTTCCACACCACACTACCGCACACCTCACCATAATACAACACACTCCACCACAATATACACAACCCCACCACAATACTACACAACCCTACCACACTACCACACACCACAACACACTACCACAAACCCCATCACACTACCATACTACCCCGCCACACTACCACACACCCTACCACCCTAAAACACACCGTACCACACACCCCACCACACAATCAATCAACTTTACCCCATTATCACACACCCCACCACACAACCAACCACCCAACAACACTACCACACATCCCACCACACCACCAAACACCCCACCACAATACCACACGTCTCACTACACTACTACACACCCCTCCACACTACCACATCCCCCAGAACACTACACACACCTCACCACACTACCACACAACCCACCACACTACCACACAACCCCACCACACTACCACACACCCTACTACACTAACACACGACCAGACCACACTACCACACACCCCACCACACTACCACAAACCCCACCACACTACCACAATCCCCACCTCACTACCACACAACTCCACCACACTACCACACACCCCTACATACTACCAAACATCTCACAACACTACTACACACCCCACCACACTACCACACACCCAGCCACACTACCACACACCCCACCACACTACTACACACCCCAGAACACTATACACACACACCACGACACTACCACACACCCCACCACACAATAACGCCTCCCACCACACTACCACACAACCCCACAACAGTACTACACACCCCAGAACACTACATACACCCCACCACAGTACCACACACCCCACCAAATTACCAAACACCCCCACCACGCTGCCACACACCCCACCACACTACCACACATCCTCACCACACTATCACACCCCCCACTACCACACTTCCCACTACACTAACACACACCCTATCACACTAACAAACACCCCCACCACACTACCACACACCCCACTACACTACCACATACCCCACCACCCAACCAATCAACCCCACCACACTACCACACGTCCAAGAAAACTACACACACCCCACCTCACTACCACATACCCCACCACACTACCAAAACCCGACCACACTACCACACACCCCTCACACTACCACACTCACCACTACACTACCACACACCCCACCACACTACCACACAACCCTACCACACTACCACACACCCACCACACTACCCCACCACACAACCACACACCCCCACCACACAACCACACACCCCAACACACTACCACACACCCCACCAAACTACCACACACCCCACCACACTACCACACACCCCAACACACTAAAACGCACCCCACCACACTACCACACAACCCAACCACAGTACCACACAACCCCACAACACTACCACACACCCCACCACACCACACCACACTACCACACATCCCAGAACACTACACACACCCCACCACAGTACCACAAACCCCACAACACTACCAAACACCCCACCACAGTGCCACACACCCCACCACACTACCATACACCCCATAACACAACCACAAACCCCACCATCCTACCATACAATCCCACCACACTACCACACACCCCACCACACTGCCAAACACCCAACAACACTACCACACACCCCCATCACACTACCAAACATAACACCACACTACCACACACTCCACCACAATACTACACAATCCCACCACAATACTACACAACCTAACGACACTACCACACACTCAATCACACTACCACACAACCCCACCACACTACCAAACACCCTACCACCCTAACACACACCCCAGCACACAACTAATCAACCCTACCCCACTATCACACACCCCACCACACAACTAAAGACCCCACCACACTACCACACACCCCACCACACAACCCCATCACACTACCACACACCCCACCTTACTAATACAAACCCCACCACACTACAACACAACCCCACCACACTACCACAAACAACACCACACTACCACACAACCCCACCACACTACCACTCACTCCAACACACTACCATACGACCCGACCACACTAACACACACCCCCAGAACACTACCACACACCCCACGAAACTACCACACACCCCACCACACTACCACACAACCCCGCTACATTACCACACAGCCCACCACATCCTACCACACTACAACACACCCCACCACACTACCACACACCTCACCACACTACGATGTACCCCACAACATTACAACACACACCAGAACACAACACACATCCCACCACAACACCACACACCCTACCACACTACCACACATACCACCACAATACCATACACCCCACCACACTACCACTCAACCCCACAACACTACCACACAACCCCAACACACAACCACACACCCCACCACACTACCACACACCCCACCACACTACCATACAACCCCACAACACTACCACACCTCCCCACCACACTACAACACACCCCACCACACAACAACACAACCCACCACACTACCACACACCCCACCACAATACTGCACAACCCCACCACATTACCACACACCCCACCACACTACCACACAACCCCACCGACCTACAACTCACTCCACCACACTACTGCACACCCCTCAACACAACCACACACCCCAACACACTACCACACATCCTCACCACACTACTACACAACCCTCCACACAACCACACATCCCACCACACTACCATACACCCCACCATAATCCCACACAATCTCACCACACTACCACACACCGCACCACACTTCCACACACCCCAACACACTACTACACATCCCCACGACACTATCATACACGCAACCACACTACCACAAACCTCTCCATACTACCACACACCCCACCACACTACCTCCCCCCACGCTACCACACAACCCCCCCCCCCACACACTACCACACACACCTCATCACAATACTACACAACCCCACCACACAACCACACCCCCACCACACTACCACACACCCCACCATAATACTACACAACCACACACCCCCACCACACTACCACACACTCCACGACAACACTACACAACCCCACCACAATACTACACAGCCCCACCACATTACCACATACCCCACCACACTACCACACACCCCATCGCACTACCTCACAACCCACCTACGCTACCACACACCTTACCACCCTAACACACACCCCACCACACAACTAATCAACCCTACCCCACTATCACACACCCCACCATACTACCAAACACCCCACCACACTACCACACCCCACAACACCACCCCACCACACTACCACACAACCCACCACACTATCACACACCCCACCACACTACCACACTCCCCACCACACTACCAAGCACCCCACCACACTACTACACACCCCACCACACTACCACACACCCCAGAACACTACACACACCTCACCACATTACCACACATCCCACCACACTACCACACCCCACTCTACCACACACACCACCACACTACCACTCACCCCACCACACTGCCACACATCCCCATCAGACTACCATACACCCCACCACTCTACCACACGAACCCACCACACTACCACGCACACCCACCACACTACCACACATCCCACGACACTACCACACACCCCTCCACACTATTACACACCCCACCACACTACCACACACCCCACAACATTACCACACACCCCTCACACTACCACACTCACCACTACACTACCACACACCCCACCACACTACAACACAATCCTACCACACTATCACACCCTCACCACACTAACACACACCCCTCACACTACCACACTCACCACTACACTACCACACACCAAACCACACTACCACACAACCCTACCACACTGCCACACCTACACCACACTACCACACTTCTCCACCAGACAACCACACACCCCAACCACAGTACCACTCACCCAAGAACACTACCAACACCCCACCTCACTACCACACACCCCACAACACAACCAATCAACCTCTCCACACTACTACACACACCCCACACACTACCAGACACCCCTACCACAGTTCCACTCACCCAAGAATACTACACACACCCAACCTCACTACCTAACACCCCACCACACTATCACACACCCCACCACATTACCACACGACCCTACCACACTACCACACACCCCACCACACTATCACACACCCCACCACACTACCACACAACCCCACCACAATACCACACACCCCACCTCACTTCCACACAACCACACACCTTCACCACAGTACTACTCACCCCACCACGCTACCACACACTCCATCACACTAATACACACCCCCACCAAACTACCACACACACCATCACTATACTACACAACCCCACCACACTACCACATACCCCACCATACTACCACACGACCCCACCTCATTACCACACACCCCACCACACTACCACACACCCCACCACACTACCACACACCATACTACACTACCATACGACCTGACCACACTACCACACAACCCCACCACAATACCACACCCCACAACACTACACACACACTACCACACTACCATACACCACACCACCATACACCACACCACCATACAATCCCACCACACTACCACACACCCCATCACACTAACACACACCCCACCACACTACCATACACCCCTCCAAACTACCACACACCCCTACCTAACTACCAAACACCCCACCACACTACCAAACACCCCACCACACTACCACACACACCATCACATTACCACACACCCCACCACACAACCAATCAACCCCACCACACTACTACACACCTCACCACACTACTACGCACCCCACCACACTACCACACGTCCAAGAACACTACACACACCCCACCTCACTACCAAATACCCCACCACACTATCAAAACCCCACCTCACTACCACACACCCCTCACACTACCACACTCACCACTACACTACCACACACCCCACCACACTACCACGCACCACACCACACTACAGCGAACCCCACCACACTAACACACACCCCACCACACTACCATAAACTTTTCCAAACTTCCACACACCCCTCCAGACTACCACACACCTTCACCACAGTACTAATCAACCCACCACGCTACCAAACACACCACCACACTAACACACACCCCCACCAAACTACCACATACCCCATCACTATACTACACAACCCCACCACACTACCACACACCCCACTATACTACCACACGACCCCACCTCACTACCACCCAACCCCTGCTCACTACCACACACCCCACCACACTACCACACACCCCACCATACCACTACACACCCCACCACACTACTACACAACACCACCACACACCCCATCTCACTACCACAAACCCCACCACACGACCACACAGCCCCACCACACTAACACACACCCCACCACACTACCACACAACCCCACCACACTACTACACACCCCTCCACACTAATACAAAACCCCACAGCATTACCACACAGCCCAGAACACTACACACACCCCACCACAGTACCACACTCCCCACCAAATTACCAAACACCCCAACCACGCTGTCACACACCCCACCACACTACCACACAACCCCACCACACTATCACACCCCCCACTACCACACTCCCCATTACACTACCACACACCCCATCACACTAACAAACACCCCCACCACACTACCACACACCCCACTACACTACCACACAGCCCACCACACAACCAATCAACCCCACCACACTACCACGCGTCCAAGGAAACTACACACACCCCACCTCACTACCACATACCCCACCACACTACCAAAACCCGACCACACTACCACATTACCCCTCACACTACCACACTCACCACTACACTACCACACACCCCACCACACTACCACACAACCCTACCACACTACCACACCCCCACCACACTACCACACTACCCCACCACACAACCACACACCCCCACCACACTACCACACACCCCAACACACTACCACACACCCCACCACACTACCACACACCCCAACACACTACCACACACCCCACTACACTACCACACACCCCACTACACTACCACACAACCCAACAACAGTACCACACAACCCCACAACACTACCACACACCCCACCACACTACAACACACCACACCTCACTACCACACATCCCAGAACACTACACACACCCCACCACAGTACCACACACCCCACAACACTACCAAACACCCCACCACACTGCCACACACCCCACCACACTACCATACACCCCATAACACAACCACAAACCCCACCATCCTACCATACAATCCCACCACACTACGGCACTCCCCACCACACTACCAAACACACAACAACGCTACCACACACCCCATCACACTACCATACATAACACCACACTACCACACACTCCACCACAATACTACACAATCCCACCACAATACTACACAACCTAACGACACTACCACACACCCCACCACACACTCATTCACACTACCACACAACCCCACCACACTACCACACACCCTACCACCCTACCACACACCCCAGCACACAACTAATCAACCCTACCCCACTATCACACACCCCACCACACAACTAAAGACCCCACCACACTACCACACACCCCACCTTTCTAATACAAACCCCCCACACTACAACACAACCCCACCACACTACCACAAACAACACCACACTACCACACAACCCCACCACACTACCACTCACTCCAATACACTACCATACGACCCGATCACACTAACACACACCCCACCACACTACCACGCACCACAAAACACTACAACGAACCCCACCACACTACCACACACCCCACCACACTACCTCCCCCCACGCTACCACACAACCCCCCCACACACTACCACACACACCTCATCACAATACTACACAACCCCACCACACAAACACACCCCCACCACACTACCACACACCCCACCATAATACTACACAACCACAACACACTACCAAACACCCAACAACACTACCACACACCCCACCACACTACCACACACTCCACCACAACACTACACAACCCCACCACAATACTACACAACCCCACCACACTACCACACACCCCACCACACTAACACACACCCCATCACACTACCACACAACCCACCTACGCTACCACACACCCTACCACCCTAACACACACCCCACCACACAAGTAATCAACCTTACCCCACTATCACACACCCCACCACACTACCAAACACCCCACCACACTACCAGACCCCACAACATAACCCCATCACACTACCACACACCCCACCACACTACCACACAACTCACCACTCTACCATACGAACCCACCACACTACCACACACACCCACCACACTACCACACATCCCACGACACTACCACACACCCCACCACACTATTACACACCCCACCACACTACCACACACCCCACAACATTACCACACACCCCTCACACTACCACACTCACCACTACACTACCACACACCCCAACACACTACCACACGATCCTATCACACTATCACACCCCCACCACACTACCACACACCCCTCACACTACCACACTCACCACTACACTACCACACACCAAACCACACTACCACACAACCCTACCACACTGCCACACCTCCACCACACTACCACACTTCTCCACTACACAACCAAACACCCCTACCACAGTACCACTCACCCAAGAACACTACCAACACCCTACCTCACTACCACACACCCCATCACACAACCAATCAACCTCACCACACTACTACACACACTCCACCACACTACCACAAACCCCTACCACAGTACCACTCACCCAAGAATACTACACACGCCCCACCTCATTACCACACACCCCACCACACTACCAAAATCCCACCACACTACACCCCACGCTACCACACTCGCCAACACACTATCACACATACCACCACACTACCACACAACCCCACCACACTATCACACACCCCACCACATTACCACACGACCCCACTACACTACCACACACACCACCACACTATCACACACCCCACCACACTACCACACAACCCTACCACACTACCACACACCCCACCTCACTTCCACACAACCACACACCTTCACCACAGTACTACTCACCCCACCACGCTACCACACACCCCATCACACTAATACACACCCACACCAAACTACCACACACCCCATCACTATACTACACAACCCCACCACACTACCACACACCCCACCATACTACAACACGACCCCACCTCATTACCACACACCCCACCACACTACCACACACCCCACAACACTACCAGACACCATACTACACTACCACACAACCCCACCACAATACCACACCCCACAACACTACTCACACCCTACCACACTACCATACACCACACCACCATACAATCCCACCGCACTACCACACACCCCCCATCACTCTACCACACACCCTATCACACTACCATACACCCCTCCAAGCTACCACACACTTCTACCTAACTACCACACACCCCACCACACTACCAAACACCCCACCACACTACCACACACCCCACCACATTACCATACTCCCCACCACACAACCAATCAACCCCACAACACTGCTACACACCTCACCACACTAGTACACACCCCACCATACTACCACACGTCCAAGAACACTACACACACCCCACCTCACTACCACATACCCCACCACACTACCAAAACCCCACCACACTACCACATACCCCTCACACTACCACACTCACCACTTCACTACCACACACCCCACCACATTACCACGCACCATACCACACTACAACGAACCCCACCACACTAACACACACCCCACCACACTACCATACACCCTTCCAAACTTCCACACACCCCTCCAGACTACCACACACCTTCACCACAGTACTAATCACCCCACCACGCTACCAAACACACCACCACACTAACACACACCCCCACCAAACTACCACACACCCCATCACTATACTACACAAACCCATCACACTACCACACACCCCACCATACTACCACACGACCCCACCTCACTACCACACACCCCTTGCTCACTACCACACACCCCACCACAATACCACACACCCCACCATACCACCACACACCTCACCACACTACTACACAACACCACTACACTACCACACACCCCATCTCACTACCACAAACCCCACCACACGACCACACAGCCCCACCACACTAACACACACCCCACCACACTACCACACAACCCCACCACACTACTACACACCCCTCCACACTAATACACAACCTCACAGCATTACCACACACCCAAGAACACTACACACACCCCACCACAGTACCACACACCCCGCCAAATTACCAAACACCCCAACCACGCTGCCACACACCCCACCACACTACCACACAACCCCACCACACTATCATACCCCCCACTGCCACACTCCCCACTACACTACCACACACCCCATCACACTAACAAACACCCCCACCACACTACCACACACCCCACTACACTACCACACACCCCACAACACAACCAATCAACCCCACCACACTACCACACGTCCAAGAAAACTACACACACCCCACCTCACTACCACATACCCCACCACACTACCAAAACCCTACCACACTACCACACACCCCTCACACTACCACACTCACCACTACACTACCACACACCCCAACACACAACCACACAACCCTACCACACTACCACACCCCCACCACACTACCCCACCACACAACCACACACCCCCACCACACTACCACACACCCCAACACACTACCACACACACCCCACCACACTACCACACACCCCCACCACACTACCACACACCCCATCACACTACCACACATCCCACTACACTACCACACACCCCACCACACTACCACACAACCCAACAACAGTACCACACAACCCCACAACACTACCACACACCCCACCACACTACAACACAACCCCACCACACTACCACAAAAAACACCACACTACCACACAACCCCACCACACTACCACTCACTCCAACACACTACCATACGATCCGATCACACTAACACACACCCCCACAACACTACCACACACCCCACGACAATACCACACACCCCACCACACTACCACACAACCCCACTACATTACCACACAGCCCACCACATCCCACCACACTACAACACACCCCACCACACTACCACACACCTCACCACACTACGACGTACCCCACAACATTACAACACACCCCAGAACACAACACACATCCCACCCCAACAATACACACCCTACCACACTACCACACATATCACCACAATACCATACACCCCACCACACTACCACCCAACCCCACAACACTACCACACAACCCCACCACACAACCTCACACCCCACCACACTACCACACACCCCACCACACTACCACACAACCCCACAACACTACCACACACCCCCACCACACTACCACACACCCCATCACACTACCACACATCCCACTACACTACCACACACCCCACCACACTACCACACAACCCAACAACAGTACCACACAACCCCACAACACTACCACACACCCCACCCCACTACAACACACCACACTACACTACCACACATCCCAGAACACTACACACACCCCACCACAGTACCACACACCCCACAACACTACCAAACACCCCACCACACTGCCACACACCCCACTACACTACCATACACCCCATAACACAACCACAAACCCTAACATCCTACCATACAATCCCACCACACTACCACACACCCCACCACACTACCAAACACCCAACAACGCTACCACACACCCCATCGCACTACCATACATAACACCACACTACCACACACTCCACCACAATACTAGACAATCCCCCCACAATACTACACAACCTAACGACACTATCACACACCCCACCACACACTCAATCACACTACCACACAACCCCACCACACTACCACACACCCTACCACCCTACCACACACCCCAGCACACAACTAATGAACCCTACCCCACTATCACACACCCCACCACACAACTAAAGACCCCACCACACTACCACACACCCCACCTTTTTAATACAAACCCCACCACACTACAACACAACCCCACCACACTACCACAAAAAACACCACACTACCACACAACCCCACCACACTACCACTCACTCCAACACACTACCATACGATCCGATCACACTAACACACACCCCCACAACACTACCACACACCCCACGACAATATCACACACCCCACCACACTACCACACAACCCCACTACATTACCACACAGCCCACCACATCCCACCACACTACAACACACCCCACCACACTACCACACACCTCACCACACTACGACGTACCCCACAACATTACAACACACCCCAGAACACAACACACATCCCACCCCAACAATACACACCCTACCACACTACCACACATATCACCACAATACCATACACCCCACCACACTACCACCCAACCCCACAACACTACCACACAACCCCACCACACAACCTCACACCCCACCACACTACCACACACCCCACCACACTACCACACAACCCCACAACACTACCACACATCCCCACCACACTACAACACACCCCACCACACAACAACACAACCCACCACACTACCACACACCCCACCACAATACTGCACAACCCCACCACATTACCACACACCCCACCACACTACCACACAACCCTACCGCACTACAACTCACCCCACCACACTACAACACACCCCACCACACTACTACACACCCCTCAACACAACCACACACCCCAACACACTACCACACATCCTCACCCCACTACTACACACCCCTCCACACTACCACACATCCCACCACACTACCATACACCCCACCATAATCCCACACAACCTCACCACACTACCACAAAACACCACCACCACACACCCCACCACACTTACACACACTCCAACACACTACTACACATCCCCACGACACTATCATACACCCAACCACACTACCACAAACCTCTCCATACTACCACACACCCCACCACACTATTACACACCCCTCCATACTACCACACACCCCACAACATTACCACACACCCCTCACACTACCACACTCACCACTACACTACCACACACCCCTCACACTACCACACTCACCACTACGCTACCACACACACCACCACACTACCACACAACCCTACCACACTACAACACCCCCACCACACTACCACACACCCCTCACACTACCACACTCACCACTACACTACCACACACCAAACCACACTACCACACAACCCTACCACACTGCCACACCCCCACCACACTTCCACACTACCCCACCTCACAACCACACACCCCTACCACACTACCACTCACCCAAAAACACAACCAACACCCCACCTCACTACCACACACCCCACCACACTACCTCCCCCCACGCTACCACACAACCCCTCCCACACACTACCACACACACCTCATCACAATACTACACAACCCCACCACACAACCACACCTCCACCATAATACTACACAACCACACCACACTACCAAACACCCAACAACACTACCACACACCCCACCACACTACCACACACTCCACCACAACACTACACAACCCCACCACAATACTACACAACCCCACCACACTACCACACTCCCCACCACACTACCACACACCCCATCACACTACCACACAACCCACCTACGCTACCACACACCCTACCACCCTAACACACACCCCACCACACAACTAATCAACCCTACCCCACTATCACACACCCCACCACACTACCAAACACCCCCACCACACTACCACACCCCACAACACAACCCCACCACACTACCACACAACCCACCACACTATCACACACCCCACCACACTACCACACACCCCACCACACTACCAAGCACCCCACCACACTACTACACACACCACCACACTACCACACACCCGAGAACACTACACACACCTCACCACATTACCACACATCCCACCACACTACCACACCCCACTCTATCACACACACCACCACACTACCACTCACCCCACCACACTGCCACACAACCCCATCACACTACCACACACCCAACCACGCTACCACACGAACCCACCACACTACCACACACACACCCACCACACTACCACACATCCCACGACACTACCACACACCGCACCACACTATTACACACCCCACCACACTACCACACACCCCACAACATTGCCACACACCCCTCACACTACCACACTCACCACTACACTACCACACACCCCAACACACTACCACACAATCCTACCACACTATCACACCCCCACCACACTCCCACACACCCCTCACACTACCACACTCACCACTACACTACCACACACCAAACCACACTACCACACAACCCTACCACACTGCCACACCTCCACCACACTACCACACTTCTCCACCACACAACCAAACACCCCTACCACAGTACCACTCACCCAAGAACACTACCAACACCCCACCTCACTACCACACACCCCACCACACTACCACACACCCCACCATACTATCACACACCCCACCACACTACCAGACAACCCTACCACACTACCACACACCCCACCTCACTACCATACAACCACACACCTTCACCACAGTACTACTCACCCCACCACGCTACCACACACCCCATCACACTAATACACACCCCCACCAAACTACCACACACCCCATCACTATACTACAGAACTCCACCACACTACCACACGCCCCACCATAATACCACACGACCCCACCTCATTACCACACACCCCACCACACTTCCACACACCCCACAACACTACCAGACACTATACTACACTACCACACAACCCCACCACAATACCACACCCCACAACACTACACACACACCCTCCCATACTACCATACACCACACCACCATACAATCACACCACACTACCACACACCCCCCATCACACTACCACACACCCCATCACACTACCATACACCCCTCCAAACTACCACACACTTCTACCTAACTACCACACACCCCACCACACTACCAAACACCCCACCACACTACCACACACCCCACCACATTACCACACACCCCACCACACAACCAGTCATCCCCACCACACTACTACACACCTCACCACACTTCTACACACCCCACCACACTACCACACGTCCAAGAACACTACACACACACCCCACCTCACTACCACGTACCCCACCACACTACCAAAACCCCACCACACTATTACACACCCCTCACACTACCACACTCACCACTACACTACCACACACCCCACCACACTACCACGCACCACACCACACTACAACGAACCCCACCACACTAACACACACCCCACCACACCACCATAAACCCTTCCAAACTTCCACTCACCCCTCCAGACTACCATACACCTTCACCACAGTACTAATCACCCCACCACGCTACCAAACACACCACCACACTAACACACACCCCCACCAAACTACCACACACCCCATCACTATACTACACAACCCCATTACACTACCACACACCCCACCATACTACCACACGACCCCACCTCACTACCTGACACCCTCTGCTCACTACCACACACCCCACCACACTACCACACACCCCACCATACCACCACACACCCAACCACACTGCTACACAACACCACCACACTACCACACACCCCTACCACAGTACCACTCACTCAAGAATAATACACACACCCCACCACATTACCACACGACCCCACCACACTACCACACACCCCAGAACACTACACACACCCCACCGCAGTACCACACACCCCACCAAATTACCAAACACCCCCACCACGCTGTTACACACCCCACCACACTACCACACAACCCCACCACACTATCACATCCCCCACTACCACACTCCCCACTACACTACCACACACCCCATCACACTAGGAAACACCCCCACCACACTACCAAACACCCCACTACACTACCACACACCCCACCACACAACCAATAAACCCCACCACACTACCACACGTCCAAGAAAACTTCACACACCCCACCTCACAACCACACACCCCTACCACACTACCACTCACCCAAAAACACAACCAACACCCCACCTCACTACCACACACCCCACCACACTACCTCCCCCCACGCTACCACACAACCCCTCCCACACACTACCACACACACCTCATCACAATACTACACAACCCCACCACACAACCACACCTCCACCATAATACTACACAACCACACCACACTACCAAACACCCAACAACACTACCACACACCCCACCACACTACCACACACTCCACCACATCACTACACAACCCCACCACAATACTACACAACCCCACCACACTACTACACTCCCCACCACACTACCACACACCCCATCACACTACCACACAACCCACCTACGCTACCACACACCCTACCACCCTAACACACACCCCACCACACAACTAATCAACCCTACCCCACTATCACACACCCCACCACACTACCAAACACCCCACCACACTACCACACCCCACAACACAACCCCACCACACTACCACACAACCCACCACACTATCACACACCCCACCACACTACCACACACCCCACCACACTACCAAGCACCCCACCACACTACTACACACACCACCACACTACCACACACCCGAGAACACTACACACACCTCACCACATTACCACACATCCCACCACACTACCACACCCCACTCTACCACACACACCACCACACTACCACTCACCCCACCACACTGCCACACAACCCCATCACACTACCACACACCCAACCACGCTACCACACGAACCCACCACACTACCACACACACACCCACCACACTACCACACATCCCACGACACTACCACACACCGCACCACACTATTACACACCCCACCACACTATCACACACCCCACAACATTGCCACACACCCCTCACACTACCACACTCACCACTACACTACCACACACCCCAACACACTACCACACAATCCTACCACACTATCACACCCCCACCACACTCCCACACACCCCTCACACTACCACACTCACCACTACACTACCACACACCAAACCACACTACCACACAACCCTACCACACTGCCACACCTCCACCACACTACCACACTTCTCCACCACACAACCAAACACCCCTACCACAGTACCACTCACCCAAGAACACTACCAACACCCCACCTCACTACCACACACCCCACCACACAACCAATCAACCTCACCACACTACTACACACACCCCACCACACTACCACACACCCCTACCACAGTACCACTCACTCAAGAATAATACACACACCCCACCACATTACCACACGACCCCACCACACTACCACACACCCCACCATACTATCACACACCCCACCACACTACCAGACAACCCTACCACACTACCACACACCCCACCTCACTACCATACAACCACACACCTTCACCACAGTACTACTCACCCCACCACGCTACCACACACCCCATCACACTAATACACACCCCCACCAAACTACCACACACCCCATCACTATACTACAGAACTCCACCACACTACCACACGCCCCACCATAATACCACACGACCCCACCTCATTACCACACACCCCACCACACTTCCACACACCCCACAACACTACCAGACACTATACTACACTACCACACAACCCCACCACAATACCACACCCCACAACACTACACACACACCCTCCCATACTACCATACACCACACCACCATACAATCACACCACACTACCACACACCCCCCATCACACTACCACACACCCCATCACACTACCATACACCCCTCCAAACTACCACACACTTCTACCTAACTACCACACACCCCACCACACTACCAAACACCCCACCACACTACCACACACCCCACCACATTACCACACACCCCACCACACAACCAGTCATCCCCACCACACTACTACACGCCTCACCACACTTCTACACACCCCACCACACTACCACACGTCCAAGAACACTACACACACACCCCACCTCACTACCACGTACCCCACCACACTACCAAAACCCCACCACACTATTACACACCCCTCACACTACCACACTCACCACTACACTACCACACACCCCACCACACTACCACGCACCACACCACACTACAACGAACCCCACCACACTAACACACACCCCACCACACCACCATAAACCCTTCCAAACTTCCACTCACCCCTCCAGACTACCATACACCTTCACCACAGTACTAATCACCCCACCACGCTACCAAACACACCACCACACTAACACACACCCCCACCAAACTACCACACACCCCATCACTATACTACACAACCCCATTACACTACCACACACCCCACCATACTACCACACGACCCCACCTCACTACCTGACACCCTCTGCTCACTACCACACACCCCACCACACTACCACACACCCCACCATACCACCACACACCCAACCACACTGCTACACAACACCACCACACTACCACACACCCCTACCACAGTACCACTCACTCAAGAATAATACACACACCCCACCACATTACCACACGACCCCACCACACTACCACACACCCCAGAACACTACACACACCCCACCGCAGTACCACACACCCCACCAAATTACCAAACACCCCCACCACGCTGTTACACACCCCACCACACTACCACACAACCCCACCACACTATCACATCCCCCACTACCACACTCCCCACTACACTACCACACACCCCATCACACTAGGAAACACCCCCACCACACTACCAAACACCCCACTACACTACCACACACCCCACCACACAACCAATAAACCCCACCACACTACCACACGTCCAAGAAAACTTCACACACCCCACCTCACAACCACACACCCCTACCACACTACCACTCACCCAAAAACACAACCAACACCCCACCTCACTACCACACACCCCACCACACTACCTCCCCCCACGCTACCACACAACCCCTCCCACACACTACCACACACACCTCATCACAATACTACACAACCCCACCACACAACCACACCTCCACCATAATACTACACAACCACACCACACTACCAAACACCCAACAACACTACCACACACCCCACCACACTACCACACACTCCACCACATCACTACACAACCCCACCACAATACTACACAACCCCACCACACTACTACACTCCCCACCACACTACCACACACCCCATCACACTACCACACAACCCACCTACGCTACCACACACCCTACCACCCTAACACACACCCCACCACACAACTAATCAACCCTACCCCACTATCACACACCCCACCACACTACCAAACACCCCACCACACTACCACACCCCACAACACAACCCCACCACACTACCACACAACCCACCACACTATCACACACCCCACCACACTACCACACACCCCACCACACTACCAAGCACCCCACCACACTACTACACACACCACCACACTACCACACACCCGAGAACACTACACACACCTCACCACATTACCACACATCCCACCACACTACCACACCCCACTCTACCACACACACCACCACACTACCACTCACCCCACCACACTGCCACACAACCCCATCACACTACCACACACCCAACCACGCTACCACACGAACCCACCACACTACCACACACACACCCACCACACTACCACACATCCCACGACACTACCACACACCGCACCACACTATTACACACCCCACCACACTATCACACACCCCACAACATTGCCACACACCCCTCACACTACCACACTCACCACTACACTACCACACACCCCAACACACTACCACACAATCCTACCACACTATCACACCCCCACCACACTCCCACACACCCCTCACACTACCACACTCACCACTACACTACCACACACCAAACCACACTACCACACAACCCTACCACACTGCCACACCTCCACCACACTACCACACTTCTCCACCACACAACCAAACACCCCTACCACAGTACCACTCACCCAAGAACACTACCAACACCCCACCTCACTACCACACACCCCACCACACAACCAATCAACCTCACCACACTACTACACACACCCCACCACACTACCACACACCCCTACCACAGTACCACTCACTCAAGAATAATACACACACCCCACCACATTACCACACGACCCCACCACACTACCACACACCCCACCATACTATCACACACCCCACCACACTACCAGACAACCCTACCACACTACCACACACCCCACCTCACTACCATACAACCACACACCTTCACCACAGTACTACTCACCCCACCACGCTACCACACACCCCATCACACTAATACACACCCCCACCAAACTACCACACACCCCATCACTATACTACAGAACTCCACCACACTACCACACGCCCCACCATAATACCACACGACCCCACCTCATTACCACACACCCCACCACACTTCCACACACCCCACAACACTACCAGACACTATACTACACTACCACACAACCCCACCACAATACCACACCCCACAACACTACACACACACCCTCCCATACTACCATACACCACACCACCATACAATCACACCACACTACCACACACCCCCCATCACACTACCACACACCCCATCACACTACCATACACCCCTCCAAACTACCACACACTTCTACCTAACTACCACACACCCCACCACACTACCAAACACCCCACCACACTACCACACACCCCACCACATTACCACACACCCCACCACACAACCAGTCATCCCCACCACACTACTACACGCCTCACCACACTTCTACACACCCCACCACACTACCACACGTCCAAGAACACTACACACACACCCCACCTCACTACCACGTACCCCACCACACTACCAAAACCCCACCACACTATTACACACCCCTCACACTACCACACTCACCACTACACTACCACACACCCCACCACACTACCACGCACCACACCACACTACAACGAACCCCACCACACTAACACACACCCCACCACACCACCATAAACCCTTCCAAACTTCCACTCACCCCTCCAGACTACCATACACCTTCACCACAGTACTAATCACCCCACCACGCTATCAAACACACCACCACACTAACACACACCCCCACCAAACTACCACACACCCCATCACTATACTACACAACCCCATTACACTACCACACACCCCACCATACTACCACACGACCCCACCTCACTACCAGACACCCCCTGCTCACTACCACACACCCCACCACACTACCACACACCCCACCATACCACCACACACCCAACCACACTGCTACACAACACCACCACACTACCACACACCCCTACCACAGTACCACTCACTCAAGAATAATACACACACCCCACCACATTACCACACGACCCCACCACACTACCACACACCCCAGAACACTACACACACCCCACCGCAGTACCACACACCCCACCAAATTACCAAACACCCCCACCACGCTGTTACACACCCCACCACACTACCACACAACCCCACCACACTATCACATCCCCCACTACCACACTCCCCACTACACTACCACACACCCCATCACACTAAGAAACACCCCCACCACACTACCAAACACCCCACTACACTACCACACACCCCACCACACAACCAATAAACCCCACCACACTACCACACGTCCAAGAAAACTTCACACACCCCACCTCACTACCACATACCCCACCACACTACCAAAACCCGACCACACTACCACACACCCCTCACGCTACCACACTCACCACCACACTACCACACACCCCACCACACTACCACACAACCCTACCACACTACCACACCCCCACCACACTACCACACTACCCCACCACACAACCACACACCCCCACCACACTACCACACACCCCAACACACTACCACACACCCCACCACACTACCACACACCCCCACCACACTACCACACACCCCAACACACTACCACACACCCCACTACACTACCACACATCCCACCACACTACCACACAACCCAGCAACAGTACCACACAACCCCACAACACTACCACACACCCCACCACACTACAACACACCACACCACACTACCACACATCCCAGAACACTACACACACCCCACCACAGTACCACACACCCCACAACACTACCAAACACCCCACCACACTGCCATACACCCCATAACACAACCACAAACCCCACCATCCTACCATACAATCCCACCACACTACTACACACCCCACCACACTACCAAACACCCAACAACGCTAACACACACCCCATCACACTACCATACATAACACCACACTACCACACACTCCACCACAATATTACACAATCCCACCACAATACTACACAACCTAACGACACTACCACACACCCCACCACACACTCAATCACACTATCACACAACCCCACCACACTACCACACACCCTACCACCCTACCACACACCCCAGCACACAACTAATCAACCCTACCCCATTATCACACACCCCACCACACAACTAAAGACCCCACCACACTACCACACACCCCACCTTTCTAATACAAACCCCACAACACTACAACACAACCCTACCACACTACCAAAAACAACACCACACTACCACACAACCCCACCACACTACCACTCACTCCAACACACTACCATACGACCCGATCACACTAACACACACCCGCACAACACTACCACACACCCCACGACAATACCACACACCCCATCACACTACCACACAACCCCACTACATTACCACACAGCCCACCACATCCCACCAAACTACAACACACTCCAACACACTACCACACACCTCACCACACTATGACGTACCCCACAGCATTACAACACACCCCAGAACACAACACACATCCCACCACAACACCACACACCCTACCACACTACCACACATACCACCACAATACCAAACACCCCACCACACTACCACCCAACCCCACAACACTACCACACAACCCCACCACACAACCACACACCCCACCACATTACCACACACCCCACCACACTACCACACAACCCCACAACACTACCACACATCCCCACCACACTACCACACACCCCTCCACAATACTGCACAACCCCACCACATTACCACACACCCCACCACACTACCACACAACCCTACCGCACTACAACTCACCCCACCACACTACCACACAACCCTACCGCACTACAACTCACCCCACCACACTACAACACACCCCACCACACTACTGCACACCCCTCAACACAACCACACACCACAACACACTACCACACATCCTCACCACACTACTACACACCCCTCCACACTACCACACATCCCACCATATTACCATTCACCCCACCATAAACCCACACAACCTCCCCACACTATTAGAAAACACTACCACCACAAACCCCACCACGCTTCCACACACTCCAACACACTACTACACATCCCCACGACACTATCATACACCCAACCACACTACCACAAACCTCTCCATACTAACACACACCCGACCACACTATTACACACCCCTCCACACTACCACACACCCCACAACATTACCACACACCCCTCACACTACCACACTCACCACTACACTACCACACACCCCACCACACTACCACACAACCCTACCACACTACCACACTACCACACCCCCACCACACTACCACACACCCCTCACACTACCACACTCACCACTTCACTACCACACACCAAACCACACTACCACACAACCCTCCCACACTGCCACACCCCCACCACACTTCCACACTACCCCACCACACAACCACACACCCCTACCACACTACCACTCACCCAAAAACACAACCAACACCCCACCTCACTACCACACACCCCACCACACTACCTCCCCTCACGCTACCACACAACCCCCCCACACACTACCACACACACCTCATCACAATACTACACAACCCCACCACACAACCACACCACCCCACACTACCACACACCCCACCATAATACTACACAACCACACCACACTACCAAACACCCAACAACCCTACCACACACCCCATTACACTACCACACACTCCACCACAACACTACACAACCCCACCACAATACTACACAACCGCACCACACTACCACACACCCCACCACACTACCACACACCCCATCACACTACCACACAACCCACATACGCTACCACACACCCTACCACCCTAACACACACCCCTCCACACAACTAATAAACCCAACCCCACTATCACACACCCCACCAAACTACCAAACACCTCACCACACTACCACACCCCACAACATAACCCCACCACACTACCACACAACCCAACGCCCTATAACACACCCCACCACACTACCACACACCCCACCACACTACCAAGCACCCCACCACACTACTACACACCCCACCACACTAATACACACCCCAGAACACTACACACACCTCACCACATTACCACACATCCCACCACACTAGCACACCCCACTCTACCACACACACCGCCACACTACCACTCACCCCACCACACTGCCACACAACCCCATCACACTACCACACACCCCACCTCTCTACCACACAAACCCACCACACTACCACACACACCCACCACACTACCACACATCCCACGACACTACCACACACCCCACCACACTATTACACACCCCCACCACACTACCACACACCCCACAATATTACCACACACCTCTCACACTACCACACTCACCACTACACTACCACACACCCCAACACACTACCACACAATCCTACCACACTATCACACCCCCACCACACTACCACACACCCCTCACAGTACCACACTCACCACTACACTACCACACACTAAACCACACTACCACACAACCCTACCACACTGCCACATCTCCACCACACTACCACACTTCTCCACAACACAACCAAACACCCCTACCACAGTACCACTCACCCAAGAACACTACCAACACCCCACCTCACTACCACACACCCCACCACACAACCAATCAACCTCACCACACTACTACACACACCCCACCACACTACCACACACCCCTACCACAGTACCACTCACCCAAGAATACTACACACACCCCACCTCATTACCAAACACCCCACCACACTACCAAAATCCCACCACACTACACCCCACGTTACCACACTCGCCAACACACTACCACACATCCCACCACACTACCACACAACCCCACCACACTATCACACACCCCACCACATTACCACACGACCCCACCACACTACCACACACCCCACCACACTACTACACACCCCACCACACTACCACACGTCCAAGAACACTACACACACCACACCTCACTACCACACACCCCTCACACTACCACACTCACCACTTCACTACCACACACCCCACCACACTACCACGCACCACACCACACTACAACGAACCCCACCACACTAACACACACCCCACCACACTACTATAAACCCTTCCAAACTTCCACACACCCCTCCAGACTA
Organism: Procambarus clarkii; assembly: GCF_040958095.1. Classification (NCBI taxonomy): domain Eukaryota; kingdom Metazoa; phylum Arthropoda; class Malacostraca; order Decapoda; family Cambaridae; genus Procambarus; species Procambarus clarkii. The sequence goes on along the minus strand of NC_091212.1, from coordinate 3,063,588 downwards.
CCACACACCTTCACCACAGTACTAATCACCCCACCACGCTACCAAACACACCACCACACTAACACACACCCCCCACCAAACTACCACACACCCCATCACTATACAACACAACCCCACCACACTACCACACACCCCACCATACTACCACACGACCCCACCTCACTACCACACACCCCCTGCTCACTACCACACTCCCCACCACACTACCATACACCCTACCATACCACCACACACCCCACCACACTACTACACAACACCACCACACTACCACAAACCCCATCTCACTACCACAAACCCCACCACACGAACACACAGCTCCACAACACTAACACACACCCCACCACACTACCACACAACCCCACCACACTACTACACACCCCTCCACACTAATACACAACCCCACAGCATTACCACACACCCCAGAACACTACACACACCCCACCACAGTACCACACACCCCACCAAATTACCAAACACCCCTACCACGCTGCCACACACCCCACCACACTACCACACAACCCCTCCACACTATCGCATCCCCCACTACCACACTCCCCACTACACTACCACACACCCCACTACACTACCACACACCCCACCACACAACCAATCAACCCCACCACACTACCACACGTCCAAGAAAACTACAAACACCCACCTCACTACCACATACCCCACCACACTACCAAAACCCGACCACACTTCCACACACCCCTCACACTACCACACTCACCACTACACTACCACACACCCCACCACACTACCACACAACCCTACCACACTACCACACCCCCACCAAACTACCACACTACCCCACCACACAACCACACACCCCCACCACACTACCACACACCCCAACACACTACCACACACCCCACCACACTACCACACACCCCCACCACACTACCACACACCCCAACACCCTACCACACACCCCACTACAATACCACACACCCCCACCACACTACCACACAACCCAACAACAGAACCACACAACCCCACAACACTACCACACACCCCAACACACTACAACACACCACACTACCACACATCCCAGAACACTACACACACCCCACCACAGTACCACACACCCCACAACACTACCAAACACCCCACCACACTGCCACACACCCCACCACACTACCATACACCCCATAACACAACCACAAACCCCACCATCCTACCATACAATCCCACCACACTACCACACACCCCACCACACTACCAAACACCCAACAACACTACCACACACCCCATCACACTACCATACATAACACCAAACTACCACACACTCCACCACAATACTACACAATCCCACCACAATACTACACAACCTAACGACACTACCACACACCCCACCACACACTCAATCACACTACCACACAACCCCACCACACTACCACACACCCTACCACCCTAACACACACCCCAGCACACAACTAGTCAACCCTACCCCACTATCACACACCCCACCACACAACTAAAGACCCCACCACACTACCACACACCCCACCACACAACCCCACTACACTACCACACACCCCACCTTACTAATACAAACCCCACCACACTACAACACAACCTCACCACACTACCACAAACAACACCACACTACCACACACCCCACCACACTACCACACAACCCCATTACATTACCACACAGCCCATCACATCCCACCACACTACAACACACCCCACCACACTACCACACACCCCATTACACTACCACCCAACCCACCAAGGCTACCACACACCCTACCACCCTAACACACACCCCACCACACAACTAATCAACCCTACCCCACTATCACACACCCCACCACACTACCAAACACCCCACCACACAACCACACCCCACAACACAATCCCACGACACTACCACACAACCCACCACACTATCACACACCCCACCACACAACCACACACCCCACCACACTACCAAACACCCCACCACACTACTACACACCCCACCACACTACCACACACCCCAGAACACTACACATACCCCACCACACTACCAAAAACCCCACCACACTACTACACACCCCACCACACTACCACACACCCCAGAACACTACACATACCTCACCACATTACCACACATCCCACTACACTACCACACCCCACTCTACCACACACTACCACACACCCCACCACACTGCACACAACCCCATCACACTACCACACACCCACCACTCTACCACACGAACCCACCACACTACCACACCCACCCACCACACTACCACACATCCCACCACACTACCACACATCCCACCACACTACACCACACCCCACCACACTATTACACACCCCTTCACAATACCACACACCCCACAACATTACCACACACCCCTCACACTATTACACTCACCACTACACTACCACACACCCCACCACACTACCACACAACCCTACCACACTACCACACCCTCACCACACTACCACACATCCCTCACACTACCACACTCACCACTACACTACCACACACCAAACCACACTACCACACAACCCTACCACACTGCCACACCCCCACCACATTTCCACACTACCCCACCACACAACCACACACCCCTACCACACTACCACTCACCCAAAAACACTACCAACACCCCACCTCACTACCACATATCCCACCACACTACCTCCCCCCACGCTACCACACAACCCCCAACACACTAACCACACACACCTCATCACAATACTTCACAACCCCACCACACAACCACACCCCCACCACACTACCACACACCCCACCAAATACTACACATCCACACCACACTATCAAACACCCAACAACACTACCACACACCCCACCACACTACAACACACTCCACCACAACACTACACAACCCCACCACAATACTACACAACCCCACCACACTACCACACACCCCACCACACTACCACACACCCCACCACACTATCACACAACCCAGCTATGCTACCACACACCCTACCACCCTAACACACACCCCACCACACAACTAATCAACCCTACCCCACTATCACACACCCCACCACACTACCAAACACCCCACCACACTACCACACCCCACAACACAACCCCACCACACTACCACACAACCAACCACACTATCACACACCCCACCACACTACCACACACCCCACCACACTACCAAACACCCCAACACACTACTACACACCCCACCACACTACCACACATCCCAGAACACTACACACACCTCACCACATTACCAGACATCCCAACACACTACCACACCCCACTCTACCACACTACCACACACCCCACAACACTGCCAAACAACCCCATCACACTCCCACACACCCCACCACTCTACCACACGAACCCACAACACTACCACACACACCCACCACACTACCACACATCCCACCACACTACCACACACCCCACCACACTATTACACACCCCTCCACACTACCACACACCCCACAACATTACCACACACCCCTCACACTACCACACTCACCACTACACTACCACACACCCCACCTCACTACCACACATTCCTACCACACTTCCACACCCCCACCACACTTCCACACTACCCCACCACACAACCACACACCCCTACCACACTACCACTCACCCAAAACACTACCAACACCCCACCTCACTACCACACACCCCACCACACTACTTCCCCCCACGCTACCACACAACCCCCCAACACACTACCACACACACCTCATCACAATACTACACAACCCCACCACACAACCACACCCCCACCACATTATCACACTACCACACACCCCACCATAATACTACACAACCACACCACACTACCAAACACCCAACAACACAACCACACACCACACCACACTACCACACACTCCACCACAACACTACAAAACCCCACCACAATACTACACAACCCCACCACACTACCACACACCCCACCACACTACCACACACCCCATTTCACTACCACACAACCCACCTACGCTACCACACACCCTACCACCCTAACACACACCCCACCACACAACTAATCAACCCTACCCCACTATCACACACCCCACCACACTACCAAACACCCCACTACACTACCACACCCCACAACAAAACCCCACCACACTACCACACAACCCACCACACTATCACACACCCCACCACACTACCACACACCCCACCACACTACCAAGCACCCCACCACACTACTACACACCCCAACACACTACCACACACCCCAGAACACTACACACACCTCACCACATTACCACACAACAAACCACACTACCAAACCCACTCTACCACACACACCACCACACTACCACTCACCCCACCACACTGCCACACAACACCATCACACTACCACACACCTCACCACTCTACCACACACACCCACCACACTACCACACATCCCACGACACTACCACACACCCCACCACACTACCACACACCCCACAACATTACCACACACCCCTCACACTACCACACTCACCACTACACTACCACACACCCCACCACATTACCACACAATCCTACCACACTACCACACCCCCACCACACTACCACACACCCCTCACACTACCACACTCACCACTACACTACCGCACACCAAACCACACTACCACACAACCCTACCACACTGCCACACCTCCACCACACTACCACACTACCCCACCACACAACCACACACCCCTACCACAGTACCACTCACCCAAGAACACTACCAACACCCCACCTCACTACCACACACCCCACCACACAACCAATCAACCTCACCACACTACTACACACACCCCACCACACTACCAAACACCCCTACCAAAGTACCACTCACCCAAGAATACTACACACACCCCACCTCACTACCACACACCCCACCACACTACCAAAATCCCACAACACTGCACCCCACGCTACCACAGTCGCCAACACACTACCACACACTCCACCACACTATCACACAACCCCACCACACTATCACACACCGCACCACATTACCACACGACCCCACCACACTACCACACACCCCACCACACTATCACACACCCCACCACACTACCACACTTCCCCACCACACTACCACACACCCCAGCACACTACCACACAACCACACATCTTCACCACAGTACTACTCACCCCACCATGCTACCACACACCCCATCACACTAATACACACCCCCACCAAACTACCACACACTCCATCACTATACTACACAACCCCACCACACTACCACACACCCCACCATACTACCACACGACCCCACCTCATTACCACACACCCCACCACACTACCACACACCCCACCACACTACCAGACACCATACTACACTACCACACGACCTGACCACACTACAACACAACCCCACCACAATACCATACCCTCAACACTACACACACCCTACCACACTACCATACACCACACCACCATACAATCCCACCACACTACCACACACCCCATCACACTACCACACACCCCAATACACTACCATACACCCCTCCAAACTACCACACACCCCTACCTAACTACCACACACCCCACCACACTACCAAACACCCCACGACAATACCACACACCCCACCACATTACCACACACCCCACCACACAACCAATCAACCCCACCACACTACTACATACCTCACCACACTACTACACACCCCACCACACTACCACACGTCCAAGAACACTACACACACCCCACCTCACTACCACATACCCCACCACACTACCAAAACCCCACCACACTACCACACTCCCCTCACACTACCACACTCACCACTACACTACCACACACTCCACCACACTACCACGCACCACACCACACTACAACGAACCCCACCACACTAACACACACCCCACCACACTACCATAAACCCTTCCAAACTACCACACACCCCTCCAGACTACCACACACCTTCACCACAGTACTAATCACCCACCACGCTACCAAACACACCACCACACTAACACACACCCCCACCAAACTACCACAAACCCCATCACCATACTACACAACCCCACCACACTACCACACACCCCACCATACTACCACACGACCCCACCTCACTACCACACACCCCTGCTCACTGCCACACACCCCACCACACTACCACACACCCCACGATACCACCACACACCCCACCACACTACTACACAACACCACCACACAACCACACACCCCATTTCACTACCACAAACCCCACCACACGACCACACAGCCCCACCACACTAAGATACACCCCACCACACAACCCCACCACACTACTACACACCCCTCCACACTACCACACACCCCACAGCATTACCACACACCCTTAGAAAACTACACACACCCCACCCACCCCACCACACTACCACACACCCCACCACAATACCACACACCCCATACATTACCACACAACCCCACAAAACTACGAATCAACACCCACCACACTACCACACACCCCGCCACACTACACCACAACACTACCACACATCCACACCACACTATACCACACCCCACCACACTACAACACACCACACCACACTACCACACACCCCACCACAATAATACACACCCCCACCACACGACCACACACCCCTTCACACTACCACACACCCCACCACACTAACAAGCCTGAATGGTCCTCAGGCATACATGCAAATGAAAACTCACACCCCCAGAAGTGACTCGAAATCATACTGCCATGAGCACATTGTAACTGGCCTACAGGGAACCTAATCCACTCGACCATCACGACCAGACAAAAGCTGATGGTACCTGATGCTATTTGCCCATCAGCCCGCTGGCACTCTGAAAGTAGTCTTGGGCATAGTATTTTATCAAATCACCTCATTCTTTGGGGCACACGTGAGGAACACAAATGCGAACAGGCGCCGGAATGGTCCTCAGGCATACATGTAACTGAAAACTCACCCCCCAGAAGTGACTCGAATGCATACTGAGAGGAGCACATTGCAACTGGTGTACGGGCACCTAATCCACTCGACCATCACGACCGTACAAAAGCTAATGGTAGCCAAGTCTATTTACCTATCAGCCTGCCGGCACTCTGATGGTAGTCTTGGGAATAGTATTTCATCAAATCACCTCATTCTTTGGGGCACACGTGAGGAACACAAATGCGAACAAGTCTGAATAATCCCCAGGCATACATGCAACTGAAAACTCACACCCCTTAAGTGACTCGAACCCATACTGACAGGAGCACATTGCAACTGGTGTACGGGGCACCTAATCCACTCGACCACCACGACTGGACAAAACCTAATGGAAGCCGAGGCTATTTGCCCACCAGCCCGCCGGGACTCTGATGGTAGTCTTGGGCATAGTATTTTATCAAATCACCTCATTCTTTTGGGCACAGGTGAGGAACACAATGCGAACAAGCCTGAATGGCCCTCAGGCATACATGCAACTGAAAACTTACACCCCAGAAGTGACTCGAACCCATACTGCCATGAGCACATTGTAACTGGCCTACAGGGCACCTTATCCACTTGACAATCACGACCAGACAAAAGCTGATGGTAGCCGAGTCTATTTGCCCATCAGCCCGCCGGCACTCTGATGGTAGTCTTGAACATAGCATTTTATCAAAACACCTCATTCTTTGGGGCTCACGTGAGGAACACAAATGTGAACAAGCCTGAAGAGTCCCCAGGCATACATGCAATTGAAAACTCACACCCCAGAAGTGACTCGAATGCATACTGAGAGGAGCACATTGCAACTGGTGTACGGGGCACCTAATCCACTCAACCATCACGACCGGACAAACACTGATGGTAGCCGAGGCTATTTGCCGATCAGCCTACCGTCATTCTGATGGTAGTCTTGGGCATTGTGTTTTATCAAATCACCTCATTCTTTGGGGCATACGTGAGGAACACAAATGCGAACAAACCTGAATGGTCCTCAGGCATACATGCAACCGAAAACTCACACCCCAGATGTTACTCGAACCCATACTTCCATGAGCTTATTGCAACTAGTGTACAGGGCACCTAATCCACTCGACCATCACGACCAGACAAAAGCTGATGGTAGCTGATGCTATTTGCCCATCATCCCGTTGACACTCCGATGGTAGTCTTGGGCAAAGTATTTTATCAAATCACCTCTTTCTTTGGGGCACACGTGAGGAACACAAATGCGAACATGCCTGAATGGTCCCCTGGCATATTTGCAACTGAAAACTTACACCCCCAGAAGTGACTTGAACCCATACTGCCAGGAGCACATTGCAACTGGTGTACGGGGCACCTAATCCACTCGACCATCACAACCAGACAAAAGATGATATTAGCAAAGGCTATTTGCCCATCAGCCTGCCCGCACTCTGATGGTAGTCTTGGGCATAGTATTTTATTAAATCACCTCTTTCTTTGGGGCACACGTGAGGAACACAAATGTGAACAAGCCTGAATGGTCCCCAGGCATATATGCAACTGAAAATTCACCCCTCCAGAAGTGACTCGAACCCATACTGCCAGGAGCACATTGCAACTGGTGTACAGGGCACCTCCCAGCAAACACAAATCATATAGAAAACGTTTGTCTATCTCTTCCCATAGGTGTAGGAATGACTTGCGTTGAGAATGGTGCAGAAGAGCCTTTGAGAAACTTTTAATCCAAAAATCCAAACACAAAGGTTTTATAATAAATTGTTTTTCTACAACTATTTTGTTCCTAATGTATTACAAATAGTGTTTACATGTTTAAATACAAAATATATGGTGTTTTTTTGTAAAATTCATTAATAAACTGTGAATGATATTTAATGGCTTAATGAAACCTTCAAAATACATTTAGTTATTCTATGATCAGAAAAAAGTAGTTTTCCAAATTTTCTAAAAATCGCTCTTTTTAACACAATTTGACTCCTTATGCATTCCACTAAACACTAATATCATGTTTAAATATATAATTTATGTATTTTTCCCTAATATAATTTATATAATAATAATAATAATAATAATAATCTTTATTTAGGTAAGGTACATACATAAAGAGATTTATAAAGTTTGTTGGCTTTATAGATAGAGCTAGTACATACAATGCCTAAAGCCACTATTACGCAAATATAAATTATAAATGTTGCTGGAAAGTGGTGTGAAAGAATCTGAAAACGTTTTGTTGTCTTATATATTAGAGGAGAGCAAGGAGGAAGGAGGAGGAGGAGGGCAAGGAGAAAGGAGGATGAGGGCTAGGAGAAAGGAGGAATTAGGAGGAGAAGGGTGGAGAAGAAGGAGGAATTAGGAGGAGGGTGGAGAGGAAGGAGGAATTAGGAGGAGGAGGGTGGAGAGGAAGGAGAAGGAGAGCGAGGAGGAAGGAGGATGGAGAAGAAGAGCGAGGAGGAAGGAGGAATAGGAGGGCGAGGAGGAAGGAGGAGGAGGGCGAGGAGGAAGGAGGAGGAGGGCGAGGAGGAAGGAGGAGGAGGAGGGCGAGGAGGAAGGAGGAGGAGGAGGGCGAGGAGGAAGGAGGGCGAGGAGGAAGGAGGACAAGGAGGGCAAGGAGGAAGGAGGAGGAGGAGGAAGAGGGCGAGGAGGAAGGAGGAGGAGGAGGGCTATGAGGATGAGGTAGAGGAGGAAGGAGTAGGTCTAGGAGGAAGGAAGAAGAGGGGGGGAGGGGGAAGGAGGAGGACGTCGAGGAGGGGGGAACTAAGTGACGGAGGAGAATAGCAGGGGTACAAGTAGTAGAGGTAAACGGGGGAGGGCGAAGAGGAGGAGTTAGGGAAGGGGGGTGAGAAGGAAGGGGAAGTGGAGGGGGTGAGGGGAGGGGGAAGAAGTAAGAGAACAAGGTGGTAAGGAGGGGGAGGGGTAAGAGAAGGGGGGATGGGGAGGAGGGCGAAAAGGAGGGGTAACCGATGGGGAAGAGGAGGGGGGAGAGAGGGGGAAGAGGAGAGGGAGGGGTAAAAGAAAGGGGGTAAAAAGGTGGGAGGGGTAAGAGAAGGGTGGATGAGGAGGAGGGGAGGATGGGGAAGAGAAGGAGGATGAAAATGAGGAGGAATGGGAAGAGGAGGAGGAAGAAGGGAGGGGGAAAGAGAAGGGGATGGGAAGGAAGGGGAAGAAGAGGGGGGGGGGAGAGGAGGGGTAAGAGAAGAGGAAGATGAGGGGGAGGGTTAAGAGAAGGGGGTAAAGAGGGGGAGGGGTAAGAGAAGGGGAGGATGAGGAGTATGGGGAAGAGAAGGAGGATGAAAATAAGGAGGAAGGGGAAGAGGAGGGGGAAGAAGGGAGGGGGTAAGAGAAAGGGAAAGAGAATGGGGTAGGGGTAAGAGGAGGGGGAGGGGTAAGGGAAGGGGGATGAGGAAAGGGGAGGGGGTAAGAGAAGGGGGGATGTGAAGGAAGGGAAAGTGGAGGGGAAGAGGGGAGGGGTAAGAGAAAGGGAATGAGGAGGAGGAAGGGGAAGAGGAGGGGGAAGAGGGTAGGAGGGAAGAAAGGAAGGTGGGGAGGGAGTGTAACAGGATCTGTGTGACGGCTGGGGCATGTACACTATAGGCCCACAGAGTTGCGATGACGTGTTAGGGCGCTTGATTAAACAGGCATGTCTTGGTAGATGACTATGGTGTGTTCATCTTCATAAATACAGCAAGAAAAATAAAGAATAAGAAAATAATGTTTTACATTAATTTATCTCTGATTTTACTAATGAATTAAATTAATATTATTAAGTGAACATGCAGGTTGGTGAGGCAGCGACGGATGTCGTGAGGGTCCACCAGGCGACGGTCAGCTAGTACCCAGCTGACCAATGCCCGGGTGGGACAGTGTTTATACCCGTGCGTAGTGACCATCACCCCCTCCCCCTGCTCAGCCCCTGCCTTCTCTTACCCCTCCCCCTGCTCTACCCTTTCCTTCTCTTACCCCTCACCTGCTCTACCCCTTCCTTCTCTTACCCCTCCCCCTGCTCAGCCCCTGCCTTCTCTTACACCTCCCCCTGCTCAGCCCCTGCCTTCTCTTACCCCTCCCCCTGCTCTACCCCTTCCTTCTCTTACCCCTCACCTGCTCTACCCCTTCCTTCTCTTACCCCTCACCTGCTCTACCTCTTCCTTCTCTTACCCCTCCCCATGCTCAGCCCCTGCCTTCTCTTACCCCTCCCCCTGCTCTACCCCTTCCTTCTCTTACCCCTCCTCCTGCTCTACCCCTTCCTTCTCTTACCCCTCCCCCTGCTCTTCCCCTTCTTTCTCTTACCCCTCCCCATGCTCTTCCCCTTCCTTCTCTTACCCCTCCCCATGCTCTTCCCCTTCCTTCTCTTACCCCTCCCCCTGCTCTTCCCCTTCCTTCTCGTCCCCCTTCTCTTACTCCTCCTCCTCTTCCCCCTCCCCCTCTTACCTGTACTACTCCTACCCCTGCTATTCTTCCCACTCCTCTTCTCCTCCATTATCTAATTCCCCCCTTTCCCCCACAGACGTCCTGCTCCTTCCCCCCTCCTCCTTTCCTCTCCCCCTTCTTCCTCTTAGACCTACTCCTTCCTCTTTATCATCCTCCTTCCTCCTCTGCCTCGACCTCCTCCTCTTCCTTCCTCCTTGATCTCCTCCTTCCTCCTCGACCTCCTCCTCTGCAACCTTCCCCTTCCTACCTTACCAACTCCTCCTTCCTCTTCGACCTCCTACTCCTCCTTTCTCCTGGCTCTTCTCCTTAACCTCCTCTTTAACATCCTCCTCCTTCCTTCTCGCCCTCCTCCTCCTTCCATTTTGCCCTCCTCCTCCTTCCTCCTCGCCCTCCTATTCCTTCCTTCTCGCTCTCCTCCTTCTTCTTCCTCGCCCTCTTCCTCCTTCCTCCTCGACCTCCTATTCCTTCCTTCTCGCCCTACTCTTCCTCACTCTCCTCCTCCTTCCTCTTCGCCCTCCTCCTTCTTCCTCCTCCTTCCTCCTCGACCTTCTATTCCTTCCTCCTCTCCCTCTTCCTCCTCCCTCCTCGACCTCCTATTCCTTCCTTCTCGCCCTCCTCCTCCTCACTCTCCTCCTCCTTCCTCTTCGCCCTCCTCCTCCTTCCTCCACCTTCTTCCTCCTCGCCCTCCTATTCCTTCCTCCTCGCCCTCTTCCTCCTCCCTCCTCGACCTCCTATTCTTTCGTTCTCGCCCTCCTCCTCCTCACTCTCCTCCTTCCTCTTCGCCCTCCTCCTCCTTCCTCCACCTTCTTCCTCCTCGCCCTCCTCCCTCCTCCTCGCCCTCCTCCCTCCTCCTCGCCCTCCTCGTCCTTCCTTCTCGCCCTCATCCTTCCTCCTCGCCCTCCTCCTCCTCGCCCTCCTTCCTCCACCTCCTTCCTCTTCGGCCTCCTCCTCCTTCCTCCTCGCTCACCTCCTCCTCCTTCCTCCTCTTTCCTCCTTCCTCCTCGCTCGCCTCCTCCTCCTCCTTGCTCTCCTTCTCTTCCTCCTCGCCCTCCACCTCCTTCCTCCTCGTCCTCCTATTCCTTCCTTCTCGCCCTCCTCTTTCCTCGCCCTCTTCCTCCTTGCCCTCCTCCACCTCCTTCTTCCTCGCTCTCCTCCTCCTTCCTTCCCGCCTTCCTCCTTACTCCTCACCCGCCTCCTCCTCCCTCTCCCTCCTCGCTCTCCTCTTCCTCCTTCCTCCTCTCCCTTCTCCTCCTTCCTCGGCCTCCTCCTTCCTACTCGCCCTCCTCCTCCTCCTTTCTCCTCGCCCTCCTCCTCCTTTCTCTTCACCCTCCTCCATCCTCCATGCCCTCCTCCTTCCTCCTCGCCCTCCTTCTCCTTCCTCCTCGCCCTCATTCTTCCTCGCCCTCCTCCTCAACGTCCTCTTTAACTTCCTCCTCTACCTCATCCTCCTTCCTCCTCTGCCTCGACCTCCTCCTCCTCCTTCCTCCTCTGCCTCGACCTCCTCCTCTTTCCTTCTCGATCTCCTCCTCCTTCCTCCTCGATCTCATCCTCTTACCTGGAATTCTTCCTCCTCGACCTCTTCCAAAGAATATGAGTAAAAATTATTAATTAACCTTTATTATGACCCTGTTTCTTTTTACTAAATGTAGAAATATACTGTTATATTTCTACATTTATATAAATAACAGCAATAAAAACTACGTATATGAAACATTTAAGGTTGCCACAGGGTTTTAAATTTTTTTTTAGCCAACGTTTCGTGCAATACGTTTTAGAAACTTATTTACATCCACACAAAATTACGCATCTTATGCGTGAAAACAAACGTTGCCAATACTTTCCAGATACGTTGTGCCAACCTAAAATTGTTTCCTAGGGTGGGATATATGAAGGAGGGAACCCGTACAGGGGTGGGATATATGATGGCGGGCACCCGTAAAGGGGTGGGATACATGGAGGCGGGCACCCGTACAGGGGTGGGATATATGCGGGCGGGCACCCGTACAGGGGTGGTATATATGAGGGCGGGCACCCGTACAGGGGTGGGATGTATGAGGGCGGGCACCCGTGAAGGGGTGGGATACATGGAGGCGGGCACCCGTACAGGGGTGGTATATATGAGGGTGGGCACCCGTACAGGCGTGGGACATATGCGGGCCGGCACCCGTACAGGGGTGGGATATATGCGGGCGGGCACCCGTACAGGGGTGGGATATATGAGGGCGGGCACCCTTCCACACCCAGATATACGCATAAAAATATATGTAGAAAATCTATTTATTAATGTATTGAAGTGAAAGTTTCACGACTGAGATGCCAAATGGAGTGAGATTTGATTGGAATATCTCAGAATTTTTTTACTTTGACGAAAATTTTTCATTTCTCTGTCAATGAGGAAATATTCCTCAGACCATCTATATGTCCATCTTTTATCTATCATCCTATGAATCTATATATTCATCTAACATTATCCATCTATTTCTCAATCTTTCCATCCAACTACCTATCCATCGATCTGAGCATCAAAATGAGCCTCTACCTGTCCATCTATCTATCCATCTCTGTATCTAACATTTGAATCAATAATCTTTCGAACCATCCATAAATCAATACATTCATTTGTCTATCATCTATCTGTTCATCTTTCCGTCCTTTTATCCATCTAGCAATCCATCTACACATCCATTTATTCAACCATATATTCATCAAACTATACATCAATTCATTTATCTGTGCATCAATCCATTTATCTGTGCATCAATCCATGTATCTATCTATCTGTCTATCAATATCATATCCATGTATAAGTATATTAATGCAAGAATAATCACAAAAACACAAAAATAAATGTCTAAAATAATAAATGACATCACAAAATAATGACGGTGTTTCCTTACTAAAGTGGTCAAACACAAAAACGTTTTGAATATTTGTTTAATTTTCCAGGTGGATACTAATCCAACTATATCTATGTATACCTATTTATCCATTCATGTATGCAGCATTCTATTACACACAGATATCACAACAGCGTGAGGAATCAAATGAACAAATATACAAGGGCCGGTACGGGGACTCGAACCTGCGTCCGAGAGCATCCCAGACGCTGCCTTTATCGACTGATCTACGACATGGAAGAGAAATGAAACCAGAAGTTCTACTGAACCTACTTGGATCCTGCAGCCTCTCCGAGACACAAACCAGGGTTTTACACAACTCCCCCATGTACTCGAGCTATGTCAATAGACCGTTCTACCTCTTCGTCCTTACTTCATTACACACAGAAATCACAAAAACCAGAAGTTCAGTAGAACTTCTGGTTTCAATTATCTTCCATGTCGTAGCTCAGTCGATAAAGGCAGCGTCTGGGATGCTCTCAGACGCAGGTTCGAATCCTCATCACGGCCCTTGTGGATTTGTGCATCATTCTATCTATCTATCAACCTTTTCATCCGCCTATCCATCTGTATATAAATAAATCTAACCATCTCCCTATTTATTCATCCACCTACTCATCTATATATGCATCTATCTATCTAACCATCAATCCATCCATCTATCTATTCATCTATTAATCCATCCATCAATCTATCTATTTATCCATCAATCCATCCATCAATCTACTCATATGTATATTTATCTATGCCTACAGTTATCTATCAATAGATCTGTCCCTAAATCTATCTATTTATCCATTGATGGATAGATATATCCATTCCTTTATGCACATATTTATCTGTTCTCTGTCTCTCTCTTTTTCTTTCTGTCTCTGCATCTCTCTTTCTCTGTCTGTCTGTCTCAGTCTCTGTATTGATATCTTTCTAATAAAATCCCTATATTTTTCTCTTATACAAAAATTATTTTGTAATGTTTGGGTGATCACCTGTGAGGGGTACTTAAGGGTGTTAAATACTAAAAGGAAAATAGTTACCCCTTCCTCTGATAAGGAACTTTTGGCTTGAGAAACTTTTAAAGCTGTGTAAGAATCGTCTGTTTTATGTAGTATGTGGAAAATTTTTGACGGAAGGAAATTTCTGTTAATTTTCCCGAGAATAGTAAATAATGGGTCATATTACTATAAGAAAAAAAAATACTTTGAGCGTTTGTTTATAAATTATTTTGCTTCGTAGATGGAATACAGTACCAAAAGTCTGTGTTGGGTTGAGAATATGACCGAGGCATGCTGTTACCATTTTAATTCTGGCGACCCCGACAACCCAGTGTCCATCCTGTACACCGAACCATTCCCTTGGTCAAGTTCGGCTAGGTTGGTCCCAACCGTGTGGCCTCCAACCACCAACACTAACAATAACATTTAAATATTAATTTATATTCATTGTGAATAATGTCACAATAAATATTGAATATGTATTGATTCTTAAGTACCCTATCTACCTGTCTGTCTCTAAACCACCAGACTGATCTATTTATCCACCTATCTCTATTTATCTATATATATATATATATATATATATATATATATATATATATATATATATATATATATATGTCGTACCTAATAGCCAGAACGCACTTCTCAGCCTACTATTCAAGGCCCGATTTGCCTAATAAGCCAAGTTTTCATGAATTAATGTTTTTTCGTCTACCTAACCTACCTAACCTAACCTAACCTAGCTTTTTTTGGCTACCTAACCTAACCTTACCTATAAATATAGGTTAGGTTAGGTTAGGTAGGGTTGGTTAGGTTCGGTCATATATCTACGTTAATTTGAACTCCAATAAAAAAAAATTGACCTCATACATAGAGAAAAGGGTTGCTTTATCATTTCATAAGAAAAAAATTATAGTAAATATATTAATTCAGGAAAACTTGGCTTATTAGGCAAATCGGGCCTTGAATAGTAGGCTGAGAAGTGAGTTCTGGCTACTAGGTACGACATATATATATATATATATATATATATATATATATATATATATATATATATATATATATATATATATATATATATATATTAGTATATTTTGGTAGCAGTCTTTCCTGTAGACATATATTATTAAATATGACCGAAAAAGTAAGATTAATAATTCTAACACGAATTTTCTCAATCTTTCGTACATTACGCTTCACTGTTGGAGGTAAATCAAAAATCAATTCTCCAAAATTCATTTTTATTTCTAGTCTGACGCGACACGGGCGCGTTTCGTAAAACTTATTACATTTTCAAAGACTTTAGTTCCCAAATACACAACTGAATAGAACTTACGTATCTCCGATTTTATATCTACATTTGAGTGAGGTGGAAGGGGTGATGTGGCATTAACACAAGACAGAACAAAATGTGGTATTAATAGGGTATTAATTTCATCAACACAAGACAGAACAAGAGTATTAATAGGGTATTAATTTCATCAACACAAGACAGAACACGAAACAATGGATATTGAATAGAAGTGTTTGTAGAAAGCCTATTGGTCCATATTTCTTGATGCTTCTATATTGGAGCGGAGTCTTGAGGTGGGTAGAATATAGTTGTGCAATAATTGGCTGTTGATTGCTGGTGTTGACTTCTTGATGTGTAGTGCCTCGCAAACGTCAAGCCGCCTGGTATCGCTGTATCTATCGATGATTTCTGTGTGTTGTTTACTAGGATTTCTCTGGCGATGGTTTGGTTGTGGGAAGAGATTATATGTTCCTTAATGGAGCCCTGTTGCTTATGCATCGTTAAACGCCTAGAAAGAGATGTTGTTGTCTTGCCTATATACTGGGTTTTTTGGAGCTTACAGTCCCCAAGTGGGCATTTGAAGGCATAGACGACGTTAGTCTCTTTTAAAGCGTTCTGTTTTGTGTCTGGAGAGTTTCTCATGAGTAGGCTGGCCGTTTTTCTGGTTTTATAGTAAGTCGTCAGTTGTATCCTCTGATTTTTGTCTGTAGGGATAACGTTTCTATTAACAATATCTTTCAGGACCCTTTCCTCCGTTTTATGAGCTGTGGAAAAGAAGTTCCTGTAAAATAGTCTAATAGGGGGTATAGGTGTTGTGTTAGTTGTCTCTTCAGAGGTTGCATGGCTTTTCACTTTCCTTCTTATGATGTCTTCGACGAAACCATTGGAGAAGCCGTTATTGACTAGGACCTGCCTTACCCTACAGAGTTCTTCGTCGACTTGCTTCCATTCTGAGCTGTGGCTGAGAGCACGGTCGACATATGCGTTAACAACACTCCTCTTGTACCTGTCTGGGCAGTCGCTGTTGGCATTTAGGCACATTCCTATGTTTGTTTCCTTAGTGTAGACTGCAGTGTGGAAACCTCCGCCCTTTTCCATGACTGTTACATCTAGAAAGGGCAGCTTCCCATCCTTTTCCATCTTGTAAGTGAAACGCAGCACGGAACTCTGCTCAAATGCCTCCTTCAGCTCCTGCAGATGTCTGACATCAGGTACCTGTGTAAAAATGTCGTCAACATACCTGCAGTATTTGGCCGGTTTCAAGTTCATGTCGACTAAGACTTTTTGCTCAATGGTACCCATGGAGAAGTTTGCAAACAGGACACCTAGGGGAGAATTCATGGCGACCCCATCTATTTGCTTATACATGTGCCCATCCGGGCTCAAGAAGGGTGCCTCTTTAGTACAAGCTTGGAGTAGTTTCCTCAGAATATTTTCTGGTATGTCAAGAGGAGTACAGGCTGGATCACGATACACTCTGTTGGCTATCATTCAGATTGTCTCGTCCACAGGTACGTTGGTAAACAGCGATTCTACGTCCAACGAGGCTCTTATCCCTGTGGCCCGTGTGCCCCGCAGTAAGTCAACAAATTCCTTTGGAGACTTCAGGCTGAAGGCGCAAGGAACATAAGGAGTCAGCAGGCCGTTGAGTCGCTTCGCCAGTCTGTACGTGGGTGTGGGTATCTGGCTAATGATTGGCCGAAGTGGGTTTCCAGGCTTGTGCGTCTTGACATTTCCATTCGCATATCCAGGTTTATATTCCCCAATGATCTTTGGCAGGTGGAGTCCGGATTTCTTGGCGTTCACAGTTTCGATCAGTTTGTTGACCTTTGCTTTTAATTCGGCTGTAGTGTCCTTCGTTACCCTTTGGAACTTAGTTTGGTCAGAGAGTATGATGTTCATTTTCGCCAGATACTCGTCTTCTTTAAGAATGACATATATTGGCGACTTGTCACCTCTCCTGACAACTATCTCCTTGTTCTCACGAAGGTTTTTAGCTGCCGCTTTAAGCTCGGGGGACAGTATGGTGCTTCTGTAGTTGCCTCGATTCTTTCCTCCTTCTGCAATAAGTTCTGCTTGTAAGGTATCTTTGGTAGTGACCTTCTTTTGTGTCTCGAGGTCGAATATGTCGTCCAACAGAATTTCCAACTCTACTTTCCGGGCCATTTCACTCGGTCTGGACATAACATGACAGTTTATGCCCAGATTTAGGAGAGTGATTTGGTCCTCAGTGAGGTTAATTCCTGCAAGGTTCAGGAAGCCATCTCTTGGTCGTGGAATTGCCATAGGTCCTCCATATAATGTTGTTAGTTTCTTGATAATCCTTGTTTCAGTGCTGAGGTGATGTTGGTCTGTGAGGATGTCGAGGTGTTGTTCAATGCGGGTACGGATACTATCGTTGATGTTGCTATTCCTCCACTCGTTTGTAGCATGAAGTAGTTGCGTTTTGTTGTCTTTGATTTCATTCTCTGCCTTGTATATCTGATCACGAATCAGATCCTGGCGATATTTTATCGTGAAGGCTTGATTCCTTGCTGCTGGGTCGTGCGCTTTAATATTAGTATATTTTGGTAGCAGTCTTTCCTGTAGACATATATTATTAAATATGACCGAAAAAGTAAGATTAATAATTCTAACACGAATTTTCTCAATCTTTCGTACATTACGCTTCACTGTTGGAGGTAAATCAAAAATCAATTCTCCAAAATTCATTTTTATTTCTAGTCTGACGCGACACGGGCGCGTTTCGTAAAACTTATTACATTTTCAAAGACTTTAGTTCACAAATACACAACTGAATAGAACTTACGTATCTCCGATTTTATATCTACATTTGAGTGAGGTGGAAGGGGTGATGTGGCATTAACACAAGACAGAACAAAATGTGGTATTAATAGGGTATTAATTTCATCAACACAAGACAGAACAAGAGTATTAATAGGGTATTAATTTCATCAACACAAGACAGAACACGAAACAATGGATATTGAATAGAAGTGTTTGTAGAAAGCCTATTGGTCCATATTTCTTGATGCTTCTATATTGGAGCGGAGTCTTGAGGTGGGTAGAATATAGTTGTGCAATAATTGGCTGTTGATTGCTGGTGTTGACTTCTTGATGTGTAGTGCCTCGCAAACGTCAAGCCGCCTGCTATCGCTGTATCTATCGATGATTTCTGTGTTGTTTACTAGGATTTCTCTGGCGATGGTTTGGTTGTGGGAAGAGATTATATGTTCCTTAATGGAGCCCTGTTGCTTATGCATCGTTAAACGCCTAGAAAGAGATGTTGTTGTCTTGCCTATATACTGGGTTTTTTGGAGCTTACAGTCCCCAAGTGGGCATTTGAAGGCATAGACGACGTTAGTCTCTTTTAAAGCGTTCTGCTTTGTGTCTGGAGAGTTTCTCATGAGTAGGCTGGCCGTTTTTCTTGTTTTATAGTAAATCGTCAGTTGTATCCTCTGATTTTTGTCTGTAGGGATAACGTTTCTATTAACAATATCTTTCAGGACCCTTTCCTCCGTATTAGGAGCTGTGGAAAAGACGTTCCTGTAAAATAGTCTAATAGGGGTATAGGTGTTGTGTTAGTTGTCTCTTCAGAGGTTGCATGGCTTTTCACTTTCCTTCTTATGATGTCTTCGACGAAACCATTGGAGAAGCCGTTATTGACTAGGACCTGCCTTACCCTACAGAGTTCTTCGTCGACTTGCTTCCATTCTGAGCTGTGGCTGAGAGCACGGTCGACATATGCGTTAACAACACTCCTCTTGTACCTGTCAGGGCAGTCGCTGTTGGCATTTAGGCACATTCCTATGTTTGTTTCCTTAGTGTAGACTGCAGTGTGGAAACCTCCGCCCTTTTCCATGACTGTTACATCTAGAAAGGGCAGCTTCCCATCCTTTTCCATCTCGTAAGTGAAACGCAGCACGGAACTCTGCTCAAATGCCTCCTTCAGCTCCTGAAGATGTCTGACATCAGGTACCTGTGTAAAAATGTCGTCAACATACCTGCAGTATATGGCCGGTTTCAAGTTCATGTCGACTTAGACTTTTTGCTCGATGGTACCCAGGTAGAAGTTTGCAAACAATAGGCTTTCTACAAACACTTCTATTCAATATCCATTGTTTCGTGTTCTGTCTTGTGTTGATGAAATTAATACCCTATTAATACTCTTGTTCTGTCTTGTGTTGATGAAATTATTACCCTATTAATACCACATTTTGTTCTGTCTTGTGTTAATGCCACATCTCCCCTTCCACCTCACTCAAATGTAGATATAAAATCGGAGATACGTAAGTTCTATTCAGTTGTGTATTTATGAACTAAAGTCTTTGAAAATGTAATAAGTTTTACGAAACGCGCCCGTGTCGCGTCAGACTAGAAATAAAAATGAATTTTGGAGAATTGATTTTTGATTTACCTCCAACAGTGAAGCGTAATGTACGAAAGATTGAGAAAATTCGTGTTAGAATTATTAATCTTACTTTTTCGGTCATATTTAATAATATATATATATATATATATATATATATATATATATATATATATATATATATATATATGTTTCATTGAATATGACCGCATATTCTGTATTTATTATTTTCTGGTTTAGGGCTTCTATCCCTCTAACTATTTTCTTAGCATCAGGGCTTAATTGAAATAGGAGTTCTCCAAAACTCATTTTCGTACTTTTAAGGTGAAGAAAAGAAGTGATTTACTATAGAGTGTATTACACTTATTTGTATAATTTGCACGACGTTTCGAACCTCCATGGTTCATTCTCAAGTGAACAGATCTTACAATACTAGTTGATTTTATACCCGCATTAGGTCAGGTGATAATACAATAAAGGTGAAAACATGGGGGGATACATAAGGGATAAATGTGAGGTGAAACATAGAGGCTGCAGAAGGCTTATTGGCCCATACGAGGCATCTCCTATCTAAACACAAAATTTAATCCAGTGTAATTGGTCTGTTATGTTGGACATTGTCTTCTGTGTTGGCATCGATATGTTCTTGTCTTGTCCTTACTCTCATGGTGGGTAGAGTAAATAGTTCCGTGATTTGGGTGTTCATGGTAGGTCGCTCTATTCTTATGTGAATTGCCTCAAGAATTTGTAATCTTCTTGAATCTTGGGTTTTGTCTATTATGCAAGTATTCTTGTTCAACATTTCTCTTGTTAGAGTAATGTCATGGGTTTGTCTCATGTGATTCCTAGGGGCACCAGATTGAAGATGGCATGTCAAACGCCTCGTCAGCTTGGTCGACGTCATACCTATGTACTTACATTGAAGGTTACATCCTTCGTGGGGGCAAGTGTACATGTATACAACGCTTGACTGCTGTAGAGGGTTCTCCGTCGGCTTCGGGCTGTTTTTGATAAGGAGTTCGGAAGTCTTCTTGGTTTTGTAGAATATTATCAGGTTTATGTTTTGGTTAGGAGCAGTGCTTTTTACTCCTTTACGGATTATTTCTTTCATTATTCTTTCCTCTTTTATATGTTCACTGTGCATGGTTGTTTTGTAATATAATTTTATTGGGGGTGTTGTGGTTTCTGTTCTAGGTTCTGAATTATACCAACGGTCCAAGTGTCTTCTTATAGCAGCGTTTATTTCCGCGTTGCTATATCCGTTGTTCACCAATACCTGAGTTACTCTTTCAAACTCTCTACTCACGTTGCTCCATTCAGAGCAGTGGGTAAGCGCTCGACGAATATAAGCATTGAGAACACTGGCTTTGTATCTTTGGGGGCACTCACTTCTACCGTTCAGGCATAATCCTATGTTGGTGGGCTTGGTATATACGTTGGTGCTTAAAGAGGTTCCTGTTTTTGTTATTAGTACATCCAAGAATGGCAGATTGTTATTTTCACTATTTTCATGTGTAAATCGGAGTACTGACTCTCTCTCTAGGTGTCTTTTTAGGTCAATTAGTTCATCTGAGTCTTTTACTATTACGAATATGTCATCTACATAACGGCAGTATACAGTTGGTTTTTGTCTGCTACTGAAGACCCTATCTTCGATGGTTCCCATATAAAAATTAGCAAATAAAACTCCTAAGGGGGAGCCCATTGCTACTCCGTCTATTTGTAAATACATGTCTCCTTGTGGACTGATGAAAGGAGCTTCCTTTGTACATGCTTCGAGAAGACTTTTCAAGTGTGGCTCAGGTATGTCTAATTTGGGGGTGCTCTCGTCTCTGTATACTCTGTCCAGTATCATTCCTATGGTTGTGTCGACTGGGACGTTGGTGAATAGGGATTCAACGTCCAGGGAAGCGATGATTCCATCGGGCTGGGTAGATTTGATCAATTCTAGGAAATCTGCTGATGATTGTAGACTAAACTTACTTGGAGTGTATGGAGTTAGGAGTTCATTGAGTTTCTTTGCCAGGTGATAAGTTGGGGTTGGTATTTGGCTGATTATAGGGCGTAGTGGGTTACCTGGTTTATGCGTCTTAACATTGCCGTAGGCATATCCTAAGCCATAGTCGCCTTGAAGTTTATTGAAATGCACACTACCTTTCTTTGCGTTGATTGCTGTAATTGTTTTGTTTACTTTCCGCTTAAGGTCTTCTACGGGGTTCCTCGTGATTCGTTGAAATTTGGAGTCGTCACTTAGGATGTCGCTAATTTTGTTCATGTATTCATGGGTAGGAATCAATACATATGTTGCTGTTTTGTCGGCTTTTCTTATTGTTACGTCTTTCAGATTTTTTAGTTGTTTCGCTGCTTCTTTGAGTCGTGGGGTTAAGATTGTAGATGAATATGTTCCTCGTTTTTTCCCTGCTTCTGCAAGTAGTTCAGCTTGAAGTGTGTCCGTGGTGATGACTTTTTTGTTGTCTTCTAGCTTATGGATATCGTCCAGAAGCATTTCGATTTCCAGGCGTTTTTGATGCATCTTTGGTTTAGATAAGAATTGACAATTTAGACCAAGATTTAAGAGGTCTCGTTGGTCCTGGGTAAGATCATAAGAAGTCAGGTTAAAGTAGCCATCTTTAGGACGAGGGATTTTTAGCTGTCCACCGTTTAGGGATGTTAACTTACGGAGTGTCTTTGTTTCTACAAGAGTTTTATGTTGTTGTTTCAGGTTAAATAGTTCACTGTTGATCGTTTGCTTGAGTTGGATAGGGATGTCGTACTGGGTCCATTTGTTTAACAGATGCTCCGCCTGCTCTGTAAAGGTTTCGAGGGCTTCCTTCTTCTTGTTTAGTTGATGCCGAATGAGCTCTTGCCTATACCTATAGGTAAACTCTGTATTGCGGACTGCTGGGTCATGTGGGTTTATATTGGTGTATACTGGCAGCAGGAAACTTCCGAAGAGTTCGGAAGGAGACTTCCGAACTCCTTATCAAAAACAGCCCGAAGCCGACGGAGAACCCTCTACAGCAGTCAAGCGTTGTATACATGTACACTTGCCCCCACGAAGGATGTAACCTTCAATGTAAGTACATAGGTATGACGTCGACCAAGCTGACGAGGCGTTTGACATGCCATCTTCAATCTGGTGCCCCTAGGAATCACATGAGACAAACCCATGACATTACTCTAACAAGAGAAATGTTGAACAAGAATACTTGCATAATAGACAAAACCCAAGATTCAAGAAGATTACAAATTCTTGAGGCAATTCACATAAGAATAGAGCGACCTACCATGAGCACCCAAATCACGGAACTATTTACTCTACCCACCATGAGAGTAAGGACAAGACAAGAACATATCGATGCCAACACAGAAGACAATGTCCAACATAACAGGCCAATTACACTGGATTAATCTTTGTGTTTAGATAGGAGATGCCGCGTATGGGCCAATAAGCCTTCTGCAGCCTCTATGTTTCACCTCACATTTATCCCTTATGTATCCCCCCATGTTTTCAACTTTATTGTATTATCACCTGACCTAATGCGGGTATAAAATCAACTAGTATTGTAAGATCTGTTCACTTGAGAATGAACCATGGAGGTTCGAAACGTCGTGCAAATTATACAAATAAGTGTAATACACTCTATAGTAAATCACTTCTTTTCTTCACCTTAAAAGTACGAAAATGAGTTTTGGAGAACTCCTATTTCAATTAAGCCCTGATGCTAAGAAAATAGTTAGAGGGATAGAAGCCCTAAACCAGAAAATAATAAATACAGAATATGCGGTCATATTCAATGAAACATGT
Organism: Procambarus clarkii; assembly: GCF_040958095.1. NCBI lineage: Eukaryota > Metazoa > Arthropoda > Malacostraca > Decapoda > Cambaridae > Procambarus > Procambarus clarkii. The sequence continues at coordinate 3,038,937 of NC_091212.1, read as the reverse complement.
TTGAACGAAAACCTGCTGCCAGTATACACCAATATATATATATATATATATATATATATATATATATATATATATATATATATATATATATATATATATATATATATATATATATATATATATATTTATATATATATATATATTTATATATATATATATATATTTATATATATATATATTATCTACTCCACCAGCTACCAATCCATCCATTTATCCATCTACTCCTCCTGTTATCAATCCATCCAGAAATCTATCCATCTATCAGTCCATCTATCTCGTTATATCTATCAATGTATCCATCTATCTCGACCTATCAATCAGTCTGTCTGCCAAACTATTTATCAATCTATCTGTTCAATTTTGTATCCATCCATCTAATAAAGAATCTTTCCATTTATCCTTCCATCAACACATCTCGCCACCCATATAATCACCTATTTATCCATCTATCAATTTTTTAGTCTATCCACACGTCCATTAATCCATCTACCCACTCATCTGTCTATTTATCTCTACCCCTATCTATCTAACAATCTGTCCCTTTATCCATCCGTCAATCCATTTAACTATCTATCTATATAGATATACATCTATCAATTCATCTACACATTTATCCATTCATCTACAATCGTAAGTTTTCCATCTATCCATTCACACTTTGAATGTCCATCTCTCTTTCTACCAATCCATCTTACCATCAATGTAATTTGTGTCCATCCATTACTGTAGTCATCTATCAATTTATCTATCCATCTAGTTTTGTTTTCATCTATTCACCTACCATTCTAACTATCTACATCTCTGTCTGTCAATGCGTGCATTCATTTTTATCTATATACCTTTCTATCCACTTATCCATATTGCTTGCAATCCAACTAGCTTTCTACCAATCTATTTATGCATCTATCTATCCATGCCCCCACTCATCTTTCTATTCATCTCTCCATCCAATTATCTTTCCATCGATCTATTTGTCAATTCAACTGTCTGCCTATCCATCCATTTATCTATCTACTCATCTTTCTACCCATATATCCATCCATCTATCTATCCACCTACTCATCAGTGTATCCATCTATAAATCCATCAATCAATCTATCCATCTACCTATCCACTTATCTATCTATCTGTTGTCCGTCACTGTCTACCTCTCTGTCTCTATCTTTAGGTGTGTCTGTCAGTCTCTCTGTTTCTGGGTCCCTATCTCTGTCATTCTCTCTTTATGTCCTTATATCTGTCAGTCTCTGTGCCTGTATTTCTGTCTGTCTGTCTGTCTGTGTCTGTCTGTGTCTCTCTCTCTCTGATAAAAGAAATAATTGTCTATGTGTGGTGGTCAGCAGTGCGAGTTGTTCAGTGGTGTGAACTACAAAAAGAATAGTTACCCCCTTACTCTGATAAAGAACGGAGGAGAGGAGAAACCTTTGATGCACTGGAAAAATTATTGACAACAAGAAATTTCTGTTAATTTTCCTAAGATCAGTGAGAAAAGGCCCATATTACCTTAATGCTTTTCTATAGAGTTTTGATGATACATAGCTGTGTAGCCGTCCGACACGGCCAAAAATCGTCGTGGAAGGATCTGAATGTGGCACTGGCACACTGTTAATTTTTAAGTCTTGAGACCTCAACTAGCCTATGTTCATCCCGTTCCCCAGACCATCCCCTCTGCCAAATTGCGTGAGTCTAGCCCTAACCGTGTGGCCTCCAAATTTTAACAGTCGAAGGTTCTTTCCCATAGCATGTAATAGAGGGTTAACCCGGCGTTGCCCGGGTCTGTTTGTGTGTGACTCTCATCTGTCCATCTAAATATCCCACCATTTATCTCTATTTGTCTATCAATTCGTTTGTCAATCCATCCATCTGTCTAGCTATCCATCTTTCTCTACATCTATATGTTGGTCAATCTATCCAACAATCTTACCAACTATCTATCCATCTATATACTTAAAAATCAATCCATTCATTTATCCATCATCTCCCCATCTTGCCATCCATAAAATCATCTTGTTATCGACCTATGAATCCGTCTATCTACCTGTCCATCAATCAATCCATCCTTCCACCCATTCATCTATCCATTTATCTATATGTCTATCCATCAATCCCTCATTAAATCTTTTTGTCCATCAATCCATATATATCAAAATCTATCTTTAAATCCACCCTTTGTGCAACCATCTATCATTCAATCTATATATCCATCTAGCTTTTTATATATCTATCCATCTAGCTTTCTATCCACCTATCTATTAATCTACTTATTCATATATTTATATATCTAGTCATCTATCTAAATATGCACCTAATCATCCTCCTACCCATCCAACTGCTTTACATCTATCTATTCATCAATCTTTTCGTCTATCCATCCATCTACCTTTCTATGTATTTATCCCTTCATTCATCTACTTATCTGTGTATCCATTTATCTATCAATGCATTTATTCATCCTCTTATCCATCTATCCATCCACCTATATCCGTCCATCTCTCAATTGTCTATATCTCTGTTTCTGCCCCTCTCTTTCTCTTTCTGTGTCATAGACAGAGGACAGGCAGAGAGAGAGTCTGTTTCTGCCTGTCTATCTCTAGCTGTGAGTCTGAGTTTCTGTTTGTCTCTGTCTTTCTCTGTATCTGTCTTTACCTGTTTTTATCTCTCTTTTTTGTCTGTCTGTCTCTTTCTCCTATAAAAAATACAATTGTCTTTGTGTGGGTGGTCAGCAGTAAGAGGAGCGCTGTTGTGTGAAATACTAAAAAACTAATAGTTCCCCCTTAGTCTGTTAGTAAGCCGTTGGTCGAAACCTTTGATATTGTGTAAAGATCGTCTGTTTTATGGGATTACGGGCAAATTATTGACAGCAAAAAGTTTCAGTTAATTTTCCCGAGATCAGTGAATAATGCTGCATATTACCATATGAAAATAATTATTTGAAAAATTTGTTTTGAAAATATTTAGCTGCATAATTAGCTGACAGTGCCAAAAATCATCATGGGGGTGTGAATAGGCCACTGGCACGTATTCCCTTTTACATTTTGGTGACACCGACCAGCCTATGTTCATCCCGTTTCCCAAACCATTCCCTCCTACAATTTGGGTAAGGCTAGCCCCATCTGTGTGATCTCTGACTTTCAACAGACTAGCAGACATTATCTCTTATGGTACTGATTATAAAATATAAATATTGAATTTTGTCACATGATACGTGCAGTGTGCTATGTTGCAATGCTATATAATGTTGGAATGCATATGTGTAACTTTTACCATCATTATGTTTAGCGTTGACGTCTGCTCCAGCGTCGAGGAGGACCTTCACAGTGTTGTCGTGACCACCGTCGGCTGCCCCGTGAAGGGCTGTCCAGCCTGTCAACAGATATCACAATTGATATTATGCATAAACCATCACGATTCCAATACTTTCTGTAAATTATTGAAATAAGCTGTTCTATTTTTTTTTATATACTAGTTACGTGTTCCGACTCTAAATATTTTGTAAAACAGTTTTCACCCTAAATTTAAAAGACGAAGATCGTGATAATTTTTTAAGATTAGACCATTAAAATATCCGACATCCAACCAGTTCCTATTTGACAATTTATTACTTGTGACGAGAGCGACAGTGGTGCTATTGTCATGCCTGAAACGCTAAGTGTATTAGTGGCTTGAGGCATAATATATACTTGTCCTACCTAGAGATCCAACATTCTTCTCGTATACCATTTTGTATGTATGTGATTTTCCCCTAATAAATATTATTATTATTATTTTAAATATTAACATTATTATTATTATTATTATTATTATTATTATTATTATTATTATTATTATTATTATTATTATTATTATATACATAACAAGAGCATTATGCAGGATGCAGCAATAGCTGATCAACCAACAATAGCTGACTTTTCAAGGGTGAACCGATACCTCCAGTCTTGCCATCGTCAGTTAACCAATATAACCTTTATAAGCTTCATACACCATAAACCTTGGCAATAAAATGTTAGTAATACTAGCTCGAGGCAAGATAAACATTGTTGCCATCACTTTACAACCAATATAACCATAAATGGTAACTGATGATATTTGAGAATGGCTGATGGAGGCACGAGGAACATCGTTGTCGTCATCAGTTAACAATGACCTTCACAGATACTCTGAACACCACCATTCGTTATCTTACCATGCAAGCTTAAGGCATGAACAACACTGGGTTACGCCTTACAAATATTATTATAATATAGGTTATCTTGCTTCACTAGTTGGCATCTAACTGACTTGAGAAAAGAGCAACATTGTGTTATCATTGTCAGATAACAAGATAATCAATGCGGATATCCTGCATCAACCAGATTGATGTATGATCACACAAGTCTCTTTCAACTTGTGGGGCTCCAGACCCCCTTGTCCCCACCGGTCCCCCTCCGCAGAAAGTAATAAAAAGAAACACAAAAGCAATACCCCCAACTGACACCTCTGTGATGCCAATGGCACCATAATAAGTCACCTAACCACGTTTAATGTTTTGTAGGATGTGGCCATGTTGAATTAACATCAACAAGAACTTGTTGGCATATACCACATCTACTGCATAACCCGTAAGGAAGTCCTCTCTCAGTTATATTCTCTCAGGTGACCCACCACCCACTCTCAGTTTATCATTTCCCAACTCGATTTTATCTTAAAATTAACGTAACTAGCCAGATATCTGAATTTTCTCTCAAGAATTATCAGATCCACAGAGGCAAGGAGTGAATCATCTTAGTCTAAAAGAACTGTAACATCTAATTAACAAAAATATATTAAAACGATAGTGGATGGTACCTCAGTGTTACCCTTCGACTCTCTACCTGAATCTTATCACCAGAATAGTGCTAAATGAACTAATTTATGTAAACATCTTCCCTGCAATTAGAGCAGCTCTCATTGAAAATATCCATTACCAATATGTCTTCTGAGTTAACTCTGGGATGCAGCTTCCACTTCCTATATATAGTGATCATGAATGGATAAGTTAATAAGTACAAGTACGTATATATTCAGTAGCTACAAGAACAAAATGTATGGTTAATACATACATAATAACAATGTTCTCGGTATTTCTACACTCTTGCAAGGTGGTTATCTTTAAAGACATTCAATATAAGAGTTCACAAGATTACAACAGTACACCGAAATATAATACTAATAATGATGACCATCAACACGTCACTGAGCCTCTACCTCACATCCCACAATACTACCACATACCCCAAACCCATACTACAAAACCCCAATATAATAATACACACCCCACCACACTACCACACACCCCCACCACACTTCCACACACCCCCACCACACTTCCACACACCTCACCACACTACCACACAACCCACCACACTACCACACCCCATCACACACCCCAAACCAATACTTCATAGCCCCACCCCCAATACTACACAACCCACCACACTACCACACACACCCCCCACACTACCAAGTCCCCCGCAAGAACAAATAGGTGAGTACAAATACGTGAGTACACAGCCCAACCACACTACCACACACCCCACCACACTACCACACAACCCACCACACTACCACACAACCCAACACACAACCACACACACACCACATTACTACACAACTCCACCACACAACTACATATCCCACCACACTACCACACAACCCCACCACACTACCACGCACTCCACCACACTACCACACACCCCACCAAACTACCACACAACCCCACCACACTACCACACACACCACAACACTACCACACACCCCACCACACTACTTCACAACCCCACCACACTACCATACACCCCACCACACTACCACACACCCCACTACACTACAAAAAACCCACCACACTACCACGCATCCCTCCACAGTACCACACCCCCCCACACTACCACACACCCCACCACACTACAACAAACCCACCACACTACCACACCCCACCACACTACCACACTACCCCACCACACTACCACACCCCACCACTCAACCACACATCCCACCTCGCTTGCACACACCCCACCTATCTTGCATACACCCACCACACTACCACCACACTACCACATTCCCCACTACAATACTACACACCCACCACACTATCCCACCACACTTCCACACACGACTACACAACCACACTTCCCACCACACTACCACACACCCCACCACACATCCAAACAACCCAACTACACTACCACACACCCCACCAAAGTACCACACACCCCACCACGCTATCACACAACCCCACCACACTACCACACACCCCACCACACTACCAAACACCCCACCACACTACCACACACCCCACCTCGCTACCACACACCCACCACACTACCACTCACCCATCACACTACCACACACCCCACCACACTACCACCACACTACTACACTACCACTACCACACCCCACCACACATCCACACACCCCACCTCGCTTGCACACACCCCACCACACACCCCACCACACTACCACATTCAACACTACACTACTAAACACCCACCACACTATCCCACCACACTTCCACACACCACTACACAACCACACTTCCCACCACACTACCACACACCCCACCACACATCCAAACAACCCACCACACACCCAACTACACTACCACACTCCCCACCAAAGTACCACACACCCCACCACGCTATCATACAACCCCACCACACTACCAAACACCCCACCACATTACCACACACCCCATCACACTACCACACACCCCACCTCGCTACCACACACCCACCACACTACCACATACTCATCACACTACCACACAACCCACCACACTACCACACCCCACCATACAACCACACACCCCACCTCGCTTCCACACATCCACCACACTACAACACACACCCCACCACACTACCACACCACCCACCATACTACCCCACCACACTACCACACCTCACTATACAACCAAACACCCCACCACACTACCACACACCCCACCACACTACCAAACAATCCACCACACTACCACACACCCCACCACACTACCACACACCCCACCACACTACCACACACCCCACCACACTACTACAAACCCCACCATACTACCACACACCCCACCACACTAGCACACACCCCACCACACTACCACACACCCCCACCACACTCCCACACATCCCATCACACTACCCCACACCCCACCACACTACCACACATCCCCACCACACTACCACACACCCCACCACACTACAACAAACCCACCACACTACCACGCATCCCTCCACAGTATTACACCCCCACACTACCACACACCCCACCACACTACAACAAACCCACCACACTACCACACCCCCCACCACACTACCACACTTCCCCCACCACACTACCCCACCACACTACAACACCCCACCACACAACCACACACCCCACCTCGCTTGCACTCACCCACCACACTACCACACACCCCACCACACTAACACTTTCCCCACTACACTACTACACACCCACCACACTATCCCACCACACTTCCTCACACCACTACACTACCACACACCCCACCACACTACCTCACTCCCCACCTCGCTACCACACACCCACCACACTACCACACACCTATCACACTACCACACACCCCACCACACTACCACACACCCACCACACTACCACACCCCTCACCACACTACCACTCTACCCCACCACACTACCACACCACACCATACAACCACACACCCCACCTCGCTTCCACACACCCACCACACTAAAACACACACCCCACCACACTCCCACATCCCTCACCACACTACCACACCACCCACCATACTACCCCACCACACTACCACACCTCACTATACAACCAAACACCCCACCACACTACCACACACCCCACCACACTACCAATCCACCCACCACACTACCACACACCCCCACCACACACCTCACCACTCTACCACACACCCCACCACACTACCACACACCCCACCACACTACTACGCACCCAACCATACAACCACACACCTTACCACACTAGCACACACCCCACCACACTACCACACACCCCCACCCCACTCCCACACACCCCATCACACTACCACACACCCCACCACACTACCACACATCCCCACCACACTACCACACACACCGCACTACCACACACCTCACTACACTACCATACTGACACACTACCCCACCACACTACCACACAACCCACCACACTACAACACCCCCACCACACTACCACACAACCCCACCACACTACTACATATCCCACCACACTACCACACACCCCAGCACACTACCACACACCCCCAGCACAATACTTCAAAACCCCAACACACTACCACACACCCCACAACACTACCACACACCCCACTACACTGCCACAACCCCAAGACACTACCACACACCTCACCACACTGCCACACCCCCACCACACTACCACACATCCAACCACACTACCACACACCCCTCGTCACTACCACACACCCCACTACACTAACTCACACCCCCACCACACACCCCACCGCATTACCACACACCCCACCACACTACCACACACACCAATACACTACCACACACCCCACAGCACTACCACACACATATCACCACACTCCCACACACCCCACCACACAACCACACACCCCAACACACGTCCACACAACCCACCACACTACCACACACCCCACCACACTACCACACACCCCACCACACTACCACACATCCCACCACACTACCACACAATCCCACCACACTAGCACACACCCCACTTCACTACCACACACTCCCACACACCCCAACACACTACCACACACATCCCACCACACTCCCACAGAACCCAACACATTACCACACAACCACCATACTACCACATACCAAACCACACTACTTCACACCCCACCACACTACAACACATCCCACCACACAACCCAACACACTACCACACACACCACCACACTACCACACACCCAACCACACTACCACACACCCAACCACACTACCACACACCACCACACTACCCCACCAAACTAACACACCCCCACCGCACTACCACACCCCCCACCACACTAACCACACCCCCACCACACTACCACACCCCCCACACTACTACACCCCCACCACACTACCACACCCCCCACCACACTACCACACAAAACACCACTCTACTACACCTCTCACCTCACTACCACTCACCCCACCACACTTCTACACAAATCCCACTACACTACCACACCCCCCACCTCACTACCACACACCCCACCACACTACCACACACCCCATCACACTACCACACGCCCCACATACTACCACACAACCCCTTTACACTACCATACACCCCAACACACTACTACACACCCCACCACACTACCACACACAACACCACACTACCACACCCACACCACACTACCACACACCCCATCACACTACCACACATCCCAACACAATACCACACCCCCCACCATACTACCACACAACCCCACCACACTACCACACACCCCACCACACTACTACATATCCCACCACACTACTACACAACCCCACCACACTACCACACACCCCACCACACTGCCACACAACTCCACCACAATACAACACAACCCCACCACACTACCACACACCCCACCACACTACCACTCACCCCACCACACTACCACAAACCCACACCGTTTTTTAGTCTCCTCCACACTCACTCTACAACCACTCCTGTTCTCCTCTACACTCCCTTTCTCCTTCACAATCACTCCTAGTCACACTAGGATTGTGTCACGTCATCCTAGTCACACTAAACTAATCCTAGTCCCTTATTCACTCACTTCCTCTCTCCTTAACACCCACTACTAGTCTCCTACACACTAACTCCTTCAAACTCACTCCTAATCTCCTCCACACTATCGCCTTCACACTCACTCCAGGTCTCTTCCACACTCACACCTAGTCTCCTCTACACTTATTCCAAGTCGCCTTCATACTCACGCCTAGTCTCCTCCACACTAACTACTAGTCTCCTTTACACTCACTAAAAGACACCTCTAAACCCACTTCTACTCTTCTCCACACTCACGCACGTCTCCTCAACACCCACTCCTAGTCTCCTCCACACTCATTCCTTGTCTCCTCCACTCTCATTCCTACATTCCTAGTCTCCTCTACCCCCTCTTCTAGTCTCTTGTACACACACACTCCTAGTCTCTTTCACACACATACACCTAGTCTACTCCACACGCACTCCTAGTCTCCTCTACACTCACACCTAGTCTCCTCCACACTTCTAGTCTCTTCCACATCCACTTCTACTCTCTTCTACACCCATTCCTAGTCTCCTCCAAACTGTCTCCTTCACACTCACTCCTAGTCTCTTCCACACACACACTCCTAGTCTCCTCCACACACACTCCTAGTCTCCTCTACACACACTCCTAGTCTCCTCTACACCCATTCCTAGTCTCCTCCACATTAACTCCATCACACTAACTTCTAGTCTCCTCCACACACACTCCTAGTCTCCTTCACACACACTCCTAGTCTCCTCCACACAAACTCTTAGTCTCCTCCACACTCACTCCTAGTCTCCTCTAAACTCACTCTTAGTCTCCTCCACACTCTGTCCTAGTCTCCACCACACTCACTCCTTGTGTCCTCCACACTCATTCCTAGTATCCTATAGTCTCACTCATAGTCTCCTCTACACTCACTCGTAGTTTCCTCTACACTCACTCCTAGTCTCCCCAACACTCACTCTTAGTCTCTCCCACAATCATTTCTTGTCCCCCTCGACACCCTTTCCTAGTCACCTCCACACTCATTCCTAGTCTCCTCCACACCCTTTCCTAGTCTCCTCCACACTCAATTCAAGTCACCTCTACACCCACTCCTAGTGTCCTCCACACTCACTCCTAGTCTCCTCTACAGCAACTCCTGTCGGAAAACCCGACACCATTTAATAATATTACATTCAACAGGCAGATAATATTGCTGCCGTTGTATACACAAGTTACCCATAGAAAATGTAGCTTGTAGTGGAATTTTCCGTCAATAGAAAATGGGATATCATTGCAACATAGTACTATAAATTCACCAGCTATTCTGTTGGGAATTATTCTTAAATACATAGTCTTTGGACTTTTAATATCATAAAAACATCTTATTTTAATTAACTTAATTATCAGTATCAAAATAGAGTAAATGTGACCCTTCTATCACTTATTGACATTGGACAAGGAGAGCCAAGGCGTCAGTGGTGGGGGAGAGGTCAGCCATTGTTTGTTATGACCAGAGGTGCAGGGGAGCAGATTCAGCTCCAATAATTTCTCTTGGACGAAGTGTTATGGAGATCAAAGTGTTCTACGATCATCAACAAGCTGTCAACATAAACAAGGAAAGTGTCCTACCGAAACCCATTTATCTAACCATTTCTGGCCTGTTAATGTTAGGTAGATAAGGGCGAACTTGTTAGGATGCGAACGAGCCTCTTAATAAAGGTAATTAAGCCTTGGTCCATATCATATATAATATACAGTGTTTTCTCTGAGATAGCTGTCATATATTAGGATTCCGGCTTTATAGCTAGTGCCCTTTGACAGGAACAAGAAGAGGAAGCAAGAATTTATCTTGGTTCATCAGTTACTATGGGTGATGGAAGCTAGCCTCACACGAGGATAATTTGGTGTCTACATCCTAGTTATACCTGGAGGACTAAGCCTGCTGTACAATAAGATAAGGCACCTCCAATTTATTTACTAATATATGTAGTTAATACTGTAGTTTGATTGTCTGCATATATATAAATTTGATATAAACCCCCCTTATGTGTAAGGATCGATTTGTGAGATTATTGCAGAAATACAGTCCACTTAAAATCATACCAATTGCTATCAAAATATTTACATTAACGTAAATATAAATTCTATATAAATTCATATAAATTAAATAAATATAAATTTCATAGGTCGGTTTCCACATTATATGGTCTTCGAACCTAGATTATATGGTTTTTCGAACCTAGATGGTCTAGAGAGCTAGATTGTCATCAAATTAAATAAACTAGCGCAATAAATTTGTGAACAATATAAAGTCAGTCAAAGACCGGCAGCGTAGCCTCGAGCACGCTCACGAGCCCCTCAGCTCAGTCCAGCCTCATCAGCGGTTTCATGGTCAACCACCGAATTGGTGGGTTGTTATTCCGAGTTTTGTGGTGTTAATTTCGCGAGAGATTATCCACGAATTTTGTGGTGTTAATTTTGCGAAGTCACTAATAATATTTAATACTTTTAGATAATACTAGAAATTTCTAGAGGCTAATATAATTAAGAGGCTATCAGCAATAATTGTGTATATTATTTCTCCAAAATAGAGATTTATTTATTATATTGCATTAGTTTGACAATATATTGTTTACCAATTGCCAACCCACAACAGGGTAGGATACTACCACTGACTAGTTGAACTACTTATTGTTCAACCTAGTCCCATTATTACCATAGTCTAGTTGTACTATATTAAACAACCTAGTACCATTAATGAATGGTGCAGACCCTATTTTCGGTGTAATTGTTACCAGCTCGAGTTGAGTTGTGTATATATAATAATTTACTTATGATCATTACACCTTTGAGTGATTAATTAGTGTCTATACCATCCTAGGGTGATAATTGAGGAGCTAATCTAAAGGTACTTCCAGTGACACTGGTTTATCACTCAAATCATTAGTGTGTATGATTGTGTATATATATATATATATATATATATATATATATATATATATATATATATATATATATATATATATATATATATATATATATATATATAATGTGTATTAATTTTAAGTGCTAACCTCTAGTAGAGGTAGGATTACAGCCTAGTGAGTGCAGAATTTTACCCTAGGCTACCATCAGTACTTGCTCACAATTTATGAGCTAGTACTATCCAATTAACAGGTCACCATGACTAATCCACAGAAAGCAAAGCGTGCTTTAGTAGCAAGTAAACGTCGACTGACAAGAGATCTCGACCAATATGAACAGTCGTTATATGAGCCTGTAATTAATTATCATCGGTTGAAAATACCACTATTACAGTTTCAAACCCAATTGCATATATTGAAAGCAAATAGGAAATCTTACCAAAATCAGGTCCACGACGACGACGACATAGTAGTTGAAGATGTGGAACCATTCCTGTCTGACCTAGCACACTATAAAGAAGAAACTCAAACCAGGTTGGAGCACTTACACAGGATAATTGAATCAGAACAAATAGCAAGTACATCAAATAAAGAAGATAATGTTATGGATGATCTGGATCTTTTTGAGAATATATGTCAAGCCAGATTAGATCCTTTAATCAACGAGGATAAAGCTTCACCCAATATTATACCACCAGAAATTAAGCAGTTCTCAGACAATTTATCCACAGTCTCTCGGGATTCTAAAAACCCAATACCTGAGGCCACTAAGAAAAATTGCCTCCAAACTGAAATTAATGGTGAAGCTGAACCAGTAGTAGAAAATGTAAATGAAGATAGCGACAGCACTAATTTCCCAGTCCAGCTTCCTAGGGATAATGCTGGCAATGCGAAAACTGTCATACATTTTGTACTACAATTGCAGGACTTACCTCAACCTGATCAGACTACTGACTCATTATAATCCTTCAGCATGGAGTTTGAGTCACTACTAAGAACATTCAGTCTTAAGGTTGATATAACCAGTAGTGAGTGGATGACCAAAGTAGTCCTTCAACGAAAATTGTCCAGCGATATACTAGATGAATTATACGCACATCAACATAACACCATCCTGACAGTACAGGACATCACTGAAGGTTTACATTCCATCATAAACAAACGACGAGCAAATGAGGAAGTTAAAGCCTCTTGCAATGCTTCAGAAATAGAAAATAATAGTCAATTAAAGGGTAAAAAAAATACCCCAAATAAACATCAGCCAAGTACTCTCACATCTAGTTGGAGAAAATCTGACAATGCAGCAGAAACCTCCAAGCCTGTTACTAGTTGACCCAAACCGGTAACTTCCAAGCGTGCAGTAGGCTGGGGGACATGTATGTTCTGCAAAAAGAAACATTCAACATACCGTTGTGCTAATTATCCAGACAGAGACACTCGTATTAAGCGACTCCAGGAATTAGGGAGAAGTTCAAGGTGTCTCAAGTCACACAATATAGACTGTTGTGATACCCAATTCAACACCTGCAACATGTGTAGAAGAGGCAGGCACCATGCAACACTGTGCAAACATACGAAATTAACGTATTCAAAACCCATGGTGGAAGATACCATTCCCACCTCAGTACAATTTTGCAAGGTGCAAGAGAAAATCAGTGTCCAATCGGCAGAGGCCAAAAGTAATGCGACTCTGCCTACTGACCAAATTACCATCCAGAATAAGAGGGCCAAGGTCCATACCCGAGGGTTGTTTGACCAAGGGTCCCAGAGAACATATGTCACTAAAAAGTTGGCAGATCAACTACAATTAAGGCCGGTAGCCCAGACGACAATCAACATCTCAGGGTTTCTAACAGATACAGGACCTCAAGTTTACCAGGTGGTACAACCATCAGTACGTTTAGGCAGGTACGTCTGTCAAGTACAAGCCATTGTGGTGGACAAAATACCAGCAGACCTACAAGTAAAAGGTCTGAGAGCAACAGCCAAATTCCTGAGAAATAGAGGAATAAAATTTGCAGATAATATTAAGTCTGATCACCTCACCGACTTCGGTATTCTTGTAGGTACAGACTACTATCATTGATTCATCGGTAGCCCCACTAAATATCAGGGCATAACCATGCTAAATTCTGCAGGAGGCAAATTACCCTCAGGCCCAGTATTAAGCCTGAGGAGACCTATGGCAGATAACAATACCAGTAGAAATCTAAATTTGTCAGCTGATTATATTTCTCCAGTAGCATTATACTAAGGAGATTACAGCTGACTATAGCAACAGAGGTTGATGTTAATATCATAATTTAAAGCTGAAGATGAGTTCATGATGCCTCAGTGGTAAATCAGTTGTGACGATAATCTCTTTCAAGAGAGATTGAGCCTGCTCTTCCCTTCTTTAAGTTACGCCAAAGACACAAGTATAAGATGCTACATTCAAGATACGTCACCAGTAGCACAAAACGTTTTGACCAGGAGGCAAAACGTATTCAAGATCCCCCCACTCCACACACCCTCCTCACGCCGGCTCGTCATCAAACCAGCTAACTACCCTTCACCAGCTTGCCTGCTTCTGATTGGTGACTCGTCAGCTGCGCACCTGCACACAGCACCTCAGCGCCCTCTACACGAATCGACGTCTGAGCCTGACCAGCAATCCACTTCAGAATATTCCTTGTGCTCTTACGGATGACGCCTCTCTCTCTGGCATACTTGCTCATTAGCTCATATACGAAGGGAGGTTTCAGCCATAGCCGATATTCTCAGCACCATTTTATCATTGTATTATGTATTTCACATTGTCTTTGAATTTTCTTTATTATTTAACTATAATTTAACTTCCCGAGATTTGTCTTTATTTTCATTTATGTTTAAAGTAAATATATTAAAGTTTCATTGTTCATTTTTTGTGTTTTACGTATTCCTCCCTCCAACTTACCACAGACAACAGGCAAGCAGTCTATATTTGATTTAAAGTGTAACCAGGCTTTAACACCTGCCATTGGAGGACTGCCGAACATCAACACTCCAACACTTTCCCGTCACACAGTGAACAGTAGCCTAAACAGCTACAAGTCACTGCGACCAATGTCACTGAACCCACTGCAGTCTGAGAACCATACTTGCCTTTAATGATGAACTATTCAATCCTCTGAATCAATTAACTAAATTAAACCCCAATAAATCTGACGACTGATTTGAAACATATATTATTTAATCAAGATGAATTCCATGGGCCTCAGTGTATATATATCAAAGAGTTAACAGGGAAATAAAATCGCCTTACACTTCTAACCCCTGCAACTCGAGCATGGGACATCCGTCCTGTACGAACAGACACACAAATGTGTGATTACTAACTACAGTACTAACATCAAATTAATCTAATAATTCGAAGGAGGAGTATCGGTGTTCGTCTGTTCTAAATAGGACTTCGACCCGTGAGCAGCCCCCCGGGGAATTATGTCGGAAAACCCGACATCATTTAATAATATTACATTCAACAGGTAGATAATATTGCTGCCGTTGTAAACACAAGTTAACCCATAGAAAATGTAGCTTGTGGTGGAATTTTCCATCAATAGAAAACGTGATATCATTGCCACAAAGTACTATAAATTCACCAGCTATTCTGTTGGGAATTATTCTTAAATACATAGTCTTTGGACTTTTAATATCATAAAAACATCTTATTTTAATTAACTTAATTATCAGTATCAAAATAGAGTAAATGTGACCCTTCTATCACTTATTGACATTGGACAAGGAGAGCCAAGGCGTCAGTGGTGGGGGAGAGGTCAGCCATTGTTTGTTAAGACCAGAGGCACTGGGAAGCAAATTCAGCTCCTATAATTTCTTTTGGATGAAGTGTTATGGAGATCAAAGTGTTCTACCATCATCAACAAGCGGTCAACATAAACAAGGGAAGTGTCCTACCGAAACCCGTTTATCTAATCATTTCTGGCCAGTTAATAGGGAGATAAGGGCGAACCGGTTAGGATGTGAACGAGCCTCTTAATAAATGTAATTAAACCTTGGTCCTTATTATGTATAATATACAGTGTTTTCTCTGATATAGCTGTCATATATTATAATTCCGGCTTTATAGCTAGTGCCCTTTGACAGGAACAAGAAGAGGACGCAGGAATTTATCTTGGTTCATCAGTTACTATGGGTGATGGAAGCTAGCCTCACACGAGGATAATTTGGTGTCTACATCCTAGTTATATCTGGTGGACTAAGCCTGCTGTACAATAAGATAAGGCACCTCCAATTTATTTACTAATAAATGTAGTTAATACTGTTGTTTGATTGGCTGCATATATATAAATTTAATATAAAACCCCCTAATATGTAAGGATTGATTTGAGATTTTTGCAGAAATACAGTCCACTTAACATCATACCAATTGCTATCGAAATATATAAATTAATGTATATATAAATTCTATGTAAATTCATAAAAATTAAATAAATATAAATTTCACAGGTCTGTTCACACAACTCCTAGTCTCCCCCACGCTCAATCCTAGTCACCTCTACACCCACTCCTAGTCTCCTCCACACACGAAGGATTCAAGGGAGCGGGTGTACGGTGCAGTGAGAATCGGGACAGTGTAAATTGAAAAGTAGCATTGTAATGCAACATATTGATCACATCTTGTGGTGAATTGTCTTAGTGAATTTAGGGTAGATAGCCTGAAGACCTCACAGGATTACCGACTACACGCCGTGTATTCACCTAGAGTGCTTGTGGGGGGGGGGGGGGGCTGGTAAGTGTCTCTCTCATAAGTCTCCAACAGTGTGCAAGGTTTATATAATATATCATAGACATTATTGCATTCCATTCAATAATACAATCGTAATAATACAATCGTGAGAGACAGGTAACAGGGACAGAAACTGTGAGCTCACTGGAAACCCAGATAAGGTGCTAATCCCCCTCCCACCCGCCGTAATCTGAAGACTACACCTCACCCACCTCTTAACCCCCCATTTCACTCTCCCAACACACTCCCCCTCCACCGCCCCCACCACTCCCACTCTCCCAAAACACTCCCCCCCCCCCACCACACCCACTCACACTAGGACTATTCTTGCTCTCTCTCTCTTGACAAGGGCAAAATGGCAGGTGGACGCAACAGGGGCACAGGGAACAGCCAAAGTGACCAAACGAGGGACATGTTAACCAAAGTCCTGGAGGAATTCAGGAAGGAGATGCAGGAAATGAGGATTACAATTAACAACCTGCAAAGTGAGCTGACATCAGCAAGGGAGGAGATCAAATCCCTCACAGAGAAAAATAAAGAGACCGAGCATCAGATTATCATCCAAAGGGAAGGTGGGAATGTTACATTGGAAGGAAATGCCTCTGTACCTGAAACATTTGCAGACATACTGAAAAAGAGCTCAGAAGCTATGGACACAGTGAGGGAGGTAGCCATGCAAACAGCCACCCCACACGAAGCAGCAAGGTGCACCACTCAGGCACCACTCAGCTGCTGGAGAGAAAAAGATCAGTGGTAGTTGTAGGCATCAAAGAACAGGAAGGATCCAACAGGCAAGAATGGAATAGGAAGGATAGAGAGGCAGTACAGGGGCTACTGAAGGGGTTACAGATGGAAGGGGCTGAACGAAACATTGAGAAGGTTTTCAGGTTGGGCTGGTACAACAAGGACAGAAACCGACTTGTAAAGGTGGTGTTTACAAACGAAACCACGAAGGAGGATATTCTCGAAAGGAAGAGTCGACTGCAGCATGTGGAGGGATACAAGAAAGTATTCCTGCAGAGGGACAGGACGAAGGAGGAGAGAGCCAGGGCAGCAGAGGCAAGGAGGAAGCGCAGGGAGAGAGGAGCAAACCAGGAAATCACAGCCCCCAACTCAACAGTCCTAGAGACAAGAGGCGAACCCAAAACCAGCATCCAAGCAACACCAGAGGGGAGGGCAACACCACCACCCCACTCTGCATTGAAACCCTCCCTTCCCCTAACCCTACCTGCCACCCCCCCCCACACCCCATTCTTACCTTGTCATCCCTTCCCCATTCCCATCATGTCCCCCCTCCCACCTTTCCCCCCTGTCCCCCTCTCACCTTTCCCCCCTGTCCCCCCTCCCCCTTCATCCCATACCCTCCCTATCCCTCCTCCCCCCTCACCCCGTATCGTCCATGTCCCCCCTATCTCCTTAACCCACACCCTACCTGTCCCCCCTTCCCTGAAACCCCCACCCCTCACCCCAAACTCCTCTGAGACCCTGCAAACCACCTCACAGATCATCTCACCCACTGAAAAGCTTCTTACACCACCAGAATGCTGGCCAAGAAAAGGACAAGAAAATGAACTGAAGAAAGTGAACTTCAAGGCAATGTATACTAACATAGATGGAACTACAAATAAAACAAGTGAACTCAGAGAATGGGCACTAGAAGAAAACCCAGACATAATAGCACTCACAGAAACAAAGCTAACAAACACCATAACAAAAGCAGTGTTTCCACAGGGCTACTATGTAGTGAGGAAAGAGTGAGAAGGGAGAGGAGGAGGTGGTGTAGCTTTGCTACTAAGAGAAGGTTGGAGTTTCGAAGAGATGGTAATTCAGAACTGTGAAGGTTTCAGTGACTACATATCAGGCACCATAGCAACTAGAGGACAGAAAATTATAGTAGTAGTCATATATAACCCCCCACCGAATGTCAGAAGACCCAGACAGGAATATGATAGAAACAACTTGGCCACCATCAATATAATAGAGAGAGCAGCTTCTGTGGCTAGCAGGAACAGATCCAGGCTACTAATCATGGGAGACTTCATCCATGGAAAGATAGATTGGGGGAACAAAGACCCACATGGAGGCCCAGACACATGGAGAGCTAAGCTGCTGGATGTGGCAACAAGAAACTTTCTAAGTCAACACGTCAAGGGACCGACAAGAACGAGAGGAGGGGATGAACCAGCCTTGCTTGATCTGATATTTACCCTAAATGAGTCGGATATAAGGGAAGTTAAGTTGGAAGCCCCCTTGGGAATGAGTGATCATAGAGTATTGAGCTTTGAGTACCTGGTTGAGCTAGGAATTATCACCCCCAAAAAAGAACTGGGAAACAAAGGGCTGGCGTACCGAAAGGGAAACTATGAGGAGATGAAAAAATTCCTATGGGATATACATTGGAACACATAACTCGGAACCAAGACAGTACAAGACATGATGGACTATGTCACCCAAAAATGTCAGGAGGCTGTAAGCAGGTTTGTCCCAGCCCAACAGGAAAAAACAGAGAAGCAAAGGAAGAATCCGTGGTTTAATAAGGAATGTATGAAAACAAAGGAGCTGAACAAAAGGGCATGGAGGAACTTCCGTAATAACAGAACACCAGAAAGTAGAAAGAGATACCAGAGAACCAGGAACGAGTATGTTAGTGTGAGAAGAGCAGCTGAGAAAAGGTATGAAAATAATATAGCTAATAAAGCCAAGACCGAACCAAAGCTACTACACAGTCACATCAGGAGGAAGACAACAGTGAAGGAACAGGTGATGAAACAACAGTGAAGGAACAGGTGATGAAACTTAGGGTGGGCGAGGACAGGTACACAGAGAATGACAAAGAGGTGTGTGAAGAACTCAACAAAAGGTTCCAGGAGGTCTATACAATAGAACAGGGAGAAGTCACGGCACTAGGAGAGGTGGCAGCAAACCAGGTGACCATGGAAAGGTTCGAAATTACAAGAGATGAGGTCAAGAAGCACCTATTGGAGCTGGATGTGAGAAAAGCTGTTGGGCCGGATGGAATCTCACCATGGGTATTGAAAGAGTGTGCAGGAGCACTTTGCTTGCCACTCTCCATAGTGTATAGTAGGTCACTGGAAACGGGAGACCAACCAGAAGTATGGAAGACTGCTAATGTAGTACCAATATTTAAAAAGGGTGACAGACAAGAGGCACTGAACTACAGGCCAGTGTCCTTAACTTGTATACCATGCAAGGTGATGGAGAACATTGTGAGAAAAAACCTAGTAACACATCTGGAGAGAAGAGACTTCGTGACAACCCATCAACATGGGTTCAGGGAGGGTAAATATTTCCTTACAGTCTTGATTGAATTCTATGATCAGGTGACAAAGATTAAGCAAGAAAGAGAAGGATGGGCGGACTGTATTTTTTTGGACTGTCAGAAAGCCTTTGCCACAGTACCCAATAAAAGGTTGATGCATAAGCTGGAGAAACAGGCAGGAGTAACTGGTAGGGTGCTCCAGTGGATAAGGGAGTACCTAAGCAATAGGAAGCAGAGAGTTAAAGTGAGGGGTGAGACCTCAGAATGGCGTGAAGTCACCAGTGGAGTCCCACAGGGCTCTGTGCTTGGACCTATCATGTTTCTGATATACGTAAATGATCTCCCAGAGGGTATTCACTCATTCCTCTCAATGTTTGCTGACGACGCCAAAATTATGAGAAGGATTAAGACAGAGGAGGACCGCTTGAGGCTTCAAGAAGACCTGGACAAGCTGCAGGAATGGTCGAACAAATGGCTGTTATAGTTTAACCCAAGCAAATGTAATGTAATAAAGATAGGGGTAGGAAGCAGGAGACCAGATACAAGGTATCACTTGGGAGATGAAATACTACAAGAATCAGAGAGAGAGATCTACCTGGGGGTTGATATCACGCCAGACCTGTCCCCTGAAGCTCATATCAAGAGGATAAAATCAGCAGCATATGCCAGATTGGCTAACATAAGAACGGCCTGTAGAAATTTGTGTAAGGAATCTTTCAGAACATTATATACCACATATGTCAGACCAATCCTGGAGTATGCGGCTCCAGCATGGAGTCCATATCTAGTCAAGCATATGACTAAACTGGAAAAGGTTCAAAGGTTTGCCACCAAACTAGTACCCGAGCTGAGAGGTATGAGCTACGAGGAGAGACTACGGGAATTGAACCTCACTTCGTTGGAAGACAGAAGAGTTAGGAAGGACATGATCACCACATTCAAGATTCTCAAGGGAATCGACAGGGTTGATAAAGACAGGCTATTTAACACAAGTGGCACATGGACTAGGAGACACAGGTGGAAACTGAGTGCCCAAATGAGCCACAGAGATATTAGAAAGAACATTTATAGTGTCAGAATGGTTGACAAATGGAATGCATTAGGAAGCAATGTGGTGGAGGCTGACTCCATACACAGTTTCAAGTGTAGATATGATAGAGCTCAATAGGCTCAGGAATCTGTACACCTGTTGATTGACGGTTGAGAGGCGGGACCAAAGAGCCAGAACTCAACACCCGCAAGCACAACTAGGTGAGTACACACTCCTTGTCTCCTGAACACTCACTCCTACTCTCCTTCATACTCAGGCCTTGTCTCCTCTTCACTCACTTCTAGTCTCCTCTCTAATCACTCCCAGTCTCCTTCACAATCACTCCTGATCTTCTACACACCCACTCCTAGTTTCCTCAACACCACCTCCTAGTCTCCTCCACACTAACTCCTTCACACTCACTCCTAGTCTCCTTTACACTCACACCTAGTCTCCTCCACACTCAATCATGTCTACTTCACACACACTCGTAGTTTCCTCCACACTCACTTCTAGACTCCTCTACACTCACTCTTGGTCTCCTCCTCACCCACTTCTAATCTTTTCCACACCCACTCCTAGTCTCCTCTACACGCAATCCTAGTCTCCACACTAACTCCTTCACACTCACTCCTAGTCTCCTCCACACACACTCCAAGTCTCCTCCACACTAACTCCTTCACACTCACTCCTAGTCTCTTCCTCACTCACGCCTATTCTCCTGTACACCCACTCCTAGTATCCTCTACATCCATTCCTAGTCTCCTCCAAACTAACTGCTCACACTCACTCCTAATCTCCTCTACACTCCCGCTTAGTCTCCTCCACTCCAACTCCTAGTCTCATCTACACCCACTCCTAGTCTCCTCCACACTCACTCCTAGTCTCCTCTACACGCACTCCTGGTCTCCTCCATACTCACTCCAAGTCTCCTCTATACCCACTCCTAGTCTTCTCCACACTCACTCCTAGTTTCCTCTGCACTCACACTTAGTCTCCTCCACCCTCACTCCTTGTCTCCTCTACACCCACTCATATTCTCCTGCACATCCACTCCTAGTCTCATCAACACCCACTCCTAGTCTCCTCCGCAATCACTCCTAATCTCCTCTACACTCATTCCAAGTCTCTTCTACCCACTCCTAATCCCTAGTACACACTCTCTTTGTCTTTTCCACACACACTCCTAGTCTACTCCACACCCACTCCTATTCTCCTCTACACTCACACCTAGTCTCCTCCACACTCATAGTCTCATCCACACCCACTCCTAGTCTCCTCCAAAATCTCTCCTAATCTCCTCTATACTCACTCTTAGTCACCTTCACACTCACTCCTAGTCTTTTCCACACCCACTCCTTGTCTCCTCTTCACTCAAACCTAGTCTCCTCTTCACTCAAACCTAGTCTCCTCCACACTCACTCCACGTTGGAAATTTCCAACACTAATACAATACATTGTATTAGTGTTGTTTAGAATTAGTGATAAATACTTGCATCAATTTTGTTTGAGTTGTTTTCTTTCGTTTCTGCTTAATTATTGTAGGAGCGCAGCACGAACAAACTTGCAAACTTACCAATACGTAAGTGAATCTACAGAGAACTAATAACCCATGAAACGTTTAGGTTGGGAAAATGTTACAAATTATCTTGAATAGGATTAATCGTAGCAGTAATTTAATTTCCAGCAATCTTAGGTTCCCGTTTGTTTAATGCATTATCATTAAACATCAGCATTGTTAATTAACATGCTTCATGAGCTCAATATAGCTCACCTTGGAATTAACGTAACAATTGAGTGCTTATTGTTCCCCATGCGAATACGAGCTCAATATTGCTCGCCATGATAACTGAACGCTTTAATGTTCCCCATGTCACAAGCACTGCTCGCCATGATAATTGAACGATACAATACTCCACCTCGTTAATTCGAGTTCAATAAAACTCACCCTGTTGACATGCTTAATCAGCTCAATATAGCTCCCCATGTTAACGAGCTCAATATAGCTCACCCTGTTAACTCTGTTAACGAGCTCAATATATCTCAAAATGTTCACGAGTTCAATATAGCTCGTCCTGTTAACTGTTAACGAGCTCAATATAGCTCACTCTGTTAACTGTTAATGAGCTCAATATAGCTCAACCTGTTAATGAGCTCAATACAGCTCCCAATGTTAATTCGAGTACATTTTTGCTCACAATTAGCTTAGTCCCTTACTTAGGTAGGTTAGAAATTTAAACCATTTATTTAGGTAGGTTTAGGGACTTTAGTTAGTGTCAACTGAGTACTAGCCTAATCTGTACTCACCATTAATTACAGTTGACTATACTTATAGAGACTGATTTAATAAACTCAATTTCATGTAAAGGTGGATTTCGTATTAATGAGTTTACAGTGTCAAGCCTGTGAGCTGCAATTCAATTAGCTCATAAGTCAGAATGACTAGGCTACTAATCTCACTGTCGACTCAGAATCTTCCCTGATTTTAATGAACAAACCATTTCAGTTCTCTTATTTTCCACTATCTTATCTAGTTAGCAAATTAGTTGTACCATCAGTCAGAATGACTACTACACAGCAGTGCACATTAAATTAAATTTCCTCATTTGATTTTGGGGTGATGGTGATGCTGCGTGATGTTATTGTCTAGTAACTCAATAGTTACAAGTCACAGCGACCCTAGACAGTGACCTTACCGTAGTGTCATAGTTTCCTTGATCTTGAATGACCCAATAATACTTTACTGTATAATAATGTAGAATACAACTTATACAATAATGTTATCAGTTCTTAGGAACTTTTTCTGAGTTTACCTGCAATTCAGCAACTACGTAATACACCATTACATGTCACTGCGACCCTAGTTGTTGAGTTATTGTAAGCTTTAGGGAGTTCCTGATTACCGATAACTTATTCATTTAATATTTCAATATATAATACATGTTTCCAGTAGAGCAGTTGTTCAACAATGCAAACGGAAACTACCAGCCTATTATAGCTCTAACTGAGAGCAAATAATTTCCCATCCAATTTGAGTAATCATGATGATACTGTGTTGTGATGTAAAGTAACAAAATCGTTACAAGTCACCATGACCCAGAACATTCTCATCACAGTAGATTCTCAGTTATTTAAATTTTATGATTTAATTCTTAATTGTTGTATAGGCTATTAATAATAACATGTTCCATTTAACATGAATTTCTTTGCAAGACTTAAGTTTCTTGTACGTCCTTGACAATTACAGGACATCCGTTATGTGTTTACTAACATACTAACATATTAACATTAATACTAACTTCGGGATGGGTATGTCAGTACTCAACATTACACTGCGACCCGATAAATCTCCCCCCGGAATTATGTTGGAAATTTCCAAAACTAATACAATACTATTGTATTATTATAAACTAGTATTAAAATATACTAATTACTGTAGTTACTAAAATTTACTAACAGTGATGTTCACATGAACTAACTATTATATCTGTATAAGGATGCTGAAATTCTTACGAAACCAAGCCCAGTATTGCTTCAGATTATACCTAGTTAAACACATTTATGTCCAGTGTGTTAGAGAACTGAATGTGATTCTCTAAAATCATTAGTATTCCGTATGATAATTATTTACGGATAACATAACTCCCAAATAATTCCAAATCGAGAGTTTTTAGTTACAATTGTTATCAAGTAATAATTTTACTGTCACGCGTGAATGCCATGGAGAAAACTAAAATCTTCTCTATTTCTTGTTTACTACCATAAGACGAGAAAGTAATAATATTCAACTCCCTAGAATTACAACCCAGTCTTTATTAAAGCATTTCAGCCACAATTGCGCAAAATAATATTATCCGTGATAAATAATTTCTGTGGCGAATGCGGGACGCTAGTGGGAGAGGGAGGAGAAGCCATTGTTGTGGACGAGACGCCATGGTGTGTGGCGTGGAAGTCTCGTGTTGTGGAATTGAGCAACAAGGTCGTGGTGTCAGAGTCTGAGACACGTGACGTTGAGATTATCAGCAAGAATTACCCTGGTACTCAACACAGAACGAGTTAATATTGTTCTACGTGATCTGCAGTGACCGGCCAACTAATAACGCATCGATATTCAAGCCAAGCTATCAACCACTGTACGACATTGCGGGAGTTTGAGCTTGAGACGCAGTATCGGCAAGTTTCAACATAATTTGTACCCTTAGCTAAGTATATAATTCCCTTTTGATGCATCATTAGAGATTGTATATGTCGGGGCAGCTTGTCGTTAGATCGAGCGACCATAACAAATCCAATGTTAGTACCATAACAAATTTGTTTTCCATTTTCATGAATATAGATATTTCAGTAGCCTAGTTCAATGCTACGTAATATCCCTTAAATTACAGCTCGCATGTGAGGAGTCAACGAGCTGTTACCCTACTTCGTGTTATTCACCTCCAAGTGTTTCTACGAGGAATTCCGGAGATCCCGAGGATGAGTTGTGAATGATGTCATTGAAATCGTCTTAAAGCTAAGACTTTTTGTACTCACTTATGTACTCTAAAATTCATTATTTCTATATCATTTTATCTAATCGGATATTGATATTGTACACTGGAGATAATCCATGTTTATTTGAATGATTGATTTCTGATGCTAATGATCTTTATAATTACTATTGATAATCTTCTATAGATTTCTTTAATTTGGTCATAAGATTAGTTATTACACAATGAACTGGTGCACGAACCACACTAGTTCCTAGACGTATATGAAGTTCTAGCAATAACCCCCCAATGTAGGTGTTTGAGGCTTTAATTTAAGTTAATTATCTATACAGCCCATTAATTATTTAAGTGATTATACTTCCTAATATTTAGCCATAGACACTGGTTCTTCCTGGAGTTTCTAATGATCACTTTTTATTAGTTTCACTCTTTTCTTAAAAGTGGGTGGTCCTTCGTAATTGATTTCATTAATTTAATAATTGAATAAATTGAGTCAAGCCCCAGATATCCCACACTCCTAGACTCCTCCACTCACTCCTAATCTCCTGCACACGCACTCTTACTCTCCTCTACACCCATTCCTAGTCTCTTCCACATTAACTCCTTCACTCTCACTCCTAGTCTCCTCCACACACACTCCTAGTCTCCTCCACACACACTCTTAATTTCCTCTACACTTTCTCTTAGTCTCCTCTACACTCATTCATAGTCTCCTCCACACACACTCCATGTCTTCTCCATAATTACTCTTAGTCTCCTCAACACTCACTCCTAGTGTCCTCCACATGCACTACTAGTCTCCTCCACACTCACTCCTAGTCTCCTCCACACTCACTCCTAGTCTCCTCTAAAACCACTCCTGGTCTCCTCCACACTCACTCCTAGTCTCTTCTACACCCACTCCTAGTCTCCTTCACACCCACTCCTAGTCTCCTCTACATTCACTCCTTGCCTCCTCTACACTCACTCCTAGTCTCCTCCACACTCTCTCCTAGTCTCCTCTATGTCCACTTTTAGTTTCGACCACACTCACTACTAGTCTCCTCTACAATCAATCCTAGTCTCCTCTACACTCACTCCTCGTCTCCTCTACAACCACTTCTAGTCTCTTCTACACTCACTCGTTGTCTTCTCTACTCCCACTCCTAGTCTCCTCCACACTCACTCCTAGTGTCCTCCACATGCACTATTAGTCTCCTCCACACTCACTCCTAGTCTCCTCTAAAACCACTCCTAGTCTCCTCCACACTCATTCCTAGTCTCCTCTACACACACTCCTGGTCTCCTCTACACTCACTCCTAGTCTCCTCTACACTTAAATCTATGTAGATCTAGGTGTAGAGGATCTACGTAGTAGGCCGCCGTCAGTGGGTGACACACGTATTTTGTGAGATCTGCGGAAATTCGTCAATTACTGGAGACATTGAATGTGTACAGAGGCTAGATCATAGTATTTGGCCTCTCACAGTGTGTAGCAAGCAGGGTGCATCGTAGCATAGTCATATCACAAGCGATAGAGCGAAGTTACCAAAGTGGAGCAATTTTTTTTTATTTATAAAATACATAAATACAATATAAAAACAGTTACCAAAGCACCAGTACACAGTGAGTTAGATAGCAAACACATGACTCATAATAAAATTGAAACAACCAACACAAAACAGGTGATTAAACAACCCGTCCCTCAGCACAGAAAGAAAATTACAGTACTGACGAATAAAGGCATACGATGGGGAACATAAATGAACACAACAGAAGGGGAAAGCATATATCCATCCACTTAACCATGCACAAAACCCACAAAACACTTGAAAATATTAGCAGCATTTAACCCACTGAAAACATTTCCCAAAACGCCCCACTAAACAACATACAAAAGGCATACAGACCAAAAGGCCGGACACATATTACAAAAACAAGGACTAATTACAAAAACGTATAAACAGAAAGAAAAGCAATATACATACATGACAATAATATATTAACAATGTAATACAGTGTAAACGAATAGAAAGCAAATTATTCAGTTTTAAAGCACACAGTTCAGTTACAACACGTAACAGCTAATATTTTTTTTATATAAGGTCGTCATAAATATAAATATACATCCATTACAGAGCTATCTCACACCACCCAAACCTAGGACATGAATAGTATAAAGGTAACAGAATAAATGCACAAATGATAAGGTAACCACTCAAGTAAATCGGAATACATTTTAGTTCAAGGCCACATATGTACTATGGCAGGGCATAATAAAAAGGACCCAAGAATCCAACATGAAACACACATACATTACACTCCGAACCCGGAGAAAGCATTAATAAAACCAGTTGATAAAACTAGTTAACTATATAACAAAGTCCCCTCAACCGGAAACAATGTAACAGGGGGAGGGGGGGGGTGCACAGTACCCCGTAAAATACACATATACACATTAGTACCTGTACCACCCAGAAACTGGGAAAACAGGGAAGCACATCACAGGGACAGGTCATGTAAGGAATCCAGAAAACCATACGTCAAACAAACCCATACACACCTAAACTGTTCCAAATCATAGCACCACAAACATCCTTATGGTACCCAGTCACAATACCATCATATTGCCACGCAGTAACACACACAGTGCCATCACACAAACCCATCACAAGAGGAAAGGAAGGCACACGGACAACAGGTCATGTCGTGCACAATTCCAGCACATACACACACTTGCACAAATGGAGATAAATCTCACAGCTATACATTACACATGACAACATGCCAACCACCAATGGCTAAACAAAGCGGAACCCAGAACACTAACAGCCTCCACCTGAAGATTGTGCAAAACGTACAAACACCCCAGTAGGAGGAAAAAAACAGAGCCCCAACGAAACCAGAACGACCCACACAAAGCAGGAAAACTCAGAATGATAACCCAGCAACGTCCCTGAAACCCAGGAAAACCCAAGACACATGGCAACCATAACTCACATAAGTATCAGTAAAATGGTCCCCCAATCATTCCCCAAGCAACTAACGTAATTCCCAATTCGAGTAACGTAACGGACCTTCCAAAAACCCCAACGTTTTATCTATTGTATACCCATCCCGCCTCCCAACCCACACACAATAAAGATAATCCGATAGAACCAAAAGCACAGTATTGCTGACCCTCCTACAAGGAGCCTGAACATCAAACATCAATAAGCGTAAAGGGAAAATACGGAATACTGACCCGCAAAAACGTACAAGCGTCCCAGTCAACCAATCCACCAACCTCGCCCGACCTGGGCAAAAATAAAACACATGAAACGCAGTTTCCAGCCCTCCACAAAGGTCACACCCAGCACTATCCTTAATCCCCACACTCAGCAGCCGCTCGTTAGTCGCAAGCGACTCGTGTAAATACCGGTACAGGAATTCCCCTCTGCGACGGAGCTAGAAACTTCAAATGGAGCGATTGCCACACCACCATCCAATCAAAAAGAGGAAACGAGTCTTCCACAGCAATGGGCGACAAAAGGACGCAATTCCTCATACACCCTCCGACACGTAAAAAACAAGAACCCCTCCACACGACAAAGCTTCCGGAGGACATCAGTTGCACAAGTATAAAAGGGAGACGATAGAAACGCAATCTCCCTACACAAAGGTAACCGTAACAGAGAATTTACACGCATCGTACAATAATATAATCCCAGAGAGAACACACCATCCCCCCCCCAAGAGCCCCTTCCTAAACGAGACAAAAAATATCGCCAACGCCTTATAATATACATCGAACAATCCAATCCTGCCCCGCAATTTTCGTAAACAAAGCGTAGACCTACGTATCTCACAATACCTCCCACCCCACAAGTATTGAAAAAAAACCTTATTGATGACCAATGCAAACTGGCGACTCAACAGAAAGGTATGCGCTATGTACCAAACTTTGGATAGAACCTTGTAGTTTAAGAAGCAGCTCCCTCTGAAACAAAGTCAATATCCTCCCATACAAACATGAAATTGAACCCAAAACTCCTCTTAAGACTGCCTCCCAGTTCTCCTGCAAGGACATCGCATACCTTTTACACCACCGGATGCCAAGAGTCCGAATCGAGTCCACAACCGGGAACCAAGAACCTCCCCACGAAGGCCAAGAAGCCCAGGCACCAAGCCCCATCATACAAGATTTCTCCCCATTTAGCCCTGCCCCCGTCGCCCGATGAAACCGAACCAGTACATCCTGCATCACAAGAACTGACTCCTCCGTGGAGACAAACACAGTTGTGTCGTCCGCATACCCTACAACGGGTACCAGCTAACCATTCGGGAGACGAGGCGGCACAAGAGAATGATGGGACCGCAAAGCCCTATACAGAGGTTCCTGAAACAGAATAAACAGGACCATAGAAAGGGGGCGACCTTGCTGGACCGACCTCCCAAGTAAAAAGGGGCACTCAACACCCCGTTAATACAAACACTACTCTTGTAACCCTTATACAGCATTCTGATCCAAGAGACAAACTGCGGCCCAATCCCAACCCTCTCCATCACCTGAAACACAAAACTCATATCCACCCTATCAAAAGCTTTGGACCAATTTAAATTTACCATGGCTGATGGAACAACATTATCTGAAAGATAATAAATCACATCCCTCATAAAATTATTGAAGTAGACAATTGACCCACCCGGAACATTACAAAACTGCCCCTGCGAAATACACTTCCCCAAAACCAACCGAAGCCTATTCGCCAGTAACTTTGAACGTATTTTATAGTCCTGGTTTAGGAGAGACAACGGTCTCCAATTCGAGCGCAGCTGCACATCCCTAGATTTCGGCAGGAGGCGAAAAATACGAAACGACTGTGACCCACTAATAACACCATGCCTCAGGCTATACCGCACCACCTCTGAGAAGTCCGACCCAATCACCCTCCAGGAGCACTTATAGAATTCCGCCGGCAACCCATCAGACCCTGGCACCTTCCCATTTGCCAACCCCCGAACCACCTCCCAAATCTCCCTATCCGTAAACTCGCACAGTAATGGCACATTGTCCTCAACAGACAACATATTTTGACAAAAACTAAGAAAATGCTCACAATCAGCCGGAACACACTCCACCTTCCTATACGAACCCTCAAACTTCTCCCGAACATAACACACCAACCCATCAGTATTTGTGAGAACCGTTCCATCTACCCCGCGAATACCAGTCATCACGGTAGAGTACCTAGGAGATTTAACCTTACCCAATAAGTGTGCAGAGACTTTCTCACCCTCTAAACACTCAGACGTCAAAAGACGGATATGGATACCCTGAGCCACCTCCTCCCGCAACCCATTTGTCCGTCTCTTCAGCAATACAATCTCATCAAACCTATTCAAACCCTGGTCCATGAGCCCAAAAAGCTAACGCAATCGAGCCTGCAACAAATTCAAAAGACCATACTGTTCCGCCGCATGTATGGAACATTCATAAGTCCTTTGATGGCTCCAGACGTGTGCCTACACACATGAATAGTCGACACGCCCATACCTGGCAAGCGCCCGAGGGAGAAGATCCTCTGACATTTCAATCAGAGCATTTTTAATCGATACATATGTGTACTCAATACTCAAATTTGCCACCCTCACAGAGCCCCGACCGTTGCTCAGCTGCACCTCCCGATCCTAATACTGTTCGATAAACTGCCGAAACAAGCCATTCTCAGCGAACTTCACCACCAATCTGTCCTCGCGAATGATCTGCAGACCAACGAGATCTTCCAGTTTCACTTTCATTACATCAAACTGCGTATTGCTGATGACTCCAATATACACTTTACAGGTGAATGTCAGCCCTGCCGACTCCTTCCTCCGCAGTGGCGGCACGTATGTAAGTCCCCATACTGAGACGAATAGGTAGACACCCTGCAGTAGCAAACGACCACTCGCCAGGGCAACCGAGAAGCGTCCAATGTAAACACCAGCAGAGACCTCAAGAATGTCCGACCTGGCTGGTGGTTCAGGTGGACTCCCAAGTGGAGCTAGTGGCATCACCAGTGCATATACAGTATGGAGAACCGCGTGGAGCGACCTGACCTGACGGCCAGCGTAGTCTCCTCCACACACACTCCTAGTCTCCACACACACTCCTATCCTCCTCCACACTCAATCGTAGTCTCTTCTACACTCACTCTTGGTCTCGTCCACACCCACGCCAAGTCTCTTCCCCACCCACTCCTAGTCTCTTCCACACACACTCCTAGTTTCTTCCACACACACTCCTAGTTTCTTCCCCACGCACTGCTAGTCTCATGTACACCTACTCCAAGTCACCTCTACACCCATTCCTTGTGTCCCTCACACTAACTCCTTCACACTAACTCCCAGTCTCCTCTTCATACATGCCAAGTCTCCTCCACACTAACTCCTTCACACTCACTCCTAGTCTTCTACACAATCACTCGTAGTCTCCTCTACACCCTCTCCTAGTCTCCTCTACACCTATTCCTAGTCTCCTCCACACTAATTCCTTCACACTCACTCCTTGTCTCCTACACACACACTCCTAGTCTCCTCTTCACTTATTCCTAGTCTCCTCTACACTATCTCCTTCACACTCACTCCTAGTCTCCTCCACACACACTCCTAATCTCTTCCACACACACTCCTCGTCTTCTCCATACACACTCTCATTCTCCTCTACACTCACTCTTAGTCTCCTCCACATCCAATCCTAGTCCCCTCCACACAAACTCTAGTCTCATCTACACCCACTCCTAGTCCCCTCCTCTCCCACTCCTACTCTCCTCCACACATACTCTTAGTCTCCTCCACACTCACTCCTAGTCTCCTCCACACTCACTCCAAGTCTCCTCCACACTTACTCCTAGTCTCCTCCACACTCACTCCTAGTCTCCTCCACATACACTCCTAGTCTCCTCCACACTCACTCCTAGTCTAAACCACACTCACTCTTAGTCTCCTCCACACTCACTCCTAGTCTCCTCCACACTCACTCCTAGTCTCCTCCACACTCACTCCTAGTCTCCTCCACACTCACTCCTAGTCTCCTCCACACTCACTCCTAGTCTCCTCCACACTCACTCCTTGTTTCCTCCACACTCACTCCTAGTCTCCTCCACACTCACTCCTAGTCTTGACCACACTTACTCCTAGTCTCCTCCACACTCACTCCTAGTCTCTTCCACTCTCACTCCTAGTCTCCTCCACACTTACTCCAAGTCTCCTCCACACTCACTCCAAGTCTCCTCCACACTCACTCCTAGTGTCCTCTACACTCAATTTAGTCTCCTCTACACTCATTCCTAGTCTCCTCCACACT
The DNA here is from genome assembly GCF_040958095.1 of Procambarus clarkii. Classification (NCBI taxonomy): domain Eukaryota; kingdom Metazoa; phylum Arthropoda; class Malacostraca; order Decapoda; family Cambaridae; genus Procambarus; species Procambarus clarkii. Next base: position 3,005,438 of record NC_091212.1, on the reverse strand, counting down.
CACTCCTAGTCTCCTACACATATACTCATAGTCTCCTCTACACTCACTCCTAGTCTCTTCCACATACACTCCTAGTCTTCTCCACACTCACTCCTAGTCTCGACCACACTCACTCATAGTCTCCTCCACACTCACTCCTAGTCTCCTCCACACTCACTCCAAGTCTCCTCCACACTCACTCCTAGTCTCTTCCACACTCACTCCTAGTCTCCTCCACACTTACTCCAAGTCTCCTCCACACTCACTCTTAGTCTCCTCTACACTCACTCCTAGTCTTCTCCACATACACTCCTAGTCTCCTCCACACTCACTCCTAGTCTCGACCACACTCACTCGTAGTCTCCTCCACATACACTCCTAGTCTCCTCAAAACTCACTCCTGGTCTCCTCCACACTCACTCTTAGTCTCTTCCACATGCACTCCAAGTCTCTTCCACACTCACTCCTAGTCTCCTCCAAACTCACTCCTGGTCTCCTCCACACTCACTCGTAGTCTCCTTTACAATCACTCCTAGTCTCCTCCACACTCACTCCTTGTCTCTTCCACACTATCTCCTAGTCTCCTTTACACTCACTCCTAGTCTCCTCCACACTCACTCCTAGCCTCCTCCACACTCACTTCTAGTCTCCTCTACACTCTCTCTTAGTCTCCTACACACTCACTCCTAGTCTCCTTTACACTCAAACCTAGTCTCGTGAACATCCACTCCTAATCTCCTCCACACTCACTCCTAGTCTCCTCGAAACTCACTTCTAGTCTCCTCCACACTCACTTCTAATCTCCTCTACACTCACTCACAGTCTCCTCCACACTCACTCCTTGTCTCCTCTACACTCTCTCCTACTCACCTTTTCACTCACTCTTAGTCTCCTCCATACTCAATGCAAGTCTTCTCTACACTCTCTTCTAGTCTCCTCCACACTCACTCCTAGTCTCCTTCACACTCACTTCTAGTCTCATCTACACTTACTCATTGTCTCCTGCACAGTCATTCATAGTCTCCTCTTCACTCACTCCTATTCTCCTCCAAACTCTCTCCTGGTCTCCTCTACACTCACTACTAGTCTCCTCTACACTCACTCCGAGTCTCCTCCACCCTCACTCCTAGTCTTTTCTACAATCACTCCTAGTCTTATCCACACTCACTCCTAGTCTCCCACACACCCATTCCTAGTCTCCTCTACACTCACTGCCAGTCTTCTCCATACTCACTTCCTGCCTCTTCAACTCCAACTCCTAGACTACTCTACATCCGTTCTTAGTCTCCTCCACACTAACTCCTTCTCACTCACTCCTAATCTAATCCACACACACTCCTAGTCTCCTCTACACACACTTCTAGTCTCATCCACACACACACCTAGTCTTCTCCACACACACTCCTAGTCTCCACACACACCCCTGGTCTCCTCCACACTCAATCGTAGTCTCTTCTACACTCATTCCTGGTCTCGTCCACACACACTCCTAGTCTCTTCCCCACCCACTCCTAGTCTCTTCCACACACACTCCTAGTTTCTTCCACACACACTCCTAGTTTCTTCCACACACACTGCTACTCTCATATACACCTACTTTAAGTCACCTCTACACCCATTCCTTGTGTCCCTCACACTAACTCCTTCACACTAACTCCCAGTCTCCTCTTCATACATGCCAAGTCTCCTCCACACTAACTCCTTCACACTCACTCCTAGTCTTCTACACAATCATTCCTAGTCTCCTCTACACCCTCTCCTAGTCTCCTCTACACCTATTCCTAGTCTCCTCCACACTAATTCCTTCACACTCACTCGTAGTCTCCTCCACACTCACTCCTACTCTCCTCTACAATCACTCCTAGTCTCCTCCACGCTCACTCCTAGTCTCCTCCACACTCACTCCTAGTCTCCTCCACACTCACTCCTAGTCTCGACCACACTTGCTCCTAGTCTCCTCCACACTCACTCCTAGTCTCTTCCACACTCATTCCTAGTCTCCTCCACACTTACTCAAAGTCTCCTCCACACATACTCCTAATCTCCTCCACACTCACTCCTAGTGTCCTCCACACTCAATCTTAGTCTCCTCCACACTCACTCCTAGTCTCCTCCACACTTACTCCAAGTCTTCTACACACTCACTCCTAGTCTCCTCCACACTCACTCCTAGTGTCCTCCACACTCAATCTTAGTCTCCTCCACACTCACTCCAAGTCTCCTCAACACTCACTTCTAGTCTCCTCTACATATACTCATAGTCTCCTCTACACTCACTCCTAGTCTCCTCCACATACACTCCTAGTCTCCTCCACAACTCACTCCTAGTCTCGACGACACTCAATCGTAGTCTCCTCCACATACACTCCTAGTCTCCTCCACATACACTCCTAGTCTCCTCCACAACTCACTCCTAGTCTCGACGACACTCAATCGTTGTCTCCTCCACATACACTCCTAGTCTCCTCCACATACACTCCTAGTCTCCTCCACAACTCACTCCTAGTCTCGACGACACTCAATCGTAGTCTCCTCCACATACACTCCTAGTCTCCTCAAAACTCACACCTGATCTTCTCCACACTCACTCCTAGTCTCTTCCACACTCACTCCTATAGTCTCCTCCACACTCACACCTAGTCTCCTACAAACTCACTCCTGGTCTCCTCCACACTCACTCCTAGTCTCTTCCACATGCACTCCAAGTCTCTTCCACACTCACTCCTAGTCTCCTCCACACTCACTCCTAGTCTCCTCCAATCTCTCTCCTAGTCTCCTCGACACTCACTCTTAGTCTCCTCTACACTCACTCCTAGTCTCCTCCAAACTCACACCTGGTCTCCTCCACACTCATTCCTAGTCTCCTCTACAATCACTCCAAGTCTCCTCCATACTCACTCCTTGTCTCCTCGACACTCTCTTCTAGTCTCCTTTACACTCACTCCTAGTCTCCTCTACACTCACTCCTAGTCTCCTCCACACTCACTCCTAGTGTCCTCCACACTCAATCTTAGTCTCCTTCACACTCACTCCAAGTCTCCTCCACACTCACTTGTAGTCTCCTCAACATATACTCATAGTCTCCTCTACACTCACTCCTAGTCTCCTCCACATACACTCCTAGTCTCCTCCACAACTCACTCCTAGTCTCGACCACACTCACTCGTAGTCTCCTCCACATACACTCCTATTCTCCTCTACACTCTCTCTTAGTCTTCGACACACTCACTCCTAGTCTCCTCTACACTCAAACCTAGTCTCCTCTACACTCTCTCTTAGTCTTCGACACACTCACTCCTAGTCTCCTCTACACTCAAACCTAGTCTCGTGTACATCCACTCCTAATCTCCTGCACACTCACTCCTAGTCTCTTCCACACTCACTCCCAGTCTTCTCCACACCTACTCCCTGTCTCCTCCAAACTCACTTCTAGGCTCCTCAACACTCACTTCTAATCTCCTCTACACTCACTCACAGTCTCCTCCACACTCACTCCTAGTCTCCTCTACACTCTCTCCTACTCTACTCTTCACTCACTCTTAGTCTCCTCCATACTCAATGCAAGTCTTCTCTACACTTGCTTCTAGTCTCCTCCACACTCACTCCTAGTCTCCTTCACACTCACTTCTAGTCTCATCTACACTTACTCATAGTCTCCTGCACAGTCATTCATAGTCTCCTCTTCACTCACTCATATTCTCCTCCAAACCCACTCCTGGTCTCCTCCACACTCACTTCTATTCTCCTCTACACTCACTCCGAGTCTCCTCCACCCTCACTCCTAGTCTTCTCTACAATCACTCCTAGTCTCCTCCACTCTCACTCCTAGTCTCCCACACACCCATTCCTAGTCTCCTCTACACTCACTGCCAGTCTTGTCCATACTCACTTCCTGTCTCTTCAACTCCAACTCCTAGACTTCTCTACAACTGTTCCTAGTCTCCTGCACACTAACTCCTTCACACTCACTCCTAATCTAATCCACACACACTCCTAGTCTACTACACACACACTTCGAGTCTCCTCCACACACACACCTAGTCTCCTCCACACACACTCCAAGTCTCCACACACACTCCTGGTCTCCTCCACACTCAATCGTAGTCTCTTCTACACTCACTCTTGGTCTCGTCCACACCCACTCCAAGTTTCTTCCCCACCCACTCCTAGTCTCTTTCACACACACTCCTAGTTTCTTCCACACACACTCCTAGTTTCTTCCCCACGCACTGCTAGTCTCATGTACACCTACTCCAAGTCACTTCTACACCCATTCCTTGTGTTCCTCACAGTAACTCCTTCACACTAACTCCCAGTCTCCTCTTCATACATGCCAAGTCTCCTCCACACTAACTCCTTCACACTCACTCCTAGTCTTCTACACAATCACTCCTAGTCTCCTCCACACTTACTCAAATTCTCCTCCACACTTACTCCTAATCTCCTCCACACTCACTCCTAGTGTCCTCCACACTCAATCTTAGTCTCCTCCACACTCACTCCTAGTCTCTTCCACACTCACTCCTAGTCTCCTCCACACTTACTCAAAGTCTCCTCCACACTTACTCCTAATCTCCTCCACACTCACTCCTAGTGTCCTCCACACTCAATATTAGTCTCCTCCACACTCACTCCTAGTCTCCTCCACACTCACTTCTAGTCACCTCCACATATAGTCATAGTCTCCTCTACACTCACTCCTAGTCTCCTCCACATACACTCCTAGTCTTCTCCACACTCACTCCTAGTGTCGACCACACTCACTCATAGTCTCCTCCACACTCACTCCTAGTCTTCTCCATACTCACTCCTAGTCTCGACCACACTTACTCCTAGTCTCCTCCACACTCACTCCTAGTCTCTTCCACACTTACTCCAAGTCTCCTCCACACTCACCCCTAGTCTCCTCCACACTCACTCCTAGTCTCTTCCACACTCACTCCTAGTCTCCTCCACACTTACTCAAAGTCTCCTCCACACTTACTCCTAATCTCCTCCACACTCACTCCTAGTGTCCTCCACACTCAATATTAGTCTCCTCCACACTCACTCCTAGTCTCCTCCACACTCACTTCTAGTCTCCTCCACATATACTCATAGTCTCCTCTACACTCACTCCTAGTCTCCTCCACATACTCTCCTAGTCTCCTCCATACTCAATCTTAGTCTCCTCTACACTCACTCCTAGTCTCCTTCACATACACTCCTAGTCTACTCCACACTCACTCCTAGTCTCGTCCATACTCACTCGTAGTCTCCTCCACATACACTCCTAGTCTCATCAAAACTCACACCTGATCTCCTCCACATGCACTCCAAGTCTCTTCCACACTCACTCCTAGTCTCCTCCACACTCATTCCTAGTCTCCTCCAATCTCTCTCCTAGTCTCCTCGACACTCACTCCTAGTCTCCTCTACACTCACTCCTAGTCTCCTCCAAACTCACACCTTGTCTCCTCCACACTCATTCCTAGTCTCCTCTACACTCACTCCTAGTCTCCTCCACATCCAATCCTAGTCCCCTCCACACTCACTCCTAGTCTCATCTACACCCACTCCTAGTCCCCTCCTCTCCCACTCCTACTCTCCTCCACACATACTCTTAGTCTCCTCCACACTCACTCGTAGTCTCCTCCACACTCACTAATAGTCTCCTCCACACTCACTCGTAGTCTCCTCCACACTCACTCCTAGTCTAATCCACATACACTCCTAGTCTCCTCCACACTCACTCCTAGTCTCGACCACACTCACTCCTAGTCTCCTCCACACTCGCTCCTAGTCTCCTCCACACTCACTCCTAGTCTCCTCCACACTCACTCCTAGTCTCCTCCACACTCACTCCTAGTCTCCTCCACACTCACTCCTAGTCTCCTCCACACTCACTCCTAGTCTCGACCACACTTACTCCTAGTCTCTTCCACACTCACTCCTTGTCTCCTCCACACTTATTCCAAGTCTCTTCCACACTCACTCCTAGTCTCCTCCACACTCACTCCTAGTGTCCTCCACACTCAATCTTAGTCTCCTCCACACTCACTCCTAGTCTCCTAGCTCCGCACTCACTCCTAGTCTCCTCCACATATACTCATAGTCTCCTCTACACTCACTCATAGTCTCCTCCACATACACTCCTAGTCTCCTCCACACGCACTCCTAGTCTCGACCACACTCACTCGTAGTCTCCTTCATATACACTCCTAGTCTCCTCAAAACTCACTCCTGATCTTCTCCACACTCACTCCTAGTCTCTTCCACACTTACTCCTATAGTCTCCTCCACACTCACTCTTAGTCTCCTCCAAACTCACTCTTGGTCTCCTCCACACTCACTCCTAGTCTCTTCATCATGCACTCCAAGTCTCTTCCACACTCACTCCTCGTCTCCTCCAAACTCACTCCTAGTCTCCTCCAATCTCTCTCCTAGTCTCTTCCACACTCACTCTTAGTCTCCTCTACACTCACTCCTAGTCTCCTCCAAACTCACTCCTGGTCTCCTCCACACTCACTCCTCGTCTCCTCTACAATCAATCCTAGTCTCCTCCACACTCACTCCTTGTCTCCTCCACACTCTCTCCTAGTCTCCTTTACACTCACTCGTAGTTTCCTCCACATACACTCCTAGTCTCCTCCACACTCACTCCTAATCTCGACCACACTCACTTCTAGTCTCCTCCACACTCACTCCTAATCTCCTCCACACTCACTCCTAGTCTCCTCCACACTCACTCCTAGTCTCCTCCACACTCACTACTAATCTCCTCCAATCTCTCTCCTAGTCTCTTCCACACTCACTCTTAGTCTCCTCTACACTCACTCCTAGTCTCCTCCAAACTCACTCCTGGTCTCCTCCACACTCACTCCTAGTCTCCTCTACAATCAATCCTAGTCTCCTCCACACTCACTCCTTGTCTCCTCCACACTCTCTCCTAGTCTCCTTTACACTCACTCCTAGTCTCCTCCACACTCACTCCTAGCCTCCTCCACACTCACTCCTAGTCTCCTCTATACTCTCTCTTAGTCTCCAACACACTCACTCCTAGTCTCATCTACACTCAAACCTAGTCTCGTGTACATCCACTCCTAATCTCCTCCACACTCACTCCTAGTCTCTTCCACACTCACTCCTGGTCTCCTCCACACTCATTCCTAGTCTCCTCTACAATCACTCCTAGTCTCCTCCATACTCACTCCTTGTCTCCTCCACACTCTCTCCTAGTCTCCTTTACACTCACTCCTAGTCTCCTCTACACTCACTCCTAGCCTCCTCCACACTCACTCCTAGTCTCCTCTACACTCTCTCTTAGTCTCCTACACACTCACTCCTAGTCTCCTCTACACTCAAACATAGTCTCGTGTACATCAACTCCTAATCTCCTCCACACTCACGCCTAGTCTCTTCCACACTCACTCCTAGTTTTCTCCACACTTACTCCAAGTCTCCTCCAAACACACTTCTAGTGTCCTCCACACTCACTTCTAATCTCCTCTACACTCACTCACAGTCTCCTCCACACTCACTCCTAGTCTCCTCTACACTCAAACCTAGTCTCGTGTACATCAACTCCTAATCTCCTCCACACTCACGCCTAGTCTCTTCCACACTCACTCCTAGTTTTCTCCACACTTACTCCAAGTCTCCTCCAAACACACTTCTAGTGTCCTCCACACTCACTTCTAATCTCCTCTACACTCACTCACAGTCTCCTCCACACTCACTCCTTGTCTCCTCTACACTCTCTCCTACTCTACTCTTCACTCATTCTTAGTCTCCTTCATACTCAATGCAAGTCTTCTCTACACTCACTTCTAGTCTCCTCCGCACTCACTCCTAGTCTCCTTCGCACTCACTTCTAGTCTCATCTACACTTACTCATAGTCTCCTACACAGTCATTCATAGTCTCCTCCACACTCACTACTAGTCTCCTCTACACTCTCTCCGAGTCTCCTCCACCCTCACTCATAGTCTTCTCTACAATCACTCCTAGTCTCCTCCACCCTCACTCCTAGTCTCCCACACACCCATTCCTAGTCTCCTATACACTCACTGCAAGTCCTCTCCATTCTCACTTCCTGTCTCTTTAACACCAACTCCTAGACTCCTCTACACCCGTTCCTAGTCTCCTCCATACTCAAGCCAAGTCTCGTGTACATCCACTCCTAATCTCCTCCACACTCACTCCTAGTCTCTTCCACACTCACTCCTAGTCTCCTCCACACTCACTCCTAGTGTCCTCCACACTCAATCTTAGTCTCCTCCACACTCACTCCTCGTCTCCTTGCTCCGCACTCACTCCTAGTCTCCTCCACATATACTCATAGTCTCCTCTACACTCACTCAGAGTCTCCTCCACATACACTCCTAGTCTGTTCCACACGCACTCCTAGTCTCGACCACACTCACTCGTAGTCTCCTCCACATACACTCCTAGTCTCCTCAAAACTCACTCCTGATCTTCTGTACACTCACTCCTAGTCTCTTCCACACACTTACTCCAATAGTCTCCTCCATACTCACTCCTAGTCTCCTCCAAACTCAATCCTGGTCTCCTCCACACTCACTCCTTGTCTCTTCCACATGCACTCCAAGTCTCTTCCACAATCACTCCTCGTCTCCTCCACACTCACTCCTAGTCTCCTCCAATCTCTCTCCTAGTCTCCTCCACACTCACTCTTAGTCTCCTCTACACTCACTCCTAGTTTCCTCCAAACTCACTCCTGGTCTCCTCTACACTCATTCCAAGTCTCTTCCACAATCACTCCTAGTCTCTTTCACACTCACTTCTAGTCTCATCTACACTTACTCATTGTCTCCTGCACAGTCATTCATAGTCTCCTCCAATCTCTCTCCTAGTCTTCTCCACACTCACTCTTAGTCTCCTCTACACTCACTCCTAGTCTCCTCCACACTCACTCCTAGTCTCGACCACACTCACTCCTAGTCTCCTCCACACTCACTCCTAGTCTCCTCCACACTCACTCTTAGTCTCCTCTACACTCACTCCTAGTCTCCTCCAAACTCACTCCTGGTCTCCTCCACACTCACTCCTAGTCTCCTCTACAATCAATCCTAGTCTCCTCCACACTCACTCCTTGTCTCCTCCACACTCTCTCCTAGTCTCCTTTACACTCACTCCTAGTCTCCTCCACACTCACTCCTAGCCTCCTCCACACTCACTCCTAGTCTCCTCTATACTCTCTCTTAGTCTCCAACACACTCACTCCTAGTCTCATCTACACTCAAACCTAGTCTCGTGTACATCCACTCCTAATCTCCTCCACACTCACTCCTAGTCTCTTCCACACTCACTCCTGGTCTCCTCCACACTCATTCCTAGTCTCCTCTACAATCACTCCTAGTCTCCTCCATACTCACTCCTTGTCTCCTCCACACTCTCTCCTAGTCTCCTTTACACTCACTCCTAGTCTCCTCTACACTCACTCCTAGCCTCCTCCACACTCACTCCTAGTCTCCTCTACACTCTCTCTTAGTCTCCTACACACTCACTCCTAGTCTCCTCTACACTCAAACATAGTCTCGTGTACATCAACTCCTAATCTCCTCCACACTCACGCCTAGTCTCTTCCACACTCACTCCTAGTTTTCTCCACACTTACTCCAAGTCTCCTCCAAACACACTTCTAGTGTCCTCCACACTCACTTCTAATCTCCTCTACACTCACTCACAGTCTCCTCCACACTCACTCCTAGTCTCCTCTACACTCAAACCTAGTCTCGTGTACATCAACTCCTAATCTCCTCCACACTCACGCCTAGTCTCTTCCACACTCACTCCTAGTTTTCTCCACACTTACTCCAAGTCTCCTCCAAACACACTTCTAGTCTCCTCCACACTCACTTCTAATCTCCTCTACACTCACTCACAGTCTCCTCCACACTCACTCCTTGTCTCCTCTACACTCTCTCCTACTCTACTCTTCACTCATTCTTAGTCTCCTTCATACTCAATGCAAGTCTTCTCTACACTCACTTCTAGTCTCCTCCGTACTCACTCCTAGTCTCCTTCACACTCACTTCTAGTCTCATCTACACTTACTCATAGTCTCCTACACAGTCATTCATAGTCTCCTCCACACTCACTACTAGTCTCCTCTACACTCTCTCCGAGTCTCCTCCACCCTCACTCATAGTCTTCTCTACAATCACTCCTAGTCTCCTCCACCCTCACTCCTAGTCTCCCACACACCCATTCCTAGTCTCCTATACACTCACTGCAAGTCCTCTCCATTCTCACTTCCTGTCTCTTTAACACCAACTCCTAGACTCCTCTACACCCGTTCCTAGTCTCCTCCATACTCAAGCCAAGTCTCGTGTACATCCACTCCTAATCTCCTCCACACTCACTCCTAGTCTCTTCCACACTCACTCCTAGTCTCCTCCACACTCACTCCTAGTGTCCTCCACACTCAATCTTAGTCTCCTCCACACTCACTCCTAGTCTCCTTGCTCCGCACTCACTCCTAGTCTCCTCCACATATACTCATAGTCTCCTCTACACTCACTCAGAGTCTCCTCCACATACACTCCTAGTCTCCTCAAAACTCACTCCTGATCTTCTGTACACTCACTCCTAGTCTCTTCCACACACTTACTCCAATAGTCTCCTCCATACTCACTCCTAGTCTCCTCCAAACTCAATCCTGGTCTCCTCCACACTCACTCCTAGTTTCTTCCACATGCACTCCAAGTCTCTTCCACAATCACTCCTCGTCTCCTCCACACTCACTCCTAGTCTCCTCCAATCTCTCTCCTAGTCTCCTCCACACTCACTGTTAGTCTCCTCTACACTCACTCCTAGTTTCCTCCAAACTCACTCCTGGTCTCCTCTACACTCACTCCAAGTCTCTTCCACAATCACTCCTAGTCTCTTTCACACTCACTTCTAGTCTCATTTACACTTACTCATTGTCTCCTGCACAGTCATTCATAGTCTCCTCCAATCTCTCTCCTAGTCTCCTCCACACTCACTCTTAGTCTCCTCTACACTCACTCCTAGTCTCCTCCACACTCACTCCTAGTCTCGACCACACTCACTCCTAGTCTCCTCCACACTCACTCCTAGTCTCCTCCACACTCACTCCTAGTCTCCTCCACACTCATTCCTAGTCTCCTCCACACTCACTCCTAGTCTCGACCACACTTACTCCTAGTCTCTTCCACACTCACTCCTTGTCTCCTCCACACTTATTCCAAGTCTCCTCCACACTCACTCCTAGTCTCCTCCACACTCACTCCTAGTGTCCTCCACACTCAATCTTAGTCTCCTCCACACTCACTCCTAGTCTCCTAGCTCCGCACTCACTCCTAGTCTCCTTCACATATACTCCTAGTCTCCTCCACACGCACTCCTAGTCTCGACCACACTCACTCGTAGTCTACTTCACATACACTCCTAGTCTCCTCAAAACTCACTCCTGATCTTCTCCACACTCACTCCTAGTCTCTTCCACACTTACTCCTATAGTCTCCTCCACACTCACTCTTAGTCTCCTCCAAACTCACTCTTGGTCTCCTCCACACTCACTCCTAGTCTCTTCCACATGCACTCCAAGTCTCTTCCACACTCACTCCTCGTCCCCTGCAAACTCACTCCTAGTCTCCTCCAATCTCTCTCCTAGTCTCTTCCACACTCACTCTTAGTCTCCTCTACACTCACTCCTAGTCTCCTCCAAACTCACTCCTGGTCTCCTCCACACTCACTCCTAGTCTCCTCTACAATCAATCCTAGTCTCCTCCACACTCACTCCTTGTCTCCTCCACACTCTCTCCTAGTCTCCTTTACACTCACTCGTAGTTTCTTCCACATACACTCCTAGTCTCCTCCACACTCACTCCTAGTCTCGACCACACTCACTTCTAGTCTCCTCCACACTCTCTCCTAGTCTCCTCCACACTCACTCCAAGTCTCCTCCACACTCACTCCTAGTCTCCTCCACACTCACTCCTAGTCTCCTCCACACTCACTCTTAGTCTCCTCCAATCTCTCTCCTAGTCTCTTCCACACTCACTCTTAGTCTCCTCTACACTCACTCCTAGTCTCCTCCAATCTCACTCCTGGTCTCCTCCACACTCACTCCTAGTCTCCTCTACAATCAATCCTAGTCTCCTCCACACTCACTCCTTGTCTCCTCCACACTCTCTCCTAGTCTCCTTTACACTCACTCCTAGTCTCCTTCACACTCACTCCTAGCCTCCTCCACACTCACTCCTAGTCTCCTCTATACTCTCTCTTAGTCTCCAACACACTCACTCCTAGTCTCATCTACACTCAAACCTAGTCTCGTGTACATCCACTCCTAATCTCCTCCACACTCACTCCTAGTCTCTTCCACACTCACTCCTGGTCTCCTCCACATTCATTCCTAGTCTCCTCTACAATCACTCCTAGTCTCCTCCATACTCACTCCTTGTCTCCTCCACACTCTCTCCTAGTCTCCTTTACACTCACTCCTAGTCTCCTCTACACTCACTCCTAGCCTCCTCGACACTCACTCCTAGTCTCCTCTACACTCTCTCTTAGTCTCCTACACACTCACTCCTAGTCTCCTCTACACTCAAACCTAGTCTCGTGTACATCAACTCCTAATCTCCTCCACACTCACTCCTAGTCTCTCCTACTCTACTCTTCACTCATTCTTAGTCTCCTTCATACTCAATGCAAGTCTTCTCTACACTCACTTCTAGTCTCCTCCGCACTCACTCCTAGTCTCCTTCACACTCACTTCTAGTCTCATCTACACTTACTCATGGTCTCCTACACAGTCATTCATAGTCTCCTCCACACTCACTACTAGTCTCCTCTACACTCTCTCCGAGTCTCCTCCACCCTCACTCCTAGTCTTCTCTACAATCACTCCTAGTCTCCTCCACCCTCACTCCTAGTCTCCCACACACCCATTCCTAGTCTCCTCTACACTCACTGCCAGTCTTCTCCATACTCACTTCCTGTCTCTTTAACTCCAACTCCTAGACTCCTCTACACCCGTTCCTAGTCTCCTCCACACTCAAGCCAAGTCTCGTGTACATCCACTCCTAATCTCCTCCACACTCACTCCTAGTCTCTTCCACACTCACTCCTAGTCACCTCCACATTCACTCCTAGTGTCCTCCACACTCAATCTTAGTCTCCTCCACACTCACTCCTAGTCTCCTTGCTCCGCACTCACTCCTAGTCTCCTCCACATATACTCATAGTCTCCTCTACACTCACTCATAGTCTCCTCCACATACACTCCTAGTCTGTTCCACACGCACTCCTAGTCTCGACCACACTCACTCGTAGTCTCCTCCACATACACTCCTAGTCTCCTCAAAACTCACTCCTGATCTTCTGTACACTCACTCCTTGTCTCTTCCACACACTCACTCCAATAGTCTCCTCCATACTCACTCCTAGTCTCCTCCAAACTCATTCCTGGTCTCCTCCACACTCACTCCTAGTCTCTTCCACATGCACTCCATGTCTCTTCCACAATCACTCCTCGTCTCCTCCACACTCACTCCTAGTCTCCTCCAATCTCTCTCCTAGTCTCCTCCACACTCACTCTTAGTCTCCTCTACACTCACTCCTAGTTTCCTCCAAACTCACTCCTGGTCTCCTCTACACTCACTCCAATAGTCTCCTCCATACTCACTCCTAGTCTCCTCCAAACTGATTCCTGGTCTCCTCCACACTCACTCCTAGTCTCTTCCACATGCACTCCAAGTCTCTTCCACACTCACTCCTCGTCTCCTCCAAACTCACTCCTAGTCTCCTCCAATCTCTCTCCTAGTCTCTTCCACACTCACTCTTAGTCTCCTCTACACTCACTCCTAGTCTCCTCCAAACTCACTCCTGGTCTCCTCCAAACTCTCTCCTAGTCTCCTTTACACTCACTCGTAGTTTCCTCCACATACACTCCTAGTCTCCTCCACACTCACTCCTAGTCTCGACCACACTCACTTCTAGTCTCCTCCACACTCACTCCTAGTCTCCTCCACACTCACTCCTAGTCTCCTCCACACTCACTCCTAGTCTCCTCCACACTCACTCCTAGTCTCCTCCACACTCACTCCTAGTCTCCTCCAATCTCTCTCCTAGTCTCTTCCACACTCACTCTTAGTCTCCTCTACACTCACTCCTAGTCTCCTCCAAACTCACTCCTGGTCTCCTCCACACTCACTCCTAGTCTCCTCTACAATCAATCCTAGTCTCCTCCACACTCACTCCTTGTCTCCTCCATACTCTCTCCTAGTCTCCTTTACACTCACTCCTAGTCTCCTCCACACTCACTCCTAGCCTCCTCCACACTCACTCCTAGTCTCCCCTATACTCTCTCTTAGTCTCCAACACACTCACTCCTAGTCTCATCTACACTCAAACCTAGTCTCGTGTACATCCACTCCTAATCTCCTCCACACTCATTCCTAGTCTCTTCCACACTCACTCCTGGTCTCCTCCACACTCATTCCTAGTCTCCTCTACAATCACTCCTAGTCTCCTCCATACTCACTCCTTGTCTCCTCCACACTCTCTCCTAGTCTCCTTTACACTCACTCCTAGTCTCCTCTACACTCACTCCTAGCCTCCTCCACACTCACTCCTAGTCTCCTCTACACTCTCTCTTAGTCTCCTACACACTCACTCCTAGTCTCCTCTACACTCAAACCTAGTCTCGTGTACATCAACTCCTGATCTCCTCCACACTCACGCCTAGTCTCTTCCACACTCACTCCTAGTTTTCTCCACACCTACTCCAAGTCTCCTCCAAACACACTTCTAGTCTCCTCCACACTCACTTCTAATCTCCTCTACACTCACTCACAGTCTCCTCCACACTCACTCCTAGTCTCCTCTACACTCTCTCCTACTCTACTCTTCACTCATTCTTAGTCTCCTTCATACTCAATGCAAGTCTTCTCTACACTCACTTCTAGTCTCCTCCGCACTCACTCCTAGTCTCCTTCACACTCACTTCTAGTCTCATCTACTTCTTACTCATAGCCTCCTACACAGTCATTCATAGTCTCCTCCACACTCACTACTAGTCTCCTCTACACTCTCTCCGAGTCTCCTCCACCCTCACTCCTAGTCTTCTCTACAATCACTCCTAGTCTCCTCCACCCTCACTCCTAGTCTCCCACACACCCATTCCTAGTCTCCTCTACACTCACTGCCAGTCTTCTCCATACTAACTTCCTGTCTCTTTAACTCCAACTCCTAGACTCCTCTACACCCGTTCCTAGTCTCCTCCACACTCAAGCCAAGTCTCGTGTACATCCACTCCTAATCTCCTCCACACTCACTCCTAGTCTCTTCCACACTCACTCCTAGTCTCCTCCACACTCACTCCTAGTGTCCTCCACACTCAATCTTAGTCTCCTCCACACTCACTCCTAGTCTCCTCCACATATACTCATAGTCTCCTCTACACTCACTCATAGTCTCCTCCACATACACTCCTAGTCTGTTCCACACGCACTCCTAGTCTCGACCACACTCACTCGTAGTCTCCTCCACATACACTCCTAGTCTCCTCAAAACTCACTCCTGATCTTCTGTACACTCACTCCTAGTCTCTTCCACACACTCACTCCAATAGTCTCCTCCATACTCACTCCTAGTCTCCCCCAAACTCAATCCTGGTCTCCTCCACACTCACTCCTAGTCTCTTCCACATGCACTCCAAGTGTCTTCCACAATCACTCCTCGTCTCCTCCACACTCACTCCTAGTCTCGTCCAATCTCTCTCCTAGTCTCCTCCACACTCACTCTTAGTCTCCTCCACATACACTCCTAGTCTCCTCAAAACTCACTCCTGATCTTCTGTACACTCACTCCTAGTCTCTTCCACACACTCACTCCAATAGTCTCCTCCATACTCACTCCTAGTCTCCCCCAAACTCAATCCTGGTCTCCTCCACACTCACTCCTAGTCTCTTCCACATGCACTCCAAGTCTCTTCCACAATCACTCCTCGTCTCCCCCACACTCATTCCTAGTCTCGTCCAATCTCTCTCCTAGTCTCCTCCACACTCACTCTTAGTCTCCTCTACACTCACTCCTAGTTTCCTCCAAACTCACTCCTGGTCTCCTCTACACTCACTCCTAGTCTCTTCCACATGCACTCCAAGTCTCTTCCACATTCACTCCTCGTCTCCTCCACACTCACTCCTAGTCTCCTTCACACTCACTTCTAGTCTCATCTACACTTACTCATTGTCTCCTGCACAGTCATTCATAGTCTCCTCCAATCTCTCTCCTAGTCTCCTCCACACTCACTCTTAGTCTCCTCTACACTCACTCCTAGTCTCCTCCACACTCACTCCTAGTCTCGACCACACTTACTCCTAGTCTCTTCCACACTCACTCCTTGTCTCCTCCACACTTACTCCAAGTCTCCTCCACACTCACTCCTAGTCTCCTCCACACTCATTCCTAGTGTCCTCCACACTCAATCTTAGTCTCCTCCACACTCACTCCTAGTCTCCTAGCTCCGCACTCACTCCTAGTCTCCTCCACATATACTCATAGTCTCCTCTACACTCACTCATAGTCTCCTCCACATACACTCCTAGTCTCGACCACACTCACTCGTAGTCTCCTCCACATACACTCCTAGTCTCCTCAAAACTCACTCCTGATCTTCTCCACACTCACTCCTAGTCTCCTCCACATATACTCCTAGTCTCTTCCACACTCACTCCTTGTCTCCTCCACACTTTCTTCAAGTGTCCTCCACACTCACTCACTCCGAGAGAGAGAGAGAGAGAGAGAGAGAGTTAGAGAGAGTGAGAGAGAGAGAGAGAGAGAGAGAGAGAGAGAGAGAGAGAGAGAGAGAGAGAGAGAGAGAGAGTTAGAGAGAGTGAGAGAGAGAGAGAGAGAGAGAGAGAGAGAGAGAGAGAGAGAGAGAGAGAGAGAGAGAGAGAGAGAGAGAGAGAGAGAGTTAGAGAGAGTGAGAGAGAGAGAGAGAGAGAGTTAGAGAGAGTGAGAGAGAGAGAGAGAGAGAGAGAGAGAGAGAGAGAGAGAGAGAGAGAGAGAGAGAGAGAGAGAGAGAGAGAGAGAGAGAGAGAGAGAGAGTTAGAGAGAGTGAGAGAGAGTGAGAGAGAGAGAGAGAGAGAGAGAGAGAGAGAGAGAGAGAGAGAGAGAGAGAGAGAGAGAGAGAGAGAGAGAGAAACGGGATCCGCACATGCAATTTCCAAGCATTACAACGCTATCGAGGTAAACATAACATAAAAAGACAATAATGTAGAAGTATGTTATTAATCAGCTAGTCAAAACTTAACATAACAGATATGATTTCACAGAGTTTTAACCTTTGCAAGTTTTTCTATGTTTTCTCTTCACTTGTGCTAAGTGAGTCAGACAAAATGTGACATTTCATTATTAGCCAGGCAATACGCTATTAGCTAGATAGTCAAAACATATAACAATGCATTATTTTACAGGAATTTTTGTTTCCTAGCAAATATGGTTCCTTTAAGCAGTTCAACACATCAGACACATCAAACACCAGCAGTCCACGAAATAAGAGGCTGACTTAGGAGGAAAGAAAAGGTATTGTGAAATATGCACCACACCAACCTCCTGAAGACAGAGGAGTTTGGGGAGACGTGATCACTACATACATAGCCTCCTCCTCCTCCTCCTCTTTCTCTCTTAGTCAATAATCATCCTTTACAGTATTTCTTGACAAAAATAGCACTCCAAAACATAAGTGGTCATTTTTATTCTCACTGTCGCACTTATAGTCAATAATTTGTTTCGCAGAGTGACAAGTTATGCATAGTGACGAGATTTCACGGTGAGCACAGTTATAAGAGAGTTCACACTGTATTAATTACGGTCATGGATATGCTATGTTATGTTTATGAAGATCATTACTTCTTATTTTTACCCATTTCCCCACGCTCTGCTTTTCAGTCTTCTCATATTCTTTTCAAATAAAGTTTGCTTACTGTTTTCCAGTAGATTGGCTTCACATTACATATATTAATCAACTTTCAAATTCAGTTCAGTTTCTTTTCAATATCACAGCTTTGTTGTTCCCCTGTCAGTATCTAGTTCAAGACCTCGTATTATCAATGTCATTAATACTACTATCATCAACCATGTATTGGATGTCTCAGTTGACGTGCGTAACTGTATCAACAGTTACACTGTTGATAAAGTCTATCATGGTGTTATCTTACCTGATGACACTGGTGATACAGTATCTCAAAGAAGTCAGACCGTGGCGCTGACAAATGGCAGATATGATATCGTTGGCTGTCAACTTGTCTCTCTCCCCTGTCGGGAAGAGCAGTATGCTGGACGTTACGCTCCAAGGCAAAAGCTTCAGTCGATGGTAAAATTTTCTCCATGGTATAAACTGAAATTGTGTGCAAGCAAAGTCAGGCAAACGAGTCAACAATGCGACAAACAAAATATAAATTACGGAAAGGTCAGCTTTTGAGTACAGCCGTGTTCATTTGATAGGTTTGTTATAACCAAATTTAAATTTAAGCAATTAGAAAGCTTTAACATACATTTTTATATATTTATCTCAGGGTTCTTCAATTTACTGTAGGTTTATATTACTCACCACTATGTTGTATCATTAAGCGTAGAGATGTATTACTCAATGTAGCATTACATTACTCACCAGTGTTGTGTTACTAATTTTAGGGGTGTATAACTAACTGTTGGAATATATTACCCACCTACAGTGTTGTATTACTGACTGTTGAATTATATTAATCACCACAGTGTTGTGTTACTAACTGAGGGTTGTTTTACTGACTGTAGGATTATATTACTCACCACAGTGTTGTATTACTCTCTGTAGGGTGTTTTACTGACTGTAGGATTATATTACTCAACTCAGTGTTCTATTACTAACTGTGGGGGGTATATTACTGACGATGGCATTATTGCTCACCACAGTGTTTTATTACTAACTGTAGGGTGCATTACTGACTGTATGATTATATTACTCACCTCAGTGAATAGAAAACCAAAATTATGTTTTTGTGATATTTTTATAAAGAATTACACCAAGTCTTCCGCACTCTCCTGAATACTTCATTAGTCGTTGAGATGTAAATCTCGTCCTAACCACACACTCTCACCTTGATAAAGCACTCAGGTGATAGCGAAAGAGTTGCTGTAAATCAATATATAACTTTCACAAATGCACAAGTATTGTTTTTATCCTGTGTTTAAATGTCTGTGAGAAGACATTACCATTACTTACTCACCACTGTGTGGTATTACTAACCGTAGAATGATATTACTCATCAAAGTGCGGCATTACTCACTGTCGGTTTGTATTATTCACTGTAGGGTTGTGTTACTCACTCTATGGTTGTATTACTCACTGTAGGGTTATATTACTCACTGTATGGTTGTAGTACTCACTGCAGGGTTAAGGATGACTTTGTTCCAGTAGCGACAGACACAAGCATCGACGGTCAACAGATGAAATATAGGCACGTGCGTGAATACCATCTCCAGGACCTCTCTGGGCAGGCTGATGTCCACCACTTCCCAACACATCCTGTAATAATTACATGTCCACCACTTCCGAACACATCCTGTAATAATTACATCTTCGCCACTTCCTACAGTAGTTACATGTTCACCACTTCCTACAGTAGATACATGTTCACCACTTCCTACAGTAGTTACATGTTCACCACTTCCTACAGTAGTTACATGTTCACCACTTCCTACAGTAGTTACATGTTCACCACTTCCTACAGTAGATACATGTTCACCACTTCCTACAGTAGTTACATGTTCACCACTTCCTACAGTAGTTACATGTTCACCACTTCCTACAGTAGATACATGTTCACCACTTCCGAACACATCCTACAATAGTTACATGTTCACCACTTCCTACAGTAGTTACATGTTCACCACTTCCTACAGTAGTTACATGTTCACCACTTCCGAACACATCCTACAATAGTTACATGTTCACCACTTCCTACAGTAGTTACATGTTCACCACTTCCTACAGTAGATACATGTTCACCACTTCCGAACACATCCTTCAATAGTTACATGTTCAACATTTACAATTCAGTTCCGAATGAGAATTTCATATTTACTGAATATTTATGTTTATGAAAAATAATTTTGTCGCTTTGAGGAGGTATAGTAAACAATGATCCTGGGATATGCAACATGAGCACAACTACAACCAGGTATTTTGCCTTGGCCCATCTGCTGTGGCAGATATCCCTGACTGTTTCATAAAAATCTATGCAGCCATTCCTGGATGCTAAACCATATTTGAAACTGCATAACATTATATTAGATCTAAGTTGCTGCCTCCGACCGCCAGAGATCTCTGGGAATGGAGCGTCCTATTATGAACAACTATAACTCGAGGCTCACGGAACCTCAGTGAAGAGAATATCTCGATATCATCCTGGAGGAACCTAAATATTTTTTATGATCGTGATTTTTTAATATTTTGTAAAGACAACATGATCTGTCTGAAGGAAGTTGTGGAAATATTATGATGATTTTGATATGATGATACGATGATGGTGGTGATGGGACATCAGTCACAGTACACGCTATTATATATGCTCTTAATTCAGAACTTATGCAAATAATGAACAAATCCACAAGGGCTGTGATGAGGGTTCGAACTTACGCACAGAATGATCCCAGACGCTGCCTTAGTCAACAAGGCCATGACATGGTGTATTGAATTGAGGGCGAAGAGGTACAACAGCTTGTTGGGAGAGCCCGAGTGCATTGGGGGAATAGTGTAATACCCTGGTTTGTGTCTCGGAGAGGCTGCAGGATCCGTGTAAAGTAAGTGGAATTCTCAGTTGCAATTCTTTTGACCGTGTCGTGGCCTAGTCGACTAAAGCAGTGTCTGGGATCATCCCGGGCATAAGTTCGAATCCTCATCATGGTCCTTGTGGATTTGTTCATATGATGCATCACACTATTGTGATTTCTGTGCGTATTAAGCAAATAATATTTTACTTATTTCTCATCAACCACATTTGTTTTTCTGTAACGTGACATGGTTAGATGTTGAGTTTAAGGCCTATCAACTGAACGAGGATTAATAAGCCCGTGATGCTAGCTTACTGACTAACAATTGAGTATACATTAGGTCTGAATACTGGCCATAGTCCAGGACTGTCGGAAAATCCGACACCATTTAATAATATTACATACAGGCAGATAATATTGCTGCATTGTATACACAAGTTACCCATAGAAAATGTAACTTGTAGTGGAATTTTCCGTCTATAGAAAACAGGATATCATTGCCACATACTATTATAAATTCACCAGCTATTCTGCTGGGAATTATTGTTAAATACATTAGTCTTTGGACTTTTACATCATAAAACATATCATATAAATTAACTTATTTATCAGTATTAAAATAGAGTAAATGTGACCTTTCTATCACTTACTGACATCTGGACAAATAAGCCAGGCGTCAGTGGTGAGGGAGTGGTCAGCCATTGTTGTTGTTAAGACCAGAGTCGTTGGAGTTAGTAACTGCTAATATAAATTCTCTTGGACGAAGTGTGACGAAGATCAGAGTAGTGGTCTTCCATCATCAACACGCTGTCAGCAAATACAAGGCAGGTGTCTTTCCGAAACCCGTTTATCTATTCATTTTTGGCCATTAATGTTAGGTAGATATTGGGTGATCCGGTGAGATCACAAATGATCGACTCAAACAAGGTAATTAAGCCTTGGTCTTTATGGTTCATTGTACAGTGTTTTCTCTGATATAGCTGTCATATATTAGGATTCTGGCTTCATAGCTAGCGCCCTTTTGACAGGTCAAGACGAGGAAGCATGCTTTGTGTATCAGTTACCAGGGTGATGGTAACTGGCTACCTCACACGAGGAAAATTTGGTGTTTACATCCTAGTTATACCTGGTGGACTAAGGCCTGCTGTACAAATAAGATAAGGAACCTCTTCAATGTACACTAATATGTAGTTTAATACTGTAGTTTGATTGGCTGCATATATATAAATTCAATATAAACCCCCCTAATGTGTAGAGGATTGATTTGTGAGATTATTGCAGAAATACAGTCTACTTATCATACAAATTGCAATCGAAATATATAAATTAACGTAAATATAAATTCTATATAAATTCATATAAATTAAATAAATATAAATCTCACAGGTCGGTTCCCACAAGCACTAAAGTAAACATCAACAAATGTTGTAAGTCTTTAGTGTAGTACAGAAAGCAACAAGGGAGTGCTATTTTGTTCTAACAATAGCACAGACCTATCGCACCCTTTTTCAGTCGGGGCAAATGGCTGGAGTTGGAGAATATATATATATTTTTGAAGATGCCAATATTTGTCGTACACTTTTTTTTTCCAAGTATGATAAAAAAGGCGGCAGTTCCCATTTAAAATTGAAGAGTGGCATTACATGGATATTCAGAACAAGTCACTCCGGCTTCACACAGCTTTTTGACCACTTTGACATCGCCTTAGCTGCCATGTCATAGTGGTCTATGACATGGCAAAGGGTACATTACATCAAGACTCTGATATAATGTATACAGATTTTGCGAAACTTTTCTTTAAGTTTGACCATAGTTATATTGCATACAAAATAAGCATAAATGGAATTACTGGCAAAGTGGGAAGATGTATCAATAATTTCCAAACGAACATAAGCTAGAGTGTAATCAACAAAGTAATATCCGAATCAGGCACCGAGATGAGTTAAGCCTCCCCCCTCCCCTAGGGTACTGTTCTTCCTCCAGTAATTTTTATCATCTTTTTACCGAACACAGACAAGGACACAAATTACACTTCAGTATTGCGCTTGCAGATGACATTAAGATTTTTATGATAGACAATAAAGAGGACACAACAAATCTTTAAACTGGTTTAAATCAGGTTTTGAATGGGCCTCAGTAAATAACAGGCAGTTCAAGGTAGATGTATTCCACTTCAGCTCCATTAAAAGCGAAAATATCAAAACGGAAACCATATATAAAATGCAGTCAAATCAAGAAAAGATCAAAATAATTTAAAAGAATGGGGAATAATCTTGTCGCATGACCTTACTCTTAAAGAACACGATAAATTTTCTGTCACAGGTGACAGAAAAATTACTGGCTGAATAATTAAAGCATTTTAACATGAAATGACAGGAAAGTGATGATACTTTTAATGCTAGTGCTTTCTATGGTGGAATATTATATCACTACAACAGCCTCATTCTGACCAATAAAAATTGCTGACCTGGAAAATGTGCAAAGATTTTAACCGCCAGAATTCACTCAATAATTCTCTAAACTGTTGCAACCAGTTAAAATGTTTATATCTGTATTCCGTACAGCGCAGGTTTTAGAAATATATCATAGTTTTCAATTAGAATAAAATAGTAGAGCGACCGGATCCTAGTCTGTACACAGAAATAACACCACATGAGACCAGGATGCATGGCAGGAAATGCAAAATAACTCTGCTGAGAGGGAATTCAGTAACTTTTTACAGGGGAAAACGTTTCAACATTCTTCCTCTAAGCATAAAAGCATAACTACTTAAGCTCCCATTGTGTTCAAAAGAGAACGTGATAAAGACCTCAAAAAAAACAATCTTGATCAACTGGGCTATGATTCATGCGTTTGCTGCAAGCAACTGAGTCTAATAGTCTAGTTGACTAGACTATCAACCAGGAGACCTAGTTGGAGACCGGCCGGTGTGTCGTATTGAGCTATACGCCAAAATGCTCCTCAAAACTAACCCAAGGTTACTGCATATTAAGGCGGATAAGGTTTTTCTTCGTATTTTGAACCGACTATATCTGTCGCACCAACAAGCATCATAAGTTAAAGACAGCACAAGTAGATTGGAGAAGGGTGCACGTCTGGATACAATGAGGAGGGAAGTAGGAGAACACTGTTGGGACTTGACCAATGGTACCTGACCAAGGCATGGGAGCTACCTTGAGTGAACTGCAGAATGCTGACCCCAGTCTAGCAGAATGTCACGATGTAGCTCTCTCTAAAGAGGAGATAGTAGATGTAGTGACTGGTTACTATTACGAGGATCAGATTTTGATGAGAAAATGGCGACCACAGAGTTCTCCCTTGTCAAATGAATGGGACATCATGTAATGCTACCTACTACCTATTGAGAGAAGGTTTAGGCAGCTGCTCATGATGATCCCATGTACGGGACATCACAGCATTAACATTACTTACCATGAAATCCTTAAGCATTTTTACTGGCCAAAGCTGAAAAGCTATGTGGCAAAATATTGTAATTCTTGTGTCCCGTGTCAACTGATTGGGAAACCAAACCAGACACCACCTAAAGCTCCTCTAAGGGCTATTGTAGTGCTGGAGGAACCATTTTTTCATGTGGTAATGGACTGTGTTGGTCCATTACCTAGAACTAAGGCTGGTAACATTTACTTAATAACCATTATGTGTATCACGACCCGTTACCCTGAGGCTTTTGCTGTAAGGAACATCCGAGCAAAAACTGTTGTTGCTCGTGTGTTGCAATTTTTCTACACTTTTGGACTGCCTCAGGTCGTGCAAACTGACAATGGTACTAACTTTGTCTACTACTTTTGAGCAATTCTTGTAATGACAAAGGAATAACTCATAAGGTTTCTAGCCCATATCACCCACAGAGTCAGGGTGAAAGGTTGAATGGTTCCATCAAACTTTGAAACAGATGCTTAAGATATGGTATGAAAATTCTAACAGAGCTTGGAATGAGAATTTGCCATGTGTTTTGTTTGCTGCTCGAGAGGGGTTACAGAGTTCACTGGGTTGCTCTCCTTTTGAGTTAGTCTTTGGCCATAAGGTCCGTGGACCCTTACAAATGTTACAGGAGAATCTGTTAGGTAACGTAACATTGACCGAAGGTTCGTCTTTCATTGCACAACACCACCAGAGACTCAGTGATTGTAAGGCGGCTGCATTAAAATATCTCAGGAAGACCCAGGAAAGCATGAAGGAACGACCCGATGCTAAGGCTAAGTTGAGGGTATTTCAGCCTAGTGATCCTCTCCTGGTATTAAAGCTCAATGAGGGAACACTATGTCTCACAAGTATGAAGGAGCCTATATAGTGACAGAAAAGGTTGGGAACCTCACGTACAAAGTAAGGCACTCGGACAAACGTAAGCAGGTGATGCTTGTCCACTTGAATAGCCTGAAGAGATTCCAGGGTTCCATGTCAATTTGCTCTAACTAATAATAAATAAATAATATAAATAAATAAATAAATAAATGTTAATTCAGGTAAAGTACATACATAAAAGAGGTTATACAAAAAATGATAGATTTATAGATAGAGCTAGTACATACAATGCCTAAAGCCCCTATTACACAAAGCGTTTCAGGCAGGAAAACATTAAAAACTGAAACTTAATACTAATTGAGATTAAAGTATAAAATGTGTTGAGAACAAATAAAAATAAAAAAAGGGGGAACATGGCAGAAAAAGCAGCACAAATACAATTAGGTCGACAAACAGTGTTGTTTAAAAAAAACAGACATGGGTTGACAATATAGGGGTAAGGTAGGTTACAGGGAATTTATTAGGTAGTGCTTAGTTTTATCTTAAACTAGTTCAGAGAGGTACAGTCTTTAACATGATTCGGAAGGTCATTCCACATTCTGGGTCCCTTAATTTGTAGAGCATTTCTAGTTTGATTAAGTTGTACTCTTGGAATATCAAAACGGTATTTGTTTCTGGTGTGGTGCTCATGGGTTCTGTTACAACCTTCAATGAAGCTTTTGAGGTCAGGATTGACATTACAGTTCAGCATCTTATGTATAATACACACGAGAGAATGTGCAGTGACTTAATATCTAACATATTCAGAGATTTGAGTAGGGGTACCGAGTGATGTTTGGGGCCAGAGTTGGATATTGTCCTAATAGCTGCTTTGTGTTGAGTAATTAGAGGACGTAAATGATTTTGGGTAGTAGAACCCCAAGCACAAATACTATAGTTGAGACATGGATAGATGAAGGAGTAATAGAGCGTCACCAGGGCAGGGTGAGGTACATAATATCTGACCTTATAAAGAATGCCAACAGTTTTTGAAACTTTTTTGATATATTTAGAATGTGTCCTTGAAAATTCAGCTTGTGGTCTATGAGAACGCCAAGGAATTTGCCATCAATTTTGTTACAAATTTGGGAACTGTTTATCCTGAGATTTATTTCATTAGAGGATTTATTGCCAAACAGAATATAGAAAGTTTTGTCAATGTTAAGGGTGAGTTTGTTGGCAGTTAGCCAATGATGGACTTTATTTATCTCAGTATTCACTGTGACATTTAGAGCAACGGGGTCAGGACTGGAGTAAATGTAGATTGTGTTGTCAGCAAATAGAATTGGTTTGAGGTGTTGGGAGGCATTTGGAAGGTCATTAATGTAGATGAGAAAGAGGAGAGGGTCAAGTATGCTGCCCTGAGGAACACCGATGTTGATGGGTAGGGTGGAAGAAATTGAATTATTCACAGAAACATACTGGAGCCTGTCAGTAAGGTAAGATTTGAGATATTGCAGGGAGTGTCCTCAGACTCCATAATGATGTAATTTAAGAAGAAGGTTTTGGTGGTTGACAGTGTCAAAAGCCTTACACAGGTCTACAAATAACCAAACAGGGAACTCATTTTTATCAAGAGCTGCATGAATCAAGTTAATCATACTAATATGTACATCGTTAGTGCTTTTTTTGGGTCTGAAGCATTATTGACAAGGGCTAAGTATATTGTGTTTGGCTAGATAAGAGTAAAGCTGCTTGTAGATTAATTTTTCAAATATTGTTGACAAGTTAGGCAGGATTGATATAGGTCTGTATTTGTTAACATCTGTGAGATCACCACATTTGTGGACAGGGGTTACTCTCGCATTTTTTTAGAATATCTGGAAAGGTTTGGAGTTCAAGTGACTTGCTGAAGAGCAAAGCAATAGCAGGGGTTAAAGATCTGGAGTTTTTTTTGTAAATTAAAGTTCTCCTCAAGGGCACCAGACTTGCTTTTAAGGGAAAGGATTATCTCATTAACGTCAGTGGAATTAGTAGGCTTTAGGTACAGAGGCTGTGGATAGTTACCTGTAAGATAGTCCATAACATCAGTACTGGAAGATGGACTATCATTTGTAAGGGATGACCCAATGGAAGAGAAGAACCTATTGAACTCAATAGCCGAATCAGAGGCTGAAAGCTGACCATCGTTATTGGACAGGAGTATTGGTTTGTTATTTAAAATCTTCTTTGATCCCAATATTTGTGAAATTGTGCTCCATGTTTTGCTCTTTTTATTTATTTATTTATTTATTTATTTATTTATATATATACAAGAAGGTACATTGGGATTGTGAGGATAGGCTTTAGTATAGTAATATACATTCTTGTAAAGCCACTAGTACACGCAGCGTTTCGAGCAGGTCCTTAATCTAATAAAGTTTTAAGTAGGTAAATACTAGCAAAATTTACAAAAATTATAACAGTTACATGGTAAGAAAAAATAAAAGATGAGAGAAAATTGTAGGTATATTAAAGCTCATAGGTAGCTCAAATTGATTGCAATGACAGCTTGAATGGTAGTTTAACAAAAATTAGTAGGCACAATACAGCATATGGCTAGCACATAAAAGAAGACAGCAATGAACACAATGATAAACTTGTATGGGTTAAGTACATAAAGATTTGGGAGAGTGGGTAACACTAGATACAAAGCAAATTTAAAGCTCAGTGTAGGAAATTACGAAGATGAAATTAGATACTTTTTGGTTTTGTTTTTAAATGAGGCAAAAGTATGACAGCTTTACAATTCACTACGGAGTGAGTTCCATAGATTAGGTCCCTTAATTTGCATAAAGTGTTTACACAGATTAAGTTTGACCCTGGGGATATCAAAGAGATATTTATTTCTGGTGTGGTGATAATGGGTCCTATTACATCTGTCCATGGAGAGCTTCAGAGCATGGTTTGCATTTAAGAACAGGGTTTTGTAAATGTAGTTGACACAAGAGAAAGTGTGGAGGGAGATAATATTTAGCAAGTTTAGGGATTTAAACAAGGGAGCCGAGTGTTGTCTGAAAGCAGAGTTTGATATTATTCTGATAGCAGATTTTTGTTGGGTGATGATGGGCTTAAGGTGGTTTGCAGTGGTAGACCCCCATGCACAGATACCATAAGTGCATAATGGTATAGGGGTAGATTAAGATCTACATAAGCATAAGATAGGGGTAGATTAGTGCATAATATAGAGAGAGGAGAGCAGAGTTAGGAACATAATATCATATTTTAGAGAGTATACCAACTGTTTTAGAGACTTTCTTAGTTATGTGTTGAATGTGGGTGCTGAAGTTGAGTGTCTTGTCTAGGAATAGGCCAAGAAACTTGCCATCATTTTTATTACTGATGTTAATGTTGTCTATCTGTTGCTGAATTGTATTCGATGATTTGCTTCCAAATAAGATGTAGTAGATCTTTTCTATGTTTAATGTTAGTTTGTTAGTTGACATCCATAATCGGACTTTTTTTAATTCATTATTCACAACATTATTTAGTGTATGTGGGTTGGTGTCTGAATAGATAAGGGTAGTATCATCAGCAAACAATATAGGTTTAAGAATATTAGAGACATTAGGCAGATCATTTATATATATAAGGAATAGAAGAGGTCCTAAGATGCTGCCCTGTGGCACTCCAATGGTAATTGGTAGAGTGGAAGAAGTTGTATCATTGATGGTGTTACGGACCCGAGTCCAGCGTCGTAGCACGGAGCAGTGACGACAACGCCATCTGTGAGTCAGCTCCCGAAACCCCCTCCAAATGGACGACGCCATCTAGTGAGGACGAGATATACCGGCCACAGGGGCTGGTTTCCCGTCTTGATCAGCTCATAACATAGCCGCTGCTGACCTCTGGTGAGGTGGCGCTTAGACAGCAACGCCATCTATGGAGTGGATAGGTGGACGTTTGTGTCTAAGACTGTAACTGAGGTACCCTAGAGCGTCCCTAGTACTAATGACGTGTCTGATTACAGAGTCGACCTGGGACTGCTGTATTGGACGATGGGGTAGTCTACCCAAGGCAGCCAAAGTATCTCCACGTGTTTGCTGCAGAAGCTGTGAGTCACCCCCGGACGAACACTGTTGAATGTGTTACCCTGCCTGTGACGTGGCAGTACCAGGAATCGTCTTATCTGGGGGCTGGCTGGTGGAAGAGACTAGCCACTGTGGTGCGGAGAGAGGAGAGTGATCTGCGGAATCACAAAAGGCTCCTGCCTAGGGCTCGCAACCCTAGTATCGGTCGTGGAGTGGCCTACACAGCGGAGCTGATCGGAACCTGCCAGCTACAGGCTGGATTTGTGGTTGAAGGCCTCCACGACGGTACACCCAGTGGGACTGTGATTTGGCTGGCCTGTGGCCAGGGGTAGATTCGCCGAGAGAATCAGAGGATTCATCGTGGGCCACAAAGAAGAGAACCAGGGCTACTCATCGTGAGCACCGTAGAGCATCCTGTGTCTTCAGAGGAAGACTAATCTGTATATAATAAGTGTAGTTATAGCAACCCCGCGTGTGACTGTGATATATTTATGGTGGTGGTAGCAATATATATACAAAAGCAGTGCATTTGTATCCCTCCCCCTTTAATTTAACTTGCGTTACGGAACGCACCCCTTGAAAGCTACTACTAGCTTGGGGCCGGATACCCAAACTCTAATAACATCAGAGAAGAACCCAGTTGCGACCCATCAGGGCCGTAACAGATGGTTACACATTGGTGTCTGTCACTAAGATAGGATCGGATGTAGTCAAGGGCAAGGCCTCAGATTCCATAATGCTGGAGTTTAAGTAAGAGGTAGTTGTGATTAACAGTATCAAAGGCTTTTCTTAGGTCAATGAAGAGTTCAATCATAAACTCATTTTTGTCAAGGGCTGAGTAGATTACATCAAGGAGACTAATGATTGCATCATTGGTGCTCTTTTGGGACCGGAAGCCAAACTGGCAGGGGCTGAGTATGTCGAACTTTGCGAGGTAGGAATAGAGCTGTTTGTAGATAATTTTGTCAAATATTTTTGATTGGGTAGATTTGATATTGGTCTATAATTGTTTATGTCCGCCGGATTGCCTCCTTTATGGACTGGCGTTATTCTTGCTTTTTTAAGGATATCAGGGAAGGTGTGACACTCTATAGATCTGTTGAACAGTAGAGCTATGGGTAGGGCAAGGGCATGGGAGGCGCTCTGGTATACAATGGACGGAATTTCACTGGTGTTCCTTACCTTGGTTTTTAGAGAGTGTATGATGGACACAACATCTGCCGGGCTGATTGGTGAAAGGAGAAGAGAGTTTGGATAGCTGCCTGAGAGATATGTGTTAATTTGTGTCTGAGTCTGTGGGACTTTACTGGCAAGATTAGCACCAACCGATGAAAAGAAGCTATTAAATTCATTTGCCATTTCTAAATCAGTTGACGGTGTATACCCATTCTTATAGAGTTTTATTTGGTTATGTGAGTGTTGTTTAGTTCCTAGGATATTAGAGATTGTTTTCCATGTGCTTTTCATGTTGCCTTTTGATTCATTGAATCTATTCACATAATATAAAAGTTTTGCCTTTCTTATGATACTGGTAAGCATTAATGAGTACCCTTTAGCTACTTCCTTTGAAACTAGGCCAATCCTAAGTTTCTTTTCATATTCATGTTTCTTGTTGATTGAGTTGAGAATGCCACTTGTGAGCCATGGATTGTTTAATCTTTTGTCAGTTACTTGCTTGGTAAGAAGGGGACAAAGAAGGTTGCAGAGGCTTAGAGTTTTGGAGACGAAGAGGTTAGCTAATGAATTTATATCCTGGGTATTATTGAATTCAGAATCCCAGTTAATATTGTGAAGTGCATTTGTAAGATTGCCTAAAGCTGATTCACTGTGTAGCCTAAATGAAAGTTTATTGCTTTTTGGTGGTGTTATGTCCATTTTCGCAATGAGAAAGGTAAGATAGTGGTCAGTTGTTCTGTCATAGATTATACCAGATACAAGGGGAGCTGTCATGTTTGTCCATATGTGGTCCAAGGTGGTGGCTGATGTTTGAGTGACTTGGGTGGGTTTGGTGATTGTGGGGATTAGCATACAGAAGTTCATGCTGTTAAGGAAATAGTCAACTTGAGAGCAATTTTGTTGACCCAGGTCAATATTGAAGTCTCCTCCCAGAATGATGTGGTTTTTGTTGAGATTGTTGTTTATAATAAGATTCCTTAGGTTGTCTGAGAAAGAAGCTATGTTAGTATTGGGAAATCTATAGATGGCTCCAATAGTCAAAGAGGACTTAAGGGATTTAATTGTAAACTGAGCAAAAGTATATTCACAGTAGTCATCTCTATCACTAATGCCACTGTTGCAGATAAATGTATCTCGGTAATGTATAGCTGTGCCACCAACTTTTTTATTACGCCTACAGTTGTGAATGGCTTTATAACCAGCTAAGTTGTAGAGTTGGGTATAGTCTTTATTTAGCCAAGTTTCTGTTAAAATAATGAACGATAAGTTAGTACCTAGTGCTGTGAGTAGTGCATTTATATTGTCAAAATGTTTACCAAGTGATCTAACATTTTGGTTGTAAACTGATAAGAGTAGTAAAATATATAACTAGAACCGCGCGCACCAGCTGAGCAGGTGAGCCCATTAGGCCCAGCTGCCCAGCTGGTGCACAGGTGTTTAGTCACATAGTGTTCTGGGGGGGATTTCCCCGGATGTTTTGGCGCGTGCCGGCACGTGTCGGCGTCCGGTGTCTGGTTACGCGGGGGTCTTTGACGCGTGTTATGTTGGGGTGGGGGTATGAGACTATCTGGTTGTATGTAGGGCTTGTGGGGAGAGTAAGGAATAGAAGGAGAATAGGAGAAGAGTAGATGAATATGTATGGATAAGCACCGTAGAGTTAATCATGTGTGTAGATATATATAGTTTGATCAATAGATGAGACTATGTAGTGGATGGAGGGGGGTGCCTACATGGCCAGGATATGTTGAGGGGGTGGGGGAGGGGGGCTTCCCCTCGGTCTGAGAGGGTAGGAGAGCAAGGCACTTAAGATTGGAAGGGGAGAAAGAGAGAAAGGGAGGGAACAGCTGTTTGCGGTTTTTGTGTTTTGACAGTGGAGTCATTATTTTTTCTAGGTGGTAGATGGGGTCGTGTTGGGAGCTGCACCAGGGCGGATGTGGTCCATTATC